>NW_026869851.1:355795-711590 GCF_018135715.1 Danaus plexippus | reverse complement strand
CTTCAATCCGAGGCATTATAATGTGTTGTAGCAAAGTGTTTAACACTGTAATTATAATATTTGTGCTATTATTGTTATAAATATCAAATAGAGAGTTTAGTTGTAACCTAAAGATGGACGATAAGAGAGACATAGTGGCTCAACAATCAGACAGGTAGTCGATTTCGAGATTTTAACAATTGGCGGATAAGGTTATCAATCTAAAAATATTCAAACTAATTTCCATTTCCGTTTCTAGTGACAAAGTTATTACCGATAAAATAAAGAATTATGAATATAAACAGAGAAATATTATTATTTATCATTGTAATCAAGTAAATAAGTAATACAAACAGCTATTTCTGATAGTATTTATTTTTATTTAAGTTTTAAAATTTATGTATGGAAGCTAATGCTATATAGTCCTAATGCTGCGTTAGCATAATCGTTAATTTTTTTCATAAAATACATTATTCCTCTTATCTACCAAATAAACTGCCAATATAATGTTATAATTTATAAATTATGAAAAATAAAGTGTGATCATAGATGCTTGAACTATTGCACAAACTTAAAGCGCACTGTTCTTAAATTAAATTTAGCCATTAGAAAAAATATAATAAAATTCAGCTAATTAATCAAAATTATAGAGAATTTATTTATAAAAAATTTTTTGTAGTCACTTTTTCAAGTTTTATAGTTATAGATTATCCGTTAAATGTTTTTAAAAAGAGTCTATAAATTTTTATTTTAATATTAACTGCTCTTTATACTTCCGACTCTTATATTAAACCGACAACATTTTTACATAATATTAATTGAACCTTATAACTCATTTACTCGTTTATTTACTGTTTAATTCCTTTTTGGAAAAGAATTTCTTGGGTTGACAATTTAATATCTACCTGTCATATTTTATTTTTTCATATAAATGACGCAATGTTGTTGTTGATGTCCATCTTTGCAATTTATGGAAGTTCTTTTAGAATAAACAATTTCAATAAAAAAAAATTACGAAAAGGTTTAGTAAGAAAATCACAATGACGCATTCAAACACATGCCATTTATTATTGAATATCATTATGTAATTAACATTTCTCGTGACGTCCTACAATAATTTCCAAACCACTTAATTCGAATTCTTATTCTATGTAACGCAATAGATTCCGGACGATATTATTACAAATTCAAGGTTTACGCTAATGTTTAGTTCGCATAACTTTAAATTCTACGGGGATAGAAAAAAAAATACATATGAAAGTATAAAGTCTAAACACTACATACAGAATTCATTTCAAATTCTTAAACAACGGCATTATGAGCCTAAACTTTAGTGAATATAATGTATTCAATATCAATGAATATATTTTTTTATACAAAATGTCAAGATGACAGTGACATTTTTTATTTGAAGCGGAATATTTTTTTTTAGGTTAAAATACTAAGCAAAACATTTAAGTCATACAATAATATGTTGAAAGTGTTTGATATTGTATGTTATGTTAAATTTAGCTTAATTTACATTATAATATTTACTTATATAATTTCGTTTAAGTAACACTAAGGTATATAGGTATATGAATGTACTTTGACTGATTACAACTTACATTGTATGAAACGACTCCAAATATCATACACCTTTGATTTGAGCATACCTTTGTAAGAACAATGAACACTACTATTTATAGACTGTACACATCGTAATAGCAAATGAACTCATTATTATTTACATTGTTTTATAAGATATGTTAAACTAAATGAAACAAATTAAGTTTACTAAAAAGCTATCAAACAAACTAACACGAGAATAGAAGCAAATGACAGAAATTGATTAAAAAATTATTACTGATATTTAAAATAGGCCCTATTACAAGAGAACTAATAATAAATCATCATAGAAATTACTTATAAATCAAATTAATCTATACATTATAAGCGGTACGGACTATTCAAAAGGACTATAAGTATTATTGAGAAAAATATAAATTTTTCTATTTAATATATCATTTACTGTGGGTTTTAGAATGGCAAGAATTAGAATATCAGCAAAAAAATTACAAAATTTCATTTAAACAGGCTCTATTGATCCGATGACAAGAAATTTTGGCAGTGCTTTATGTATCTCATATTACTAAATGATTATTTAAATGATACATTTAAATACTACATCGAACAACATGCACAGTTATATCCTCACTAAAAACCTACATCGTTGATTAGTTAATTGCCAATTTGTACTTGAAATCTACCAATTATTTGTTTATGAAACATTACTATTCGAAAATATTAGATAGAAATATACAAAATACTTTTTATATTGTTAAAAATTCTAAGCCATGTCATATATTGTATCAATTCGACCCAAACAAGTACAAATTGGATAAACTTAAGTTACAATCTATTTCTATAAACATTTATTGGCATTTCTTAAGCAGATGGGTTAAATATTAATAGGATTGTCTTTAAAAAAAAATTAATAACATAATATTCTACCTTTTCTTATTGTTATATAAATACAAATGAATACGATGAAAATATTGTAATGGAAATAAAGACAACCCTATTAAATGACAGCTCTGCCTTTTAAAAAAACCTTAAACAAACTTTAGATACATTTTGCTGAACCTATAATAGTATTAAAAACTCAATAGATAAGTCGAATTGACTATGAAAGGGGTCTAGTAGTTTAAAATGGTCTCATCAAGTTTTGGAAGTATGTTAATATTACGAATAGTTCACTTGGTATTTACCATGTGGACTATATGCTACTATCAGTTTAAAGAGCATGTTTATCGAAAACAATCGTCTATTTTAAATCAAATAGCCCTACAATGAGACAGCTAGAATTCGAGAAAATGAATTTTTAAAACAACGATTATATTGCGATAACTTTTAAATCAAATGTATTATAGTCCACACGATATATAAACCGAGTGGACTGAATTAAAATATATTGTAATATATTCATAGAGTCCGCTTTGTATGATGTCTCGTCCGCTTGCCGTATATTCCGTGTGTGCTATACTTCATATGTGTATAGTCCGTCCGCTTGAGATCTCCGTTGTATCACGACTCCCCGTTGCCGCTGTCGTCTCCATCCTCACCTCCAAGCTCGCCTTCGGAATCCGTGTCCAGATCATCGTAATCGTCGTCATAGAAATCAGTCATATCCAGCTGTAATGGTAATTAAAGATAAAAACAATATTAAGGCTATATTTTAACTTCATTTGGTATACATAGATGAAAATTTAAGAAAAATATATTAAACGCTAGCGACATAGCTTCGACCGTAACACTGTCCAAACATATGAATTATTTTTTTTTTTTTATAAAAAAAAAACGTAAATGATAATTGATTGTGGCTAAAAGTTTTATTAGATTAAAAAAAAACCTGTCATTTAAACTGGCATGCGTGAGGCGGTTAATCGAAAAATCATAGGATAAAAATCCTTTCGGTTTTTTGGAAAAGAGCACCGCCACAAGGAAACTGGTTTTCAAATGTCAAAAATCCATTGAAATCGGTCAATACGTTTGAGAGCCAGGACGTTACACACAAACAGAAATAAACATCAAACTTATAACACTCTTCTTTTGAAATAGATTTTAAAAATATATATCATTACTAGAATGGAGTTATTGAGATTAACAAAATTTGCTTATTATTTTTTTTATATTTTCTGCACCTTGATTTTTCCTTAAAAATTCCGCCCTGGATTCTTTTAACCAAGAAATGTGGAATAAATATTCAGTTTTATTCCAGACGTCCTACTGATAATGATATACGGATATTGAAGTATCGCTTGAAAAATGCATAAGCTCCTTGGGGGAGTGAGCTCGTTTATGCGGAATTGTTTTAAAAACTCAATCTTCATCCCATATTCACATAGCAAAGTTGTTGTTACAATGAAAATAGACGACGGTGAATATTTTATCACATTCAGAGAAATTTGGAACGTACACAATTCGGAAGTAAAGTGCTGTAGTATGGTTTTGTACAGACAAATGTATTAAATACAAAAATCTGAACGAATTTAATATACTTTAGAGGGATGTGCAATTATGTTAAAAATAAGACAATTTTCTGTTTAAATAAAAATTAATAGAATTGTCAATTGCATTATATTTGCTGGCATAGTCGGCTTCCGAGTAGTATAAAAAAAATTGAATTTAGAATCTAGTGTGGAAATCTAGTGTTTTTTGTCAACATGGCATAATAAACAACAATATCTTAAATTGCTTATTTTCAAATGTAACGTGTTATTAATTATATAAAGTTATTGAATAGTGTTGTTTACTCTAATACGAACAATGGTTACATCAATATTAGTTTACGTAAACCAACCATAACTGTATTGTTATATATGTACAATAAGAAAGGTTTTTTTACATTTCATTGAATGTAATGACGAATGAATTTTAACGTTAAATAGATCAATTATAAATTTTATAATCTGTAATTGAATTTATATATTTGTTAAGTGTGAAAATAATCATGTGTTTACACCAAAATATTGTTTATTTAAATCTTACAAATGATGTTACTTTTCAATTGTAAAACGTGATACCAAAGACCTTAATGAAATTTGGTAACAAAAAAAGATATTTGCAGAGTTCGTATTTATGTATGTTTGTGTGTGTGTGTGTGTGTGCGTGTGTGTGTGTGTGACCAACCTGCGGTTCCTGTGTCGAGGACTTGACCTGTGTCTTAATACAATAATCTTCTAAGGTGAGCGGCACCACTATACCTTCCTTCTCAGCCTCCATCCGAGCCACTTGGGCTTGTTTCCTGCAATTAAGTTGTGTTGGTTTAAGTTATTGTCAATAATAACAGGAATTATAATTATTTTACTTGATTTATTGCCAATTTGTAAGCGATAATTGAATAATATTTGTGTTAAAATTGAAATTATGTTGTTATCAAAAATTATATGATAATGGGACATTTAAATTTCCCTTCTAATTTATTCTTAAGTTTCTTTTATATTTGTTGGCGCAGATGATAATGCTATACATACGGTATTTTTTCAAAAAGATCTAGATATTCTATAACAAGATATTTTTTACATCCTCACAACAACCCCGAAAACGCATCTTATTAGACGATATCCAGAAACTAAACAAATAACTTGTGTATCTGACCACTGTCAAACCATCTAAGAAAAAGTTCTTATATATATTTAAAACACAGTTGTACCAACCTGATAATATTCTCCTGCTCGAATAATACTCACCCAAAAGTTTGAAAAAAAAGAACTCAATATCGCTGTTGTTTATCACGACCAAAAAGAAGAAACAAAACAATAAATCACAGTTGTACCAACCTGATAATATTTTCGTACTCCTTATCCTTGCCCTTGGACTCGCGCCAGCGGCGGTACATGACGCTGGCGTCCACGTTAGCCGGGCTGAAGGTGTTCGGCTCGTTCAATAGCGAGATCACGGACAACAGCACCGTGCGCACGGACTGGGTGGGGTTCCAACGCTCGCAGGGTAGTTCACCAGACTGTGGGTCGTCCACGGGGGGATGAAGAATTGATATGCAGAGATCGCCGTTCTGTGAATAGAGAACGTGCTCTTTTATAGGCACTTCCATTTTATGTACTAAACAACAGTCTTTGTTTAATTATATATTATTCTTTATATAGCTTGTAGACTAATGGCCCTTAATATATCGAGATATCGGATTTAAATTAGACTAGTGAGGTTAAAATCAATATACCTTGTAAAAAATCGATTATCAAACAAAAAAGACTCGGTGTTTCGATTTTTTTTTATTTCTATTCATTTTAATCTATTTGGTTCTGAGTTTTTTGGCAGCAGTTTTTGTTTTGCTGGATGAACTTCCCGAAATTGAACTAGATTTTAGTGTCTAAAAATTCATCATTACTCATACTCTTTGTAAAAGGAAATATAAATGTAAAGGGACACCTTTAGGCAGTTAAGATACACTCAACATCATTGTAGTACTTAGAATATTTATCGATAACACTGGCATTGGATTGAACAAATGTATTACAAAATTACTACCTTTTCTTATACAAGCTAACCGAATTTTCATATTGTTAATATATAATAGAAACTGTAAAAGTTATCTCACAAATTTTCCTTCAACTTCCGTATTGGTATACCTACATTGCCTATGAAAAAATAAACCTATTCGATTTAGTAGTATCACAAACAATATAATCAGACAGGGATGGGTGTTAGATGGTTTTTGACTTTCATAGGTCACTGAAGATCGAACCAGAATTGAGGATAGTAAACCAGGTCATTTAATAGTCTATTAAGATCACTTTTACTGCCGTGCCCCGAGCTTCGGATCTCACTGTTGTTAAACTGAACTGGTGGTTGCCGTATTCAGAAAAAAAATTACCAAATTTATTAAGAGTACCCCATTAATTGTTAGTTTATTATATTATTGATAGGTCAGTAGAAAAATTAGGAATATTAACTTTATATTTTTTTTTGCATATATTTGATAATATATCAAATCTCAGAGAACCAGTTTTTGGACCGCATAAATTGATTTACATGATGCAATTTATGGAGACTTGCGAAAATGATGTACAATAGGAAATCTTACATTTTCTTCTTTATTTGCTTGCAATTTTCTTTTTAATAAATTTAAAATAATCGACCTTCAAAAGAATATAAGTTGAATATTCATCGTTGAAAAGAATCAACTAAGTTCAATGAATCCTTAATCTACATCAATTAGATAACAACAGGAATATAAAATACAAGGAAGTTGATGTTTATTGTTTATTCATATTAAACAAACAGCTGTTATATTCAATGTAGCAACGATCATTATTAATTCTTTATACAATTTATCGCTTCACGGTGGATCGATCTGGTTTCCGACGAAGCTCGTAAGTGATTACATAAAATCCATTGTTTTCCAATCGGTAGGATTGTTTGAAAATAAATCTTTCACATAATAAGAATGTTAACATAATCGAAATGTCTTATAAATATCTATATAATATTTTACGTAAGTAACGTTCAGATATAAATAGATAGATTTGTAAAGGATCTTTTGTTTCAATGTTGTAATAAAATAAATAAGTAAAATTAAATATAAATAACTGTTGTCATCTCATGAATATAGTACTAATTGTAGGTACATGAATTAACACAAACAAGGATTATAAGGACAAGTTAAAAAAAAGTATTAATCAGGGGCAACGTATCCGAGTCGAGGTAAGCAACCTGTAATGCCTTCCGATATATCCTTATGGGGGTTTAACAAAATAATATAAATCAATCATTATCAGCTATAACACATTGTCTCGTGTCTGGAGTTTGTAATAAATGAAGTTTAATTAGATATAAATAGTTATCAATTTAAAATGAAGTGTCTAATGTTTATGTCACAGCATCGTTTGTTGGAAATACCGAACAAAAAAAAAGCCGGATAAGGCTTTATTCTTGACATACATAAATTATAAAGTGATGAATCTGCTTACCAAAAATACCGATAAAGGGAATCGAAGATTTCCTCTATTTTTGATATATAAATAAACACGTAAAATTGACGTAATAGCAATGTAAAAGCAGTTTGTCCACTTCCTTTCGTAGTTTCTAGACCCATAGCAGGTAATTTCATGCCCATGAACATCTTATTTGCTTTAAGAGAACAAAACCTCAAATTACAGTATAAAATAATGTTTCATAAAGATATACTTTTATAATAGTTTGTCATCATTCAGTGAGATTTAGATTTAAGATGACAATCATACCGTAAAATGCCTAACTTGATTTGTCTGTCCCAAAATATATGCATTATGGTGACGCGCTTTTTTTTTAAATGGCTTACATACATGTGTGTATGTTGTTTATAAAATAGACGTGTTCATTAAGACGATATTATTGTTTTGAAATTAACGCAAAACAATGGACATTTCCCATCAATATTGACGCTTTAGTACTATTGGGAAAAATTTTGGATTTCAGAACGCTATTTAATTTTCTGTTGTCGTATATATTTCTTTTTGTCCAGAATCTATGTATTTAGCGAAAAGACACAGCTCGGACGGATACTTAATTCACTTCTGGCAAATAATGACACTATTTCTGTCTGGCTGGTACAAATATGGACTGGATTTTATTGCTTGCAGCAAGGCACTAAGCTACTTTTATAAATACTGCTGTCGGACAAACTTCTTTAGACGTAATCATAAACATATATACATTAAAAATTATGAACAAAACTACGTCATACAATAAAAAATTGGTTGTTTAAAAAAAAAAAATGAATATTGTTTACAAATGGCTATGTACGATACGATTATAATGAAACATTCTGTTTTAAAGTCTCTATATCATAAAAAAATTAAGAGAGATAATAAACTTGATACTTATATATAAAAAATATATAAAAACCTACCACTCGGTCTGATTATATAAAATATTATATAACATAAATTTAGAAATGATTTTTCTATTAGGTATGTTTTATTATTGTCGTTGGTATACGGACATTAGAAATTAAAAGAAAAAAAAAATACATTATCGTATATATTATGACCTCAAAATTACTTGTAAATTTAGATAACAAAAAGAATCCATTCATGATTTGCGTTTAAAAATTAAGAAAAAAAAACTGTTTAACTTATATGATAGTACAAGCGAAACTACGGGTAAATTGTTGCGTTAAATTCAATATATATGAAATGTTATCAATCAAAGAAATACGTAATATCATAGTACACGCTATTAAAACGTATAAATAAATCACATTATATATAGAATGTGGCGAGAAGCCACATTCTGTGCCGTTCCGATTTGTATATATAGCGAGTAATAAACACTACTTTGGATGAATCTTAATGAGCAACGTCGAAATATATATTTATTGAAAAAAAAAAAACAAGCAGAGTTTCCACTTATCACGCCTGTAGTTTATCATGCGACACATTTATAAAGATACGGTATATTGCTAGCGAAACAAAGATACAGTGAAAGTAACCAAACGAGCTTGCTAACGGTCCTTGTATATTATATATACATACGTATATGTTATTATAGAGATTTGAAAACGTAATATCGTAAAAATCCTTTATAGATTGCAAATAAAATTTTATATCCTACATGCTAAGGGCTCATACAAGCAAAAAATCTTTTGATATCTTCATTTAAAATAATGTTACTTAAGAAACAGAAATTTTATAAGCACTACGTGTTCAGTCATGTGAGTATTCTGTTACGAAAACTTTGTTCAAATCTAACAATGCGAACAAAGTCGCGGCTATGAGTTAGCAATATTAATATAGAGACAATAATTTCATTTAAAAAATCTTGCGACTATTTTTTATTAAAAAATCACATCCATATAGTGAATATAAAAAACTGAGTCTACAAAAGAATATACGTATTCAAAGTCGTTTAAAAATACATCTAATTAACAATTAAAGTGATTATTTTATATTTCAAAGCCGATTCGTTTAATGTTCTATTCTTTCATTGTTTGATACAGTAACTAGTTTAATAGGTCACTTAATTATATATAATTAACATATTACGAAACATATTCAACTGGATGGCATTATATGTGTCACATATAAATGATTAGATATTGTAATGACTTTAATTATCTACTCGCTGACCTAAGAGGAATTTTTAATTTTAATCTGCAATTAAATCTGTACAAAAACCTCAGTACACAAATCGAATTACACCGAAATCTTTATAAGTAATTGAAAATTTTCAAAAAAATACAATAAAAATATCCATTAAATGTAACTCGGATGTTAATTTGAAAACAATTTATATTTTTTTTTTGGCTTATAATAATTTAATTTCAGAAAAATGTCTTCCACATTAAAACAGAATATATCATAATTACATGCATAAATTACTCTTTGGAATATCAATTCGTTTTTTAAAATCGCATTTGATATTTAACAATAAATAGAAATACTATCAGATCATGAATCAACATTATAGTTATCTTTACAAAATTACAATTAATAGTATAGTTTTGATATTCATGAATTAATAACAGTTAAATTTAAACGTTAATGTTAAATTAAAATTAAAACGCCCGTAATTAATTCAATTTTACTGTATCGTAAATGTTTGAGTTACAATTATATCTGTCCTATTTATTTATTGTGCTGTAAAACAAAAATTGTACCCCTTTACAAACGAGACGTGAACATTTTGCAACAAATAAGTCGAGTGAATTTCAAAATACAGACATAATACGTACTTCTAAATATATCTAAAACGCTCACAATGAATACAGACGTCGTTAAAAGTTCTAACCATGAACAAATATTATGAAGAAGTTTCTAGATATTCTTTATAAGTATATGACCTGGGAAATGAATGTAATATTGAAACGCGAAAATTTTCATATTTTTCAATTCGGCCAGTGCGACACCCTAAGCTAAAAATAAAACAACGAATGAACGCACCTTCACAAAGAAACTCACTCGCGTATCCCAAACCGTATACTGGACATTCGGAGGACAAGGTCGGACATATTAAAAATAAATAAAGAAAAAAAACAATCGTTTCATATAAATTCAATATAACCTTTGCTGAAATCAGGACGAGGAAGTTCTAAACGCTTCTTATTGCGGAAAACGCAATGCTATAGAATATTTTGAGAGGTATTGAGCCTTGGAGACTGCCACGGGCGGGTTGAAGGTCCGCTGATGTGCGGAAGACACAGCAAAACGTTTTATAACATCCGTCGTGTTTGTATTTTTCGTGTGTAGCGTTGTGAACACTGAGTTTAGAGACGTGGCTATTAAAAATTCATAACCACGTGGTGTTTATAGAAAGTGTATGTTCTTAATCTTGGCACGATCCGTGATGTTAAAACGAAATCTTTCTTGGGCTGTTTTTTTTTAGAGGCGTGAACGTAGCACGAGTTATTGTGACCATCGCAATGTTTGTCGCCAGGGACAAAGTGAATAACGCCCAAGGTCGTCGGTGATTTGAAATATTCACAGCGAATATAAATTTCTTTCATTTTATATTAACGGAAATATTTACGTTTAATAGCTGTGATGTTATACATATTTTGATTTAGTATTTATTTCAGTTCCTAAATAGTCATAGTTTAGAAACCTACAATGACAATGCTAAATATAATTTAATACTAAAACAAAGTTTTATGCGGACCGTGAACAAATTCATCAGTTTAGTTTCATTGAGGTCGCAAACACACACACATAAATCTTCTCCTGTTGTTATTATAAACTGTTGTTGAAATTAAACATACAGATTACAACAGATTACAACTTCAATGGAGAGGTCAAAAGTCAAAATACATATTTCTAGATATTTCAAAGAGCGAACAATTAGCGAATAATTTAAACGTTATTATTTATCTTTATTTCGGATGTTACTATGATAAGTTCGTTGACTTAAATGTGATTCACATACTTAAATTTAAGCATGTATGTTGGTTAGTAATGATCGCGGTTGCCACAAGCTAAGGTCGTTCAACTATAGTATCCTGTTGTACGAGTATTTTTTTTTATTATTCCAATACATCAATTGCGTATTCCTAAACTTTATCATCACAGCCATGCCGCAGTAACAAATAACGTATTAAAATCGTGTTTACGTGAAACATTACGTTTAATTTGAAAACGATTACACTGAACGTATTTATATAATTCTGTCACATAGAAGAGCTTTAAGTTATATATTTTTTATATATTTATATAACATGTCAAGGTCGACCATGAAAGCCAAGTATAGCCAAGTTTTATATAATCTTTGGAGTCTGAACTAATCAATACTTCAGTAGATAGGTACACAGATTCGTTGGGTAAAAAGTTTATTTTACATTGCACGATGTATATTTACCCAAAGACGTTTAAATGATACCAAGTGATTCATACTTAGTTTGATGACCTGTCTCACACTGTACCACATAAAAAACTAACGGTACAATAGCTCAGACACGGTCTTCGGTTTCGGATATTATGAAGAATCGAAAAATATATATAATTTGGACGTAATATTTATTATTGCTGGCGTCACGGGACTATGACATTCATAATTTAAATCATATAGGTTGTTTATTATTTAAAAAATAACCAATAATTATAAATTAAACCGTTATAATAGTTAAAATTTATTCGGTAGACCGAGAGCTATCTAGGACGATAATTTCAGGTCAAATACTGTATGACAGTGTCGCAATTCGCAATGTGGCCACCGAAAAACAATATGGCTACTGCGTATTTACTTTGTCTATGAAGGTGGAGTGCGAACTATATATATTCTATAATGCGACGTTTGTTTGTTACTCCTTTAAGATTTAACTACGCAGCAAATATTCCTCAAATATTGCGTAAACGTAAGGTCTTAATAGTATTTTGCATGTAGGAAGTCTCGGGATATAAATCCAATATGTTATACCTACAATTAGCATCACTTGGCTTCTTATATATTAAATATAAACAAACAAAGTGATATTATAACAAATTAATCTTTTTTAATTTAAGGATATTTAACATTTATATAAAATTTTTCGGTATCGCAAACTATGAATCAGATTTGTAGCGAGCATCAATGTGCATGATTCTGGGAGGTATAAAGATACACGTCTTAGTAATGAATTCGTGGATTTGTTAAGCGATATATTTACTCTGATATGAGTTTATGGCTTTTGTTATATGCTTGTTCGTCTTTACGTTATCTTATAACTTATTAACTCATATAATTAATTAATTATTATAATAAAATATTGACTTTCAAAGTATGTAATTTTTAATCTCAAATTATTTAAACCATAAAAAAGTATTTAACCGTTATGTTGCAGACGTGGGAATTAAAGGCAAGACCTTATAAAAAGCGTGAGTTTCATCCTACTTAATGGACAGTTCATTAAAATATTTAATGTTTGTTTATTAACAGATTATCTTAAAAGGAAACTAGTTCGTAAATTGCTAGTTTACAAATTTTGGAGACATGTATTTTCCTGATGCATCAGCATAATACGTTTTTTCCTTAGTATATTTCTATTAATTTTTGAACAAAAGAAAAATATTTTTTTGCATCATCCCTAGTTTGTTCCTACTTTGTTGTAGAACAAAAGGAGTTATATAGAAAGAGACATTAATTGGGAGGAATAGTTTTAAGAAATATTTGTATGAAGTATTTATTGTATGTATGTACTAACGTTATCTTGGTTTACTCAGCCAATTTTACAGTATACATACATACACAAGTGGTGGATTGATAACCTCCTTTCTTGAAGTCGGATAAAAGCTTAATATTATGCATATTTTATGAGAAATTATACCGTACATTTATCTTTTCCTCATACGAATCTAAACTTCTAAAATAACAGAGAAACCGAGTCTTTGAAGAACATAATCTTACACATTGCGCATGAATTGGCATTTTTTTATTGACCTTATTTGATCATAGAAAACGCCATATTGGAAACATAGCAAACATATAAGCGTAGATTATATTAGAATCATACAACATAGCATCTTGTAACATCAAAACAATAAAAAATAAAATAAAAAAGTTTCCTTAAATTTCTCTTTCATATAAAAATACTTAACATTCTCACATTTTAATGTTTGAATTCCATTATAGGAGGAATTGGACTAGGGATGTTCTATAGACATTATGCAGATGATTTGCATTTATATTTTATTGTAAATATTGATAAATAAAGCATTATGTAACATTGAGAAAGCAATAAAACGAAATCAAAACAAATTTCAAGAAATATTACGAAATACCAGTTTCAATAAAGTCAAGACTAACAATTGACATTAATATTCAAACTGTCACAATCATAGTGGCATATACATATGTAAGAATATTAATTCAAAAATTCTATGAAATAGGAACAAAGAAAATCTAAGCATCTAAAACAAATGAATGAGTTTGAATCATTCCAAAGAAAATATTCTTATAAATATGATTAATATCACAAATTGATTTATCTCACCTCATAAACATTCGGATGCCAAACTTTAGTCAGGAACTTTATAGATGGTGGAGAATATGGATAGTCCGGTGGAAATTTCATATGAGCCTGAAACATAATATGGAATGTATTTACCTTTATATAAATATATCATTATGTTCTTTGGACTGTAATTTTTGGAAATTACTATCTAGATACATAACTATAATCACATTTTTATTACTAATGCAGCAATGTATAACAAAATATGCATTATTCTGGTATCAGCACAATGGATTTGTCCAATTTCAGTTAATTCGGTGTTATTTTTAAATATTTATGTGTTACCGTAATCTTGTTCCACGGTCACATTGAGGCAGATAAACTTTTTTTTATCTTGTTCACTACTATTTTTAAGAAATAGACAAAAATAAAAAGGACAATACGACAAAATAATTAAGAAAATATGAGTTAATAATCATTTTTGTTACATTTTCAGCGATATGTATTTGATGGGTGCATAAAGATAAAGGATTATTAGAAACTTGGAAGATAAAATAAAAATTAGAAATAAAAAACAAACAAATGTTTAATGAAAGCATGTACATAAAAAAAAATTCAAATAAACGACAAAACATTTTCATATTTGCTAAATAAAACCAAATACCTAATGAAATTGATTTTTTTTATTCATAAATCATCCCAGCATTGCTATTTTTATATTAAGATGCTTAAATATGAAAGGTAAGATATTTGTTAAGTTATAATAAAACATAGTTCGGTTTGCGGTACAAATATAATGTAATTATTATTGCAATAAGCAAGTAATAAATAATTTACTGTAATAAACTATGGTTACTAATAATATCATATTTATATCATCAGAAAGACAGCAAAATCTGATTCAACAACATTTCAAGTGATATCAAATATTTGTATTATCTAATACACATTGCTATCTATTGTATAAGACAATGAGCATAACAAGGTTTTAATAAAGAAATCAATGAATAAAAACAGAGAAAATATAATAAATAATGCAATATAGAGCTTTTGAATACATGAGCTGCTTGGTGCATAAAGAATTGCTGGGTTGCTTGCATGAAGATCAATAATATTTTTTTTAATTATTCACTCTCAACAAGGAATTTGTTAAAGTGCCTAAATCCTTATATGACAATAGCCCATAACAAACAAGTATTCTCTCTAGTGTTTTGATAAACAACTATTATTTAAATCTTACTAAATAGGATATAAAACTATAAAGCAATGAATGAATGAAGAACAAACAGCCAATCTCGAATAAGATATCATGAATTCTATTCTATTGTTTAAGTGGAATGGAATTTAATTATAACATTTTAAATACTATTTAGTAGGTCAATTAAATTTACAAATTCAAGAAATAATTAACAATTATTTTATCTACATCCTTGGAATCATAAGTCACAATAATATTTCGAATCTCAAAGCATTAAAACGAAAAACTGATGATTCAAAATTGTTTTTCTTTTTTTAATGATTAAGAACATCAATCTCACCTTGAAATATCCTCCTTGGTAAAGCGTGTCTGGTGGCCCGAAAATTGCAACCTCCCATTCAAATAAATTGTCCTCACCCAATAATTTCACTCTAAACCCTTCCACGGGTTCTTCTTGTAGGCTCTTATATTCTAAGGCCAAAGCCCTCAATGCAGAACTCGTCGGTACCGTACTAGACATAATTATTAAGTATTAATCTAACAACACTGAGATAATTAAAACTGCTATCTACACGTAGATATTCTATTGACATAACACTATGGAACTCTCCTCGCGATCCACGTATTCACGAGGCATTTCAAATAGTCTCGAATCACAATAACAACGAATTAATTTTGGTAAACATAATATCTCCTGATCATGGATGAAACGTAACGCGTCTGCCTAACGCCAGCACTAACAGAAGATGTTTGATTCGTTGAAATCGAAATTCCGGATTTGTTGATTAACACAAAGGAGATAAAACAATGAGAAAGCCACTATTCAATGTCCAAACAATCGCAGTTCCAAGGAAAACGGCTGCGTGTTCATTCGTACACAGCTGCTACCTGAGTTGCCCGACGGAATATTGTAGAACAGCTGTTAGTTATTTCCGTGCTTGATTGCGCAGTGATGTGACGCATACAGCCATTTATCGACTAGTGGTTTATAACGCCATCTATTGGTCATTACTAATTACGATCTACTGTAACGTTGTACTAGTCTTTTTAGATTTCTTGTTTCACATTAAAGTAATAGATGGCGCTTTTATCAAAATCGTTTTTCAAGTAATGTTTAAAAAAAACTGAATCTATATCAAAACCAATAGCCTAGAGGGCGTTAAATCGGAACAATATTTTTGTGAAAGGTAGATATGTGAACTAATCGAATAGGTTAAAATAAAAAATATGAGATTTAAAAAGAAATTATTACTATGTCAACAAATTTATATTACAATAACACTTTCTAGTTGTCGTACAAAATAAATGTTAAAGTTATATTTAAAATCATCGTAAAGTAATCACGGTAGAGGCTTTCTACACATTGCTAGCTTAATGAATCGCTTTCATGGACTTTTATTTACAAATCGATCTTACATTCATTGGTTTTCAGCCTTAAGCCGTCTGTCGGGCTTAAGCTAGTCAGAGAAAACATAAAATCGTCGTTTGTGTAGTTCCATGTATTGATTGACGAGAAAATGAAATAAAAGACACACCATATGCTGCTCAATGTAATCCTGGTGACGTAATTAGTCAATAACTCTTGATGGTCATTGTATAAATACTTGCACTGTATCGTCTCATATTCAATTGGTACCAATGACATGTAAGTACCTCTTTTTATATATATATTCTACTTTTAATGTGATTTTATTATTAAATGTATTTTGTTAAATTTAATTTATAAAGTTTTTTGTGTATACATTTAACAATAATATATAGGAGTATGTTTGAAGTAATCTTACTGACTATCTAGTCTATTTTATCAATATTACTGTATAAAGATTCAATAATTTGCCTGTGTATGCAATCAGTCTGTGGGCGAGTGATTCAAAAGCAGGTCGCCCACCATTGCCATGTTAAGGCAACGAAAACCGGGCCTTGTGCAACCTACGATTTTACTGTATCTTAACTTCAGTTCCGATAATTGAATATTGTTCTTTCGTATTAAACTACTAACAGTTTTTTTTTTATTTCAAGATCAATTTAATGCTTTATATAATTGACTTTTTTGGAGTGCAAACTCAAAACACCCACGCTGGTCATTGACAATAATTGGCATTGCAATGTAATAAGAAATATCAGAATAATCTTTTCTGCCCTTGCCTTTTACTTTTGTGTTTAAATTTCCTTTTTTTCGGAAATGTATGTCGTATCCCAAAGGATTTGAGATTAATATCTGTTTGTTCACTTTCTTACGAAACACGTTTAAAAATGAGGAACCTTAATTGATTTAAAATATATGAATATTATTACTTCAAAGATAAATATTTCCTATTTTAAATAACAATTTATTCAATAGACAATTTCCTACCTTAATATGACAGAAGAAAGTCGGAGTAATACAACTTTGTTCTTATATCCTGCTTTGCAATCTTTGAAAAAAAGGTCCTATATAATAATTAAAAATAATACCTCACAGATTATACGTTGGAACGTAAATTAATGTTAGTTTTGACCAAACGTTATATATTTGATTTAAATATGAAATATATTGTTGGTGATTTTATGTTTTTTTTCTGATAAAAGAGGATTTACTTCAATTAGTTGGTCAATAATCAAATGTAAACAGCCGAGAAATATGTTAAATTGCTCATATATATATTTAAACATTGAGTAATAAAATTAGTGTTTCGTGATTCAAAACGAAAAATGAAGACTCATGGCAACTTCACCGTGTTTGTCACGAATGCATATGTATTCTTAATTTAAATTTGCTTTGTTTAACTGGACAAGCTATTTCATACTTTGTGCAATAATAAATATTTATTGATAAAATAATTGCAAAATTAAGTTGATTTATTTAGCTACATTCAGTTTATAGTTCTGGATTGATAAATCGGATTAAATATCTATAACATTTGTAAGAAACGTACCTATAAATTTTTTTAAAAGAATATTTGTAATGTTACAAATTATTAATTATCATATCCATGCGCAGTTACTTTTAACTGTCCACTCATGATGTTTATATTTTTTATTGCACTGGGAGTTAGCTACTTAAAATTAAATTTGGAATAGACAATGTATGATGTGTATTGTTTAGACATTGTATGATTCCAAATTTATTTATTATATTGAATTCGTTATCGAAAGTTCTATGTGCGAAATAGAGAAATGTGATTTAGTCACAGGATTATTTTAAAAAATATAACTTTTATTGTTTACTCAATATTTTCCACAGAAGCTGTAGGTGTAGTTATTTCATATGTAAAATTGTAGCTGAATATTATTTTAATTCGTAATACTATATTTATAAGTTGTTTATGAAAGTCTCTCGAGAACGACCGTTACTTTCAATATGTGTACAATGTTTATGAAATTTTGTATACTCAGGCTAATAACTTAAGCGAAACGAAGAATGATGAATGAAATACATAGAAAAAGCCGACACATAACAACAATTGCTATATTATTCTAGAGAGTTCTATGTAGCACATTTATTTGATCAAGTATCTTTAATCGGACAACTGGTATACAAGGTTTAGTTTTTGTTATGGAAAATCATACTAATCCACTTATGTGAGTCATTTAAACGGTTTTTCATTCATAAAACGTCAGCGATACTTATCTGTCTGACGAAGGTTATAGGGCCTAACCGCAGTCAGTGATTTGAAGTTTGTATCAAAATGAAACAAACAAAATTTTATACTATTAGTAGTGATATTGTTGTATGCATCTGGCATTATGTCACATAAATGAGAGATTCTGTAGTGTCACACTGTTTAAATTCAATACCTTTATAATAATTATTTAAACAAAACAATACATATTTTTGATGAAAATATTACTTAATATAGTATCGACTATTTTTCTCGTCCATCCAATGCGTCCTATTACATACGGGCATGAAGAAGTATAACAACACAATACTTTTGTTAACTTTTAAATAACTTTCTGACAACCAAGATCATGGAAGAAAGTAAATGATTTGGTCTGATACATTAGTGCTGTTATTTTTTACCCACTTAAACGGTATTATAATTTTATATGTATCTTATTGTTCTGTATGGGATGTATTGGTCGATTCCTTTGTCCTTGGAATAACTTTCTTCTTGTGTCAATAGATGGTGTTAGATACGTAACAGTTGAAGAAAAATCTGCTAATTTGACGTCCTTAAACTAAGACAGAAGTTTCAACTTCGACGGTAGTTGTAAATTATAAAATTTTAGTCAAAACAAAAAAATGGAACATGCCTTAATATTAACATTGGCCAACAATAAATAAGATGCTTATAAAACTGGGTCGTCTGCACCGTCTCGTAGATAGCTTGTACGGTTAGACCGGATTTAATTGAACATTACCAAAGACTTATGTAAATGCACCTCACACGTACTAGTTTCTAAAGGATAATGTCCCTGTCATAAATATTTATTTTATGGCCTTTTTTAAGATGCCGGGACTTTAAGGTGGTTTATTTTTATCCCTCTAAAAGACTTTATTGACTTCTAAGAAATAAATGAAATGTGAGATTAGTAAAATATAAATTTTTTGCTAGAATTATTTGAAATCTACATATTCCTGTAAAACTTTAAATGTTTTGCTTTAGTTTGTGACTATATTCCTATTCTTCTGATATTAAAAATTAATTATAATTAATATGTATATATATTTAACAATATAATGTCTTTTCCTTTTAGCTTAACCGCGACTGAGTTCTCGCGATCGAATGTATGTCAAGGTAAGTTAAACTGAAAAATAAAACCCTATATGATTCGGTATATGTATATAATGAACCGTGAATGTAATATTTCTATATATTAAGATTGTTATTATAAATTTTTTACCGTTTCTAATGCTAAAGGTCTCGTTATTTTATTGATTATCTATCAGTAAAAGTTATTCATTTTTAAATATAATCGAAATCAATACTTGATAAATGTACTTGAAATATTACTACTATACTATACTATGATATTAATTAATTTCATATGGTATAGTCATATTTCCAATAAATTGCTAAAACATTTAAGTAATTCTTATTACATTTCATTTAAAATATTTAAGCAATAATAACTATTAGACTCTAATTAAGAAGGATTTTCTTAATTGACACTTAAATAATTATCAATTATTATTTTTCACTAATGTAGTAATTAATGTACGGAATGATTTAAACAAATTTAATATTTGGTTTATTAAATTACTTACTCTTTTATTATATATCAACAATATCCTTATATATATTTATGATTTAATTTTACATCCACATTGATGTATTTCTACGAAACCAAAGTATTTGTCAATAATGTTAAAAAAAGTTTTTTTTCATTCAGATATTCAGCAATATGTTTAATGGATGCCGAGGGCAATTAGGTAACGAATAGCTGGAAATGTCTTTTGTTGTTCGTGTTCATTAAATAACATACAGTATTCCTATTTTGGTATGAGTCCAACAGCGAGATGTAAGCGCTTACGTGTCGCGAAGGTCTGGTGGGCGACAGTAGACGGCTACAGGGTGAAGGCGGTGAAGGGGGAGGAGGAGAGGGCCGGCACGAACAGAGGTGCGCACGCGCAGACTCCGCAAGACAGTCCGCCAGTGGCAAGCTGCGCGCACGACACGAACGACTCTCGCGAATTGTTTATCTCTATTTTTATTTACGTTACATGGCAATCGTTTAACTATAGTGTTTTAATATAAGACTCGTGTTTAAGAATATTTAATCAATTTTTTAAGAAATATTTATTCAGATTATTTCGTATATAAATAAAATAAATTGACAAAATGACTATAAAAAATAAAAAGACTAAGCAATCAAATGCTACCGAAGTGTCCACATCTAAAAGTGCATTGAGTAGTGTTCAGAAATCAAGCACGTCGACGTCTGTGCAGAAATCAAGCAATACCTTACAGAAGGTTAGCTCGGGTAAGAAGGTCCGCTACATTGACGTTAAGGTCGAAGAGGACGACCCGCTTATGATTACTGATATCACCGATCATGCATCTACGAGCGGTTCTATTATATCAGAACACTACAACAGCCACCCGCACTACATAATAACGGAGGCACCATCGATTTCCGACTTATCGCAAGTAAGATCTCATGAACATAATGTAAGCGACATGGCGCAAGTGAACACAGGTGAGTTTGTTTCGACTTCTGAGTTACAAGAGTCCTCTACATCTCACCAACAAAGCTCTAGAAGTGAAATTCATCAAACTTCATCATCTGTGCAACGCTCTGGTTCTAGTCACAGCCAGACATTTGATTCTACTGTTGACAACCAAACGCTTAATACCGCATTTATAGACAACTCCTCACATAATGTTACAAGATCTAGTAACATCAGTAACAACAGTTTCTTGTCTAAATCCCAAGGAGCAAGTGCTACAGAATCTTTTATTGAATCAGAAAGAACGAATCTGATGAATACTCAAGGAAGAAGACAATTTCATTCCAATCGTGACAATCTTGCAAATAAAATTACTTCGTCCTCTTTTGATTCAAAAAATATGAATATTCGCGAGAATGAACGTTATAATTCGCCTGACTCTCGAAGGGCACAGACTGTTAAGTCTGACAGTTCAAATTTTTATGGTGGTCAAGGTACTCTTGATAAGAATGTTAAGTCGACAGAGTTTAGCACCACGTCTCATTCTAGTGAGACTAAAAGTAGTAATGTGACAAAGTCGTCATCGTCATCCTATGTTGTTGAAATTGTTGATGGAAAAGAACGGATAGTCGACAGTTCTAAAAGAGAGTGGGGTGATGCCAAGAACACGCAACAAAAGAGGATTACGCTAGTATAAGCGGTACTAACATCAAGCCGGAGAGTGCATATAGTGTTCAAAATTATGATATGAAATCAAAGTATGATACTGGAAAACCTGGAATAAAACCAACGAGTGAAAAGACCGTTAAAGAAAATTCTAAATTTGTTAAGGATGGAACTCAGATCACGAGTCATGAGAGCCTTATTTCTCATAAAGATAATGCAATACAACAGCAGCATAGCTCAACTACTCACGAGGAATTAACTGCTAGGGATAATATTCAGTCAGATAGCGTGGATAGAAGACACATTTCTTTCCGTGACAACTCTCACTCCGATATATCCAACCAACATCAACAAATTATTTCAAATGAAAATCTACAGACTGATACTATTGACAAGAGTCATACTGTTTCAGAGAGTCGAGAAATTAATACTCAGTCTATGGAGAGTCAGAAAAATATAAGCAGCAAAGTAACAGTGAAAATACCGTTAACACTAGACGTGATATGAATAAGACAGATTCATCAAATTTCTATGGATATGACTCCACAATACAAAATCAATTGAAAAAAGTAGGTGATATTCTACAAATAAGAGATACGGAAAACCTGAACTATTCCACTAAAATATTAAAAAGTAATACGAGCAGTGCACACCAAGAATCAACATCATCCTATGTCTTCGAGGTTGTGGATGGGAAGCAAAGAATTGTTGATAGCGCTCACAGAGAATGGGTGGATAGTAAAGATCATTCAACATGAAAAGAGCCACTACATAAGTGGAACAAACATTAAACCAGAGCACGAATATACCCGACACGTTCTTGACAAAGAATCATTTTATGACACTGGAAAGGATGGCGTTCCTAAAAGTGGTTCATATGTAACAGAAGAATCTGCTTTATACAAAAATGGAAAGGAGATAGCGTCAACAAGTAACCATACGGTGGTGATTTTACAAGGAAACCTGCCATAACAGAGCATACTACCGACGGGGTCGATGTCTATGACCAACAAATACAACAACAACAAAAGACAACAACAACAAAAGAACAAAATCTGCAGTCTAATACAAATATATCTAAATCAACAGATACTCAAACACATATTCAGGATTCTGAAACCGTAAAGCAAAGCACCGATTTATAACGAAAGAAAAACAAAATCTTACGAAAGAAACAACATCGTCCACTTCTCAATCTAAAGACACTCTAACAACGTATGAAAGGAGCACCGGTACTTGGAATGGTAAATTATTTATGAAAATGAAGATGACAGACCGAAGCGCCCGAAACAAATGTCGCCTTTTGGGAAACCTGAGCAACCAAGGCATCATTTAAAGAGGCAAGATACGGAAGAAAATATCATATTATCATCAAAGGACATTAAAGATTTCACTTCCATAAGTGACCTTAGAAAATTATTGAAACTTCACAGTCGAATAAAGACGTCAAAGTAAGCAATAAGAATATTGTTATCAGGAGAAATATTGATGACAAAGTTTTAAAGGAAATTATTGAAACTGTTAAGAAATATCCCTTCAAACGGATAGATAAAGTTACTTTCGGTACTAAAATTAACGAAGATGTTAAAGATTTATACGAAGGCATCGACACGGAAGAAACAACTATTATGCACACCACAACAGAGGGTGCATTAAAGAAGTCATTCGACATTGAGAAAACCAGGAGCCAGATTGAAGTGACGCGATACATAACTGAAAATGGTGTCACCAGAAAAGAAACAACCTATGAAGATGCAAAAGAAGATGAGAAGATTAAGACAGATGTTTTTGTCGACAATAGTGCGTTAGACATCAAAAATTTGGTAAGCGAATTGAACGTTTCAGTTGTTTTTAGATGAAAACTGTATTCTATGGTTGTTTTAATAATTAAATTTCTAGAAGGATGTCCGCACTACGAAAGATATACGCGAATACGACGTGTTGACCGAGCTATAACGGACACTACGAGGGAGGACACCGTCGTCAGCACCGTCTACGATGAACATATCCTAGACGACAGAAAAACAGTGCGAGATGACAGGACCATCATCGAAGAGACTGTTCGTCGGATGAGACCAGGCCAAAACAAGGTGGCCCCAAAAAACCTGAGAAAATCATAGAAAAGGAACAGTGCATCTGTGAAATCTGCACTTGTGGGTGAGTAAATATTTTTTATGACTTCATTTCGATGACTTCACCGTTTGCTCAAGGTTGAATTGCCATTTAGGTTTTTATTTATAAGCATCATACGTATAACTTGTATTGACTTAAGTTATTAGAATATATAGTGTAGGAACGGCGCCTAAATCATTACATTTAATAATCACAAATGCTGTTCGAGAAATAAAGAGTTAAAGTATTTAAATTTATTATTAAACAAAAATTTAAAACAATTTTTTAAACGAGTTAAGAACAAAATATTTTAAGTGTCGTAATAATACATCCGTAACTACTTAATTTCTTGAATGTGTTTGAAAGTGAATATAATATTACAACGTATTAATCACTTACATTTTAGTGTTTTTTTCATCAGAGCTCAGAACTGAAATTCTGTTTTTTCATATAACTGAAATTGGAAATTTTTAATTAAAATTTTTGCGACTTTACAGAAGGTAACACAGAAGTTAGTTATTTGAATTAATAATAATATGTAGTGGATCGTAAATTGAAGACGTACTTATTGTGATGATTCCGTTCTTCAACTTATAAATTAGCATTTACGTAACTCTACATTTGACATTTCAAATGATAATAGCTTACGATGAGGTAGCAAAGTTCATTAACCTATCGTTTGTCTGTAGACACGATACGATTTTGGGAATCGTATAGTGATATGAAAACAATTTAATACACTCTAATTACGATTTCATACCTAAAATTAATATAAGCTAAATTCTATGAAACAGGAATACAACTTCAAATTTTTAATACGACCTTCTTTCGTAATGACAAAATGAGTCAAGTCTTATATAAGTTAGACGTAGGATGCTTTTAACAAACGTCATTTATCTTCAATTCAGAACTCGTTTAGATAGAAGACTGTTTAAATGAATACTGGAACGCTTAAAAACAGCTGATAAAATACAGTGCACGAGAAATATTTCCCCATGCGTCATCCAAAATACAGGAATTTTAATGTAACACAGTTAATAACTTTTGAAAATGAAGGCGTTTTTTTTTTAAATCTTCATATAAAAGTCTTGGTGATAGATAGATATAGGTATCCATATTTATTTAGAGAGTACCTATATGGCTACTGATGTCTTGCAGGATATTGCTTATACATATGAAGCACTTTAATTGTTAATTTCTGCAATAACGATAGGAATCTAAAACTGTTACGTGATGGAATGTAAGAGGTAATTATTCACGGAAGATTTATTCGATTAATTATCTTCCTTTCATCTGTTCTACAGATTTCCATCACATTGGTTTTTGAGAACTTTGTATAAACAAATCTCTTTAAAAGGATTAATTCATGTTAATAGAGTGTGGATCAGGCATTAAAAATTCTATATCTTGTACTATTGACTAAATGACTGATAAAATTACACATATAAAGAAAGTAGCCTTCTAATCGCTCTATGCTATATATTTACAATTAACACGTTATCAGTGATCGAATTTTAAACATGGTTGTTTTAAATTACGTTATCGTATAATAGCTCTTTGTTACAAATAATATTTTTTTCAATATAATTTTCAGTAATGGCAACAAATGATCCGATTTCTTAATATAAATATGAAACAATATTGAACTGTAACTTAAGACTTTATATATTTTTTTACTTTCACGTTCATATTAAAAGGAGAAACTTAATGATTTTAAATTCGAAAAAATTGCCGTAAGAAATAAAACTTTATTATTAACTAATTTATTTTAGTGAGTTTGTTAGTTAATAAGTTACCAGTAGATTAATAGTTCTAGCAGCTCTACTGACTAGGGAATTATATAAATTGTTGTCATAATTATCATTTATTTAAAGATATATAAATAAATGCAAAAACTGAATAACTATGCAAATATACGTATTGCGTTTAATATTACGTTTCCTTATAAAGAACATGTTTATTATTAACATTTATATAAAGATTACTCGTAAAAAGGTACCTGACTTTATATACTTAATAAAGGGATAATTCTTCAACTTTTCTGTAACCATTTAAGTTGAAATTTTTCTAAACCAGGATAGTAACAATAAATTCTTGTTTGCGCTATTTAGATCGTTGACAACTTCTTAGTGGAATCGGAAGAAATCGCGAAACAAGTTTTAAAAACAGGTTGAGAAAGTTGATATTTGAGATATATATATGTATATAAATATATAATAGAAAAGACAATCAGAAAGATTTAATTAAGAGGAAACGAATTTTTTTTATATTTTGACGATAAACGTTAAAGAAAAAAAGGGGTTAAAAATTTGTTAGTTTGAATCCTTCAATAAATGTGAAATATTTATTTTTACTAATATACATGTGTTATCAGAGATAGGAATATATTTATATTATTCAGTTGATAACAGCTGTGTTAAAACAGTGCCATAATGTCGGATCTCCTATCTTTATGGGTACATCACATCAAAAATACTAACTTACTAAGCGATCATGAAATTTGATGGCACAGATATGGAATTCCACAGAGTAATGATTAGTTGATATAATACGATCATTATGTACAGAAACTATTGTTATATATATTGATTATTGCAAAATTAATAAACAAAAATAAAACATCCTCTATTTTACTTAAAAAGTTGTACAATTAACGGCTGTATTCAATAGATAAAAGTCCGCTTTGTTATTTATTCATCCAAATGAACAAAGCAAAATATAAATATGCACTATATTTTATAGCACGACATCCGAAGTGAGTGTCTTCGAGATATCTCTGTCGCCATTTAATTAAGATACACTCAAATGACCTGACTGAATTTAATTACTTCTGATGTATACGTCTGTTGATTTGAACATTGCAAACTGGCTATTAATAAACATGCAGTAATAGATGACTAATTTAAACTTAAACATTCCCCCTCATTCAGATCGGCCTTTAATAGATGCAATGACGCAAAAAATTATACTCTCATTGTTTTTTTATCTCATTCTAGAACACATTTTGTTTCTCATTTAGTAATAAATAAAGCAGATATATCAAATCTTAACACGTAATGTGATCTACACGAGTAAGTATTCTATGTCTTGGTTATAAAATACTCAGGAAGTTAAATCTATCAGACTAAAACAAAACGGTGATGCTATAACGAACACGTTGTAGGGATGATTGCCAAAGTTCTTTGAACTGATACCGAATACTTCAATAGCGAATGTAAATTATATTGCTATCGTAATATAAGTACCTTCTCTTGAATGTTAAAGTGTGATTACGAGAGATATTTTTAAATTTTTAGAATTAAATCATTCGATAAATAAATTATCGCCCGATTATAGAGCGAGATAAATATATAATATATTTTTATTAAAGATATAATTTATAGGGAAATTTTCTTTGAACTGGTAGAATTCTGAAAGCAATTATTGGTGGGTCGACCCTTAATGCAATTATTGATCGTTTACATAGAAAACACAGGGAAAATTCTAGCCGTCTGATGTCTTGTAATGTACACGATAATGATTTTCTTTGCCCAAGTCAAGGTAGTTAGCATTTAAAAGGGTAATAGAAAAGCATAAAGTTCTATTTATTGGTAATTGATTAAAAAAAATGTACACATGTTTTTTCAAGGTAATCCGCTATTTAGCAATGCCCATTTTATTATATACTTGAATATATTCAAAGGGTTACGAAGATTTTTATCAGCGAATGTGAACATTAGCAAGAGTACACTTTTAATACAAATTACCCCATTCTTTTAAAATTTATACACTGAAAATTACATCGTAAAAATATTAAGGTTAAGGCACACATTTCATCTCAAAGAAAATCTTTTAATTTTAATTGCAAACGTCATGATTAGGCATAGAATAAATAAACGTAATATTTATAATAGCTTACAACGACAAGATGTACTCACAAACACATAAATAAATTGAAAACTATTTCTTCATGAACTGAGATAAGTACGAACGATTGTCATTGATAGAATTATTACGAGATAGAAGATATGATGCTGTGAAAAATAGGCCATTTCTTATCAAAATATAATAAGGAAAGAAAAAATATATAAATATCTTAAGTATTTGTATGGGTAAACCACACCCATATTTGTATTAGATTAATATAAAAAGTATATCACCAATAGGTTATCCGCTACTGTTTCTAATCATTGATAATATAA
Source organism: Danaus plexippus (assembly GCF_018135715.1). Lineage (NCBI taxonomy): Eukaryota > Metazoa > Arthropoda > Insecta > Lepidoptera > Nymphalidae > Danaus > Danaus plexippus. The sequence goes on along the minus strand of NW_026869851.1, from coordinate 683,460 downwards.
TTAATAAATCACTAGAATGCGTGTCGATAAAAATAGCAAATATTCATTTTTATACATTTAACAAATTTGTTTGGATGGCATTAACTCTGAAGGTCACTGGGCTGTGACAGGACTTGTGTTGATGGGTGTGCACTCATCGTGACAGTGTTTCGCCATTTTATATAAAGGTCTTTGTACTTTACAATTCCCTGGGTATAGAGGGATTGAGCAATGGTGTTGTTTAGTTGCATAGAAAATGTCATTTAAATTACCGGCATATCTTTATTTCATAGACTATGAAGGTATCATAAGGTGGGTTCTAGACAACCTAAATCTCAGGTGTCTATTGCGTGGGTATGTTTACGTCATTTCGAATAAAAGTAGGTGTAAGATTTAGTCAGAAAGGATAGTGTGAGGTTCTATTTGAGTTTATGTTTGCAATTTATATAACACTATGGCAATTTCCTAGTTTATATGAAGCTTTAAATTTATTTCATATTTTATGATCGATATTATACGGATATAGCGCAACAGAAATCCATAACGTGTGTCAAGAAATATAGAATTGTATTAAAAAAATGAAAAGTTTATATGTCTGTCTGTTATTCGTCACCCAACATAAACCAATTCATTTGAATAAAATTATATTATTATGTATTTATGACTATAGCCATTTAATGGTACACGGTACTTTCTGTTCCAAGGACCCTGAGACTTCAGAGTCAAAATTCTTGTTAGAGTCTAGTTACCAATATATATAGAATATATAATAATACATAAATATACCATTAATAATCTGTACGCATAATATAACATTATAAATTCATAGTACATACGAAGAGTAATTGTTTTTTAATTGGACTTCCATTACATCCTTACTTGATTGAACGATCAAAATCATTACCAGACACTTATATAACATATTTACTACTAAAACAAATGAATGTTTATAATGACTATAAAGGAGTATGTATCGTTTTTATCATCATTTTTACTTATGTATCACTTAACAGTGATGTATCTTAAACATCAACATAACATAAACATATTTAAATGTTAATTCATAGTTCAAAACACCAGCAGAATATTATTATTCCGTATACATGTATAATGTTTTAATTTTATGAATAATTTCTTACAAATACTAACGAATACAGCACTAGAACTTCCTTCAATATAAATTATGATATGTTCAAAGTAATGTTGTCTATTGAAAACCCGTTAACTCTCCTATTATGTCAATAATAAATTGTATAGACTTTGTTTTAACTACGTGACTTTTAGGCGCCTAGGCGATAAAGCTAGACAGTGGGTATTCAAAACACGTACCAAAACGAGTTGATTCGACAGGCTGGATAGTCATACATGGTGTATATTATGTAAACAAAATAAGCGAGTTGTTACCTGGAATATTTTTCCTTCGTATGTCAAAATGACATTAAAATTCACAACACCGATGGGATAGTTGACTAATGTGAAGAAAAAAAAATAACAAATTAAACCAACAATGTATGGTCAAATGTTATTCCGTTTTTTCTGTGTAGGTCAATAAGTCAGCTGATAATTTTCATACCGACGAGTAGTGGCCGTATACAAATACATATGTCGTATGCAGTGTGTTCTGTAAATACATTTATATATAACTAAACCATTTACATAAAAGGTTGAATCCCTGTTTGCGTACTCTGTATCTTCCACAGAGCATATTATTTAACTATGCGCATAAAAATAGTATATATATAAAAGTTCAGTGGTAGGTAAATGTTAGCGAGTTTGTTAAACATCAAAAGCTATTATTAAGACTTTCTTTCCTATTAAATTTAATTTGTAAGATTAAAATAAATTGCTTCCTTTTTATAAAGGCAGTTAGGTTCGTTAGGAATAATTGTGACCAATGGATTTATGAGTTAATTTCCTTATAGACACGTAACAAATTTGAAAAGTATACACATGTATTGTATAAAAGACATTTGTAAAATTTCTGTGATCCTATTTTGAATACTACGAATATGTTATAGACAGGTTATCACAATTGTCACAAACATGACTGTGTTAGTCAAAGCCCAAATATAGAACGTAATTATTAAAACTATAATTACAGTAAATATTTTCTTTCCCAAAACATTTAGTATATGCTCAACACAATCTTTCCCAGAAAATATTTCGCATCTTACATGCATTGTATGTTAATTGATTGGTGGGAGTGTTGACTTTTCAATAGCACACTTGAATAGTGATGTGTTGCCAAGCTAAAGAGTGGTTCGCTTTCATAGGCTTTGTATGGTTATTTGGTACAAAATTTTAGGGAATGTACTGTCTTTGTAAAACCCATAATAATATAGGATAAATGCTCTAAATAATATAAAAAATTTACTTAACAATTAGGATATTTTGACTGTAATTATACACCTGCTTTCATAACGTATTCAAATACATAAATTATGAGGCCGTTCTGAAGGACAAAACGGTCGTAAAATTTAGTCCGGAGCATTGTGTGTGAATAGTGAAAAAGTTAGATGAATTATATCCTGTATTATCCACGATTGTAACTGGTTTTATGATGAGGGTTTAACAAGTCTTGGTGATAGGAGTAATCAGAGTTACCGACATAAATACTAATAAGCCAAATGGCGTCGCCCACTCAGTCAATTGAGTTCGAGTGTTGAATTGACCTTTGCTGTGTCTTTGCCTGGTACTCTATCTCACTTATAAATATCTTAATTCCAAACTGCTTTGTTTGATAAACAGATAACTTTATATCAAATGTCCTAATGTAGTCATCGAGACAGATCTATGCTCCCTTAGTCTTTACACTATTAACGTAATAATCACCTTTGATTTGTTTACATTTATTATCTGCTTATCTTTTGTAAAAGGAACTAGTTCCGTAATCTTTGTTAGTGTTATAAATGTGTAACAATAATATTTTGAGCAAATATGCTAGATTATTTCATTTTATTCTTTTCCAAACGGCAAACAAAATATTGAACACCGTAAAAAACCGGTCTGCAATATTTAATATTCATACCCAAAGTGTTATTTTAAGTAAAAGTTTTGTAGGTATGATTTTTTTGAAAGAAAGAAAACTCATTTGATGTTTAGAAATAAAACTTAGTTTGTCACCATCCAACACATGTTTTCAATAGCCATTTAGCGTCAGAGGAATAATAAAATCGACAAATTAGAAAGACGTGTCTGTCCGCCGACCTCAGGCTGGAGTTATTCGCGTCGGTGATCTCATCGCATCCAACCTCGCTTAAACTCGTTTCTTACTTGTTTACTCTATGTAAACTTAACGTTTCAACTCACTCGGTTTTGCAGTCTGACGTAATTTTTACAACAATCAACTTTTTTTTTTGCATTCCGAAACGTAATGGCTTGGAGTCCACAATTATAAGGCTTCTAGCGAGTATTATACGCCCTGGCTGGCAGAATACATTTAAACCGATTATTCTATATACGGAATTATAATCCCATTCCGTCAAATAATATATGGGATGACGTAATCATTTTATTATTCTATCTTATAGAATATGTATGTAGTATAATGTAAAATCATCATTACATACTTTCTTTTTATTGTAATATATTTTATCAAACTGCAAAACGTGAGGTATTAATATTATCAAATTTTCACATATCTCATAAAATTAAGGTGCACGCGGTAGATATGATATGATAAAACGAAATTCAATTCAAATTATAGCGATGTAAAAATCATTAATAAAATAAAATATAGGAGGTCAAAAGAAGTAGAAAATTGAATGCCAGGTAGGCATAAAATATACATCCATAGGAAACTGGCTTCCAGTCCTGAAATAAAATGAATTGGTGTGTCCGAGCTCCGAGTATACATTATGTTCTTATAAGGATAGTAAAAAGAATCGGCCTCAATTTAATGCACAAGGAAAGTTGTGGCGACTAAAGCCATATAGGGACTCGGGAGTATTTAGGTTTGTTTTAAATTTTTAATTCATAAGCCTTAAACAGTTACCTTTTTTTGCTATAAGGTAGCTTGGTATACGAAAATGAATAAGAATAAAGGCGAGGGAACTTTTTAGTCCACAAAACAACGGGATTCCTCAATTTGTGAGCTGCGTAAGTTCCTTCATGAAGGATTTAAGATACTTATTCTTGAAATTTTTCTTGATAACTGGGTTGATGTTCCATCTGAAGGTTATGTAATATCAATTGGAGTTAAATGGTTTTATTATTCGTTTTGCCTTGCTAAGTGTTTACAGAAGTTACGGACAGTCCTACACAGCTTTGTGTTGTTGAGATTTATCTAATAATAGAGAATTACATGCAGTGCAAACCGCACGCGGTTAAAAATGATATCCTGAGTGTGGCAATGATGTCATTGTTATGATTTTTTTTATAATATTAATTCATTTAAGAGAAAAGGATTTGAATGAATTGTCACGACGATTAAGCTAAAATACTATTGATAATACAATACAATTTTTTTATAAGAATTTCTTTTTTATATAATTACAAAATAAAAGTAACGTATACAATTAATTTAAGAGATTATGCAATAAGATCACGCCCAGTCGTTCGCTTATTTTTGCAATGGCCTATTAAGGTTATCGTTCCAAAAAGAGTGATATGTTGTGATAAGATTATGCGAGTAAATACTTTGTCTTAAACCATAAAAGTGTTCATGTCACTTTGGTTTTGCCATAAGTAAATAGTTGGTACATATATTTCAAAATTATGGAGACATTTAAATTTGGAATTAGAGAAATAAATTAACAGGCGAACTCATTGTTGAATAATATTTTTTTATTTCTGCTTCTAATCAGTCTTATTGATTTGTTTAATTTAAAGCCAGTATCACTTCCTTTGATACAAAAAATTATAACACATGAAGGTGATTTTAATATCAAACAATAATAATCTGGTGAGAGTTGCTAAGATGAAGCGTGGGAGTAGCACAGTTACCGTCATGGAAGGTCGTTGGCCATATGGTGTAGATTCATACCAAACAGCTCAGCCAAATCTGAGAAAGAAGTGACAGATGACATTTATTTATTATAGCGGTATTATTAATTTGGTTTTCATTTAAAAGGAAAAATTATACTCAAAATATACATACATCAATTCAAATGTGTTCTTAAAAAAAATCGCTAAGAATATCAAATTTGATAAATTATTTTAATTGGACGGGTTCTTTTAGTTATTTCCATCTAACTTTTCAGTTCATTAAATCTTGATAGAAATTAAAATTAAGACTGGAATTTCAAGGATTCCCGGTACCTATTGAAATAAGTCTCATGTTAGTGACATAAAAAGTTCGAAATATAAACTAAGCAGTAAATTCTTACTTTATTTATTGAGTGTCCATATACACGTTGTACAAAGACTTTAAATGGATTAATTTGCGCTTATATTCTTTATCTAATACAAAATCTTTTGTTTTTGTCTTCAATATTTATTCTAACCAATAAGGCCATTAGTTTGAATAGAGCCTTTGTCTTTGATAATAATTTAATTACGAAAGGTACGAATGCTACAGAAAATTTTTTTGTCGGTAAATTATTTTGCACTTAAAAGCAACAATAGGTCACCTTGAAAAATTTCGTGGGAGAATATTAGAATTCGTGTTTTTTCTTTTAAAATATTCGTGTTTTTTTACAATTAAAGTATTGTATATGAAAGTAAATGCTTTAATTACTTGTTTCTAAATAAAAAGAGATAGTTTATTATCGGTATCTTTTTACATGGTCCAATATCAAGTTAATTAAGTTTTTTTCTATATTTTATGTTTTATATAATCTGTGATAATGACTGGTTGCTGGATCTTAGTATTTTATTGCTCCGAGTCTTTGGCCGCAGCAGATCAACCTTAATAAAAAAATTCTGTGGAGAAGCAAATTAAATTTAATATTCTTTGTACAGTTTAGAACTTAGATGTGAGTTATCGTGAGGATGTCGTTTTTCATAATTTATTGTTATAGATTTATAGCTTGACAGAATCCTACTAAAGCTGCAAGCTGGACGGTGAGCTGTATAATTGATACGAAGTTGTTATTACCGCCAAGTATCTGTGATTAACAAACAGCCACATGCTCAAATTCCCTTCTTTTCTATAAGTATTACTTTTATATAACTGGAGATAAAATTACATCCGATGACGGCAATGTAACGTCAGATTGTAGTTCATCAAGAGCACAGCTTAACATATAAGTGAAATATGAAACATTATGAGAATTTAATTAAAAACAATCGTATATTCCCTAATATTGTAAGCGAAGGATAAATATTGCTATTGGATTCGCGGCAAGTGAGACAGCTAAATTCTAAAAACAAACAAATATAACAAATTCAGATATTCAAAGTTGAGTAATACTCCCGATATAGTGAGCGAGATCAGCTCCGTCATCCGACCCCTGTGAGTCAGGCTGCATTGGGTGAACATCTGCGATTGTGAAATCAAGTGCTTCTCAGGAAAGAGCAATGAATCCTTAATAATAAATATAGTAAAACAACGCCTACATTTCAAAGGATTTAATTATGTTTTTTTATTGCTAACGCCACTGAGATCATTTTTCCCAATTATTGGAACATCCAAACGATTTAATTTTGGATAACGCGAAACATTATAATTTTAACATTTCCTTTATCGAACAAAGAGAGTTAATATGGAGCGTCAGAAAAGACATGTTTAATGAAGCATATGAGGATATTTTCACAATATATGCCACGGTCGTCTTCTCTTAGAACTCGCTATCTGTTGCTAGTCACGTTATTTGTCCTTAACCGTCTCATACTTGTATTGTACAGAAGCCAACAAGTCATAATCTTTAACCGAAACCTAATAATTTTAAAATGAAAATCATATTCATATAATTGTTCATATATATTTAAAACTAAGAATAGTTTATACTTTTCAAAATTCTCTTCCCATGTCATTGAAATTCGTCGATTTATGACTTACTTGATCAGATTCATATATATTTTTTAACTATCATAACCTTGCCTATTTATGTAATATATATTTAAGTAACAGAAGTAAGGTAATAAAGTATTACCTACTATGTTTAGACATTAGTAAGTTCTGAAATAAAGGTTTTAACATTTAAATTGATTGACGTAGAATCAATAGCATTATAATTTCCATATAAGACAAAAAACAATTAAATATTTAAAGCTTTCTATTTCTAGTAACAATAATAACTTCTATGTGCATTTTATTTCCTTATATTCCTATAAAAAACCTTCAGAAGATACGAAATATGTTATTGAGACTGTAAGGACGATCGATCGATGGCCGGATTTTGGTTATGTTTGATTCTCATCGCTAGGCGACAAATTGGTTTCAGGCAAATACTTTCACAATTGTTGCTAAGCCAACCTTGATAAATTATTAAATCTTTTAGAGTTTATATCAAAGTATTCGAGAGTCCAGATAATTTTTAAATATAACATGTCAGGAAGCTTATTTTTTTGTGATTGTTGATGGGATGAAGGATGCCCTTTCTTTCACTCAGTGGATCCTTATAAGTTTCTGTGAGAGGATTGACTCATAACTATATTTGGACGAACAGCCGCCTACTCGAACTCTTCACTTCATAATTTAAATCGTAAATTTATATCACTTTATGTCTACCTTATTTTTGGTGTTTGTTATATTTGATAAATGTAGAGATTTTTCTTATTTCCTCTACTAGAAAACTGTAATGTTTCTTCTGATTAAATAGATCAATTAGATATAGGTACAATAGTAATTTTAACTACATGCCAACTCTAGTCTTGGAAGGAATTTAGTAATGCGGATAAAATATTATACGTATATAAAACTTATATTAAAAAGTTTTTCAGAAAATGTATATCTATCTTTTTCAGAAAATGTATAATAAAGTAGCTAACTGAATTCCTAGGAATAGCAAACATAATCAAATGGAAACCCGTCAGTCTTTGATCTGATGTACGCTCGGCTGTGCGTTACTTCGGTTAGCGATCAACGTATTGTAAACCTGCAATAGAAAAATATAATATAGTTTTATTCATACAAAAACCCGAAAAGTATTAAACAAATCAAAGAATTCAATAAATCATTGTGCTATCTATATCGGAAGTAATGAATTAAGAAATATTTTAACGCTACGATGTGTTCGGCAATAGTGTATATAATTAAATAAGAGGGACTTCAGAGTGCGAAGCGCAATGGACGCGTACGATGGCCAAACCTCTTGTTCTACCGCCTTTACCAAAACCAAGACGTTTTCCATTGTATTTGCATCCATATCGTTTAAGGTGACTGTTAGATACGAAGTTTTTATAATTTATACAACAAAAAACACGTAGTTTCACTTACTTTTCGATTTCAGAACGTTTAATATATAGATTCTACTTACTGACAATTTGTGTTAAATACTTGTAAAATATTTTGATTAGATAACTTACAAACTTAACCGCCTTTTCAGAAAATAATAGGCACATAATTGAAAAAAAAATAACATTGATAAGTGAAAAACTACTATTGATTTAAACAGTTAGATTTTAAATTTTTAGAGTTTTAATTTTAATTTTTTGTTCATAAATTTAGGCGTCACCGCTGCCCACACAACGATGTCCCGGAGCCATTGTTCGATGTGGAGAAGCACACTACGAGCGTTGTCTCCGCATACCAACAAGACTACGACGAAAAGTACGTAAATCGTACAAGCGCAGTCTATCATGAAGATCATTTGAGACTTGAAGGGGAATTTATAGAACCTGAGCGACCGCACTGGCAGCCTGTCGAACGTCCCAAAGCCAAGAAACCAGAAGATAATCTGAGGCCTGAAGGTGATTTCGAAAAAGACGTCCAGAAGAATGGCGTCCAGGTGAAAGAGCTCCTATTAAAAAACCAGAAGATAATTTAAAACCGGAGGGTGATTTTGCAAAGCGAAAACCCGAGGAATGGCGTCCGGGGGATAGAGCGCCTGTTCGCCGACCTGAGGATAACTTGAAACCTGAAGGGGACTTTGAAGACAGAAAACCACAGGAATGGCAACCAGGAGACAGGGCTCCCGTTAAAAGACCACAGGATAACCTCAAGCCAGAAGGTGAATTTGAACAGAGGCGGCCTGATGAATGGAGACCGGGTGATCGTGCTCCAACTCGTCGCCCTCAAGATAATCTAAGACCGGAAGGTGAATTTACCACTCCTGAAAAAGACAGCTGGCGTCCCGCAGATCGACAGATACCTAAAAAACCAGAAGATAACTTACGACCTGAAGGAGAATTTGAAAGACCCAAACCGGAGGAATGGCGTCCAGGAGACAGAGCGCCTGTTCGCCGACCTGAGGATAATTTGAAACCTGAAGGGGACTTTGAAGACAGAAACCACAAGAATGGCAACCAGGAGACAGGGCTCCTGTTAAAAGACCACAGGATAACCTCAAACCGGAAGGTGAATTTGAACAGAGGCGACCTGATGAATGGAGACCGGGTGATCGTGCTCCAACTCGTCGCCCTCAAGATAATCTAAGACCGGAAGGTGAATTTACCACTCCTGAAAAAGACAGCTGGCGTCCCGCAGATCGACAGATACCTAAAAAACCAGAAGATAACTTAAGACCTGAAGGAGAATTTGAAAGACCAAACCAGAAGAATGGCGTCCTGGTGATAGAGCACCTGTTCGTCGACCTGAGGATAACTTAAAACCAGAAGGTGATTTTGAGCGTCGAAAGCCGGAAGAATGGCAACCTGGAGATAGAGCTCCAGTACGGCGGCCACAGGATAACTTAAAACCTGAAGGAGATTTTACAACTCCAGAGAAAACTTCTTGGAAACCTTCTGAACGTCAAAAACCTATAAAACCGCAAGACAATCTCAAACCAGAAGGAGAATTTACAACTCCGAAAAAGGAAGACTGGAAACCTGCTGAAAGACCTCAACAGAAAAAGCCATTAGATAATCTAAAACCTGAAGGAGACTTCACATCGTCAAGCACAAAAACTGAAGATTTCAAAGTTGTTATTGTGAAAGGGCAGAAATTGTTCGACGAACTGACAATATTATCACTGAAGGAGAGTTCATAGGTAATAATTTTATTTTTATAGTTTTAGGATGTGCAACACTCATAAAGTTTTTGTCTAAGGTACTAAGTGAAGAACCTTATTAAAAAGATTTTTTTATTAGTATAAATTAATTTCTTCTTCGATCCAATATAACAAATTTTTTACACATGTTCTTGTCACCTTTTATCATTTATTAGTAATCAAATGTTATATTTATAGATTCCACCACATCGCGTTCTGAGTACACAGTAAAACCCGTGGAGAAGCTAAAACCTGTGAGGAGAAACACATGGACTAAAATTGAAGGGGAAATGATAACCGAAACACATCACAATCTGAATACATTGATTATACTGACATCGTTGAAAGAACTTCTAAGATAACGAAAATGACAGATAATTTAATATGTGAAGGTGTTGTCGATTTTGTTACGTCCAATCAACAGGATTATGCTGAAAAAACAACGACCGTAGAACGTCCACAAAGACGTCGAACATGGACAAAAGAAGATTTGATTTTTGAGAAAGTTTCAAAACGTACAACTTAACGAACTTTTGGAACAAAAAAGAGTATCGAACTTTAAACAAAAAAACCTAAGCGAATTAAACCTATGAAGCTTGAAAAAAAACCACAACAAGAACAATAACTTGAACCACTGAAACAAAAAAGAAACCGCTGAACAACCGAACAAAAGAACCACAACGTCCGTCGGGAGAATTTACAACTCCTGAAAAACAGCAATGGCGACCTGCTGACGTCCTCAACAAAAGAAACCTGAGGATATTTACGTCCTGAAGGTGATTTTGAACAAAGAAACCAGAGTGAGTGGCAGCCTGCTGATCGTCCTGTTCAGAGAAAACCTAAGGATAACCTTAAACCAGAAGGTGAGTTTGAAACGCCAGAAAAAGAGCGATGGGCGGCCTGCCGAAAGGCCCCAACAAAAGAAGCCTCAGGATAACTTACGTCCTGAAGGTGATTTTGAACAAAGAAAACCAGATGAATGGCAACCAGCTGACCAGTTCAAAAGAAACCAAAAGACAATCTCAAACCGGAAGGTGAATTTGAAACCCCAGAAAAGGAGCGTTGGCGTCCTGCTGAACGACCACAACAGAAGAAACCTGAAGACAATCTACGTCCTGAAGGTGATTTTGAACAAAGAAAACCAGATAAGTGGCAGCCTGCTGAACGTCCTGTTCAAAAGAAACCAAAAGACAATCTTAAACCGGAAGGGGAATTTGAGACGCCAGAAAAAGAGCGATGGCAGCCTGCTGAAAGACCCAAACAAAAGAAGCCTCAGGATAACTTACGTCCTGAAGGTGATTTTGAACAAAGAAAAACCAGATGAATGGCAACCAGCCGACCGTCCAGTTCAAAAGAAACCAAAAGACAACCTTAAACCGGAGGGTGAATTTGAAACTCCAGAAAAGCAGCGTTGGCGTCCTGCTGAACGACCTCAACAGAAGAAACCTGAAGACAATCTACGACCTGAAGGAGATTTTGAACAAAGAAAACCAGACGAGTGGCAGCCTGCTGATCGTCCTATCCAAAAGAAGCCAAAAGACAACCTTAAACCAGAAGGTGATTTTGAAACGCCAGAAAAAGAGCGATGGCGGCCTGCCGAAAGACCCAACAAAGGAAACCTCAGGATAACTTACGTCCTGAAGGTGATTTTGAACAAAGAAAACCAGATGAATGGCAACCAGCCGACCGTCCAGTTCAAAAGAAACCAAAAGACAACCTTAAACCGGAGGGTGAATTTGAAACTCCAGAAAAGGAGCGTTGGCGTCCTGCTGAACGACCTCAACAGAAGAAACCTGAAGACAATTTACGACCTGAAGGAGATTTTGAACAAAGAAAACCAGATGAGTGGCAGCCTGCTGATCGTCCTGTACAGAGAAAACCTAAGGATAACCTAAAACCTGAAGGTGAATTTGAAACGCCGGAAAAAGAGCGATGGAGGCCTGCCGAAAGACCCCAACAAATGAAGCCTCAGGACAACTTACGTCCTGAAGGTGATTTTGAACAAAGAAAACCAGATGAATGGCAACCAGCCGACCGTCCAGTTCAAAAGAAACCAAAAGACAACCTTAAACCGGAGGGTGAATTTGAAACTCCAGAAAAGGAGCGTTGGCGTCCTGCTGAACGACCTCAACAGAAGAAACCTGAAGACAATTTACGACCTGAAGGAGATTTTGAACAAAGAAAACCAGATGAGTGGCAGCCTGCTGATCGTCCTGTACAGAGAAAACCTAAGGATAACCTAAAACCTGAAGGTGAATTTGAAACGCCGGAAAAAGAGCGATGGAGGCCTGCCGAAAGACCTCAACAAAAGAAGCCTCAGGACAACTTACGTCCTGAAGGTGATTTTGAACAAAGAAAACCAGATGAATGGCAACCAGCCGACCGACCAGTTCAAAAGAAACCAAAGATAACCTTAAACCTGAAGGTGAATTTGAAACTCCAGAAAAGGAGCGTTGGCGTCCTGCTGAACGACCGCAACAAAAGAAACCTAAAGATAATCTACGTCCTGAAGGAGATTTTGAACAAAGAAAACCAGATGAGTGGCAGCCTGCTGATCGTCCCGTTCAGAGAAAACCAAAAGACAACCTTAAACCGGAAGGCGAATTCGAAACTCCAGAAAAAGAGCGATGGCGTCCTGCCGAAAGACCCCAACAAAAGAAGCCTCAGGATAACTTACGTCCGGAAGGTGATTTTGAACAAAGAAAACCAGATGAATGGCAACCAGCCGACCGCCCAGTTCAAAAGAAACCAAAAGACAATCTCAAACCAGAAGGTGAATTTGAAACTCCAGAAAAGGAACGTTGGCGTCCTGCTGAACGACCGCAGCAGAAGAAACCTGAAGACAATCTACGTCCTGAAGGTGATTTTGAACAAAGAAAACCAGATGAATGGCATCCAGCCGACCGCCCAGTTCAAAAGAAACCAAAAGACAATCTTAAACCAGAAGGTGAATTTGAAACTCCAGAAAAGGAGCGTTGGCGTCCTGCTGAACGACCGCAACAGAAGAAACCGAAAGACAATCTACGTCCTGAAGGAGATTTTGAACAAAGAAAACCAGATGAGTGGCAGCCTGCTGATCGTCCCGTTCAGAGAAAACCAAAAGACAACCTTAAACCGGAAGGCGAATTCGAAACTCCAGAAAAAGAGCGATGGCGTCCTGCCGAAAGACCCCAACAAAAGAAGCCTCAGGATAACTTACGTCCTGAAGGAGATTTTGAACAAAGAAAACCAGATGATTGGCAACCAGCAGAGCGTCCTGTTCAAAAGAAACCAAAAGATAATCTTAAACCGGAAGGTGAATTTGAAACCCCTGAAAAGGAGCGTTGGCGTCCTGCAGAACGACCGCAACAGAAGAAACCTGAAGACAATCTACGTCCTGAAGGTGATTTTGAACAAAGAAAACCAGATGAGTGGCGTCCTGCTGATCGTCCTGTACAAAGAAACCAAAAGATAATCTTAAACCGGAAGGTGAATTCGAAACTCCAGAAAAAGACAGATGGCGCCCTGCAGAACGTCACAACCCAAAAAACCTCAAGATAATTTACGTCCTGAAGGAGATTTTGAACAAAGAAAACCAGATGAATGGCACCCAGCCGATCGTCCCGTTCAAAAGAAACCAAAAGATAATCTTAAACCGGAAGGTGAATTTGAAACCCAGAAAAGGAGCGTTGGCGTCCTGCAGAACGACCGCAACAGAAGAAACCTGAAGACAATCTACGTCCTGAAGGTGATTTTGAACAAAGAAAACCAGATGAGTGGCGTCCTGCTGAACGACCTCAACAGAAGAAACCTAAGGACAATTTACGACCTGAAGGAGATTTTGAACAACGGAAACCAGATGAATGGCACCCAGCCGACCGTCCCGTGCAAAAGAAACCAAAAGATAATCTTAAACCGGAAGGTGATTTTGAAACTCCAGAAAAAGATCGTTGGCGTCCTGCTGAACGACCTCAACAGAAGAAACCTAAGGACAATTTACGACCTGAAGGAGATTTCGAACAACGGAAACCAGATGAATGGCACCCTGCCGACCGTCCCGTGCAAAAGAAACCAAAAGATAATCTAAAGCCTGAAGGGAAATTTGAAAAACCGAAACAACCTGAATGGCAACCCGCTGAACGGCCAAAGGCGAAAAAGCCAGAAGATAACCTAAAACCAGAGGGAGATTTCAATACTCCCAAAAGAGACAAATGGCAACCAGCTGAAAGGCCTGAAGTAAAGAAACCTAAGGATAACTTAAAACCTGAGGGTGAATTTGAAAAACCAAAACCTGAAGAATGGCAGCCAGCTGAGAAACAAACCCCTAAAAAACCACAAGATAATCTAAAGCCAGAAGGTAATATGGAAATTACTCGTCGTACTGATTATGTGGTTACAAAAGGTGATCGCGCTGATATCGTAAAACATGAGGATCACTTGAAAATGGAAGGTGTTATTGATACACGTCGTTCAAGAGATGATTACAAACGTATTGAAAGAACAGAGAAAGTAGTTATACAGAAGCATGAAGATAATTTAAGGACTGAAGGTAAATTTATTGATCTTCAGACTCGTGACGATTATAGAGCTACAAAGGGCGAGAGGGCGCCAGTAGTCAAACCTCAAGATAATCTTAAGACTGACGGTAAATTTTATACACCGGAAGTAGTTCCATCTCAACCTGCTGAGAAACGCAAGCCTTTTAAACATGTCGATAATATTACTCTTGAAAGAGAGACGGACACACGGTTTAAACAAAACGTTGATCGAGTGGATATTATCCGAAGAGAAGATAATCTTAAAATAGAAGGCGAATTTATAGATATGAAGCAACGAAATGATTATAGCTCAGTTAAAGGAGACAGAACTGCAATAGTTAAGCATGAGGACAATCTCAAAATGGAAGGGACAATGGAAAATACACGTTCTTCAGACACCTACAGGGTTGTAAAGGGTCAAAGAGTAAAATTGACAAGAAGAGAGGATAATCTTAAAATTGAAGGTGTTTTCGAAGATCATGTTAGAAGAAATGATTTTAATAAAACGACCAAGAATGTAAAGTCTTCTATAACATATGATACTAGTGATCAAAAAACTGTTAACGACAGGGTTCAAGGTTCTGTATATGACACTCGTTTACCGAAAGAACAATATGAAACTTCGCCAATAAACAAGATACCATCTAATAAAGATACAACATATCTTATTAACGAAAACGTTGATTCAGGATCTACAACTAAAGTCGTGCGGTACTATGAAAGTGACAATACACATCATGTAACATCTTCTGACTCTTCTAAATCTCAACGCACTGAGACCATGAAAACTACTGATATTAAAAGACACAAAGAGGTCCTTATGATAAGGAAAAGCCAAAAGACGTCTATGATTCAGGTGATTTTGTACCTGAGAAGGTTTATCCAGAAGGTAGTGTCAAGCCAAAGGACGAATTGGGCCATCTGAAAAGACCGCAATTGCAAACAAATGAAATATCAAGCCCTATACAGCCAAGGGAAAGTAAACGTCCTGATGATGAGACTGATTCGTCAAAAATGTCACGAGGTGAAATTCACCGCCCTACGGGTTCACAATGGCAACCGGGCGATAGAAGCAGTCCGATTAGACCAAAAGATAGTTCTCCAATTGAAGACGGTAAAGACACTCCAAGAAAATCTGATAGTGAAACAGATTTTCCACAAAGACGAACCCAATGGCAGCCAGGCGACAGAGCAAGCCCCTTCCGACCAAAGGATAATTTACATATTCCAGATATTAAAGGAAGTTCAAGAAGACCCAATGGTGAGTCCGATCATCCTCAGAGAAGTCAATGGCAACCTAGTGACAGAGCGAGTCCTATTCGACCACAAGATAATTTGCATGTTCGAGATAGCAAAGACATCTTAACAAGGCCGGAAGATGGGTCAGATTATCCTCAAAACTCCCAATGGCAGCCTGGCCAAAGAGCTACTCCAATTCGGCCAAAAGATAATTTACATACTCCAGACAATAAAGACGTTACAAGAAAGTTTGAAGACCGATCAGATCATCCTCAAAGACCTCAATGGCAACCTGGTGAAAGAGCAAGTCCTATTCGACCAAAAGACAATTTACACACTCAAGACAATAAAGAATCACCGAAGAGACCCGAATACGAAACAGATTTAAGTAAACCAGAAAAAACAAGAGGAATTTCTGGACCAGGTCAAGTAAGGCACATTTCTGATATGAGTAAATACGATTCCAGGACTACTACTTCTACTGATGATATCCATAAGATTGATAGTAGCAATCAGACTTTACATACATCAAAAGTAAGCATGAGTGATGTACGTCAAGAGAGCAATGTGAAGACGACTCATCGGAAATATCTTCTAAACATACTAATATTCGTAGTTCTAATGTAGAACATTTTGATCAATCTAAAACCGGAACACAAACACAACATTTCATAACAAACAGGGATAAGAATGAAAGTGGTAGATCAACTGATGTTTTAAAACAAACGGATAATTTATCACACCAAGACGTTAGCAGTCGTGATCATACTAATCGTATAATTTCGAAGAATACTACAGAACGCAACATTATAAAACAAGATGTAAAACAAAGCAAAACTATGTCATCGGTAACCAAAACAATGAAACAAGTGACGGAAAAGAAATTGATTGGAGGTAAATGGGTAAATGTAACAAGAAATGTAGAAGTTTCTAACACCAGTCTCGGCGACACACATTCAAATAGAAATGGTCACATTGTTAGTTCCTCTACACCAAATAAGCAGACAAACTCTATGGAAAAAATAGTTACCTCCGACAGCAGAAATAACTTACAAAATCAAACACATTCTTCAAATACAACGTATATTATAGAAGGTAAACATGATGTTAATCATAATGCAAACCAATCCACACAGCGGTCTGTTTCTGAAAAGCAATATGTAAATCAAAATCTTCAAGGAAAATCACGTAAAGCAATCATTTCAGAACAACATGTTGATTCCTCGTCAAGTCAAAATAAACAAATTGGACAAAATAGTTATGTGTCATCTGATGTTCGATCCAGCGAACACAGCTCCAAGTCGGTGCAACATGGAAGAGAAACAATTCATTCTAATACAAATATAAAACATGATAACACAAAAATATACACCGAAGCAAATGCTAAAAGAAACCAATTTAATGAAAGTCATGACATTTTAAACCAAAATATAAATCAAACACATTACAACACTCAATCTGGTGGTAGTAATGTTGATGGAAGGTCAAGGAACGTGCTATCCAGTCACACAGAGAATAATATTTCAAGATCATCTTCAACTCACCATTCTCACACAGTAAATCGTAGCCATTTGAGCGATAGTGTGAATAAAACAAGTATGGAATTCCAACGAGCTATGCATGGTGGTGGAGAAGTTTTAGTTAGCTCCAATGAAAACACAGCACGTATTGGTCACCACAAACGTACTTCCGACTTGGTGTCAGATGCTTCTAGCACTAACGCGGTTCTACATAGGAAGGGAATAACCTCTACGACAGAAGCACAACATTCGATAAGTTCTACAGCTGCTGCTCAACGTAAAAGTATAATAAATCTCAGTGACCGCGGTGAATATATAAGCAATTCAACCCATAGTGCTGATAGAAAAAGTATTAGCTCCATGCACCGATCAGGTCGGGATAACGCTGTATCATCACACAGCTCTGAAAATGTCGATGTGAGACGTCAGCAAAAGAGAGATGGTGAATCTACTTTGATTATCGAGCGTCAACCTAGAGTGGTATCGAGAGACAATCTGCGAGTTGGTGGTGAATTTTATGGTCATTCTGAAGCCCGTTCCTACGGTAACTTTTCGAGGTCCGACCACACCGCGAGATCTGAACGCACAGAAAGAGTAGAGCGGCAGACGAGGACTGGTACAACATCGCATTTCGTATTAGGAGATGGCAGTTCAAGCTACAAGAGAGAATACACAACGCATGTCCATGGCACTTGTCCTGCCACACTGATTGAATCTCCCCGCACCCCGTTCAAGCATACACGCGATTCTCGCGAGCACAAATTTTATACGGCGAAAATAACTCAGCAAAAGTCATAAAAAGTACTATATATCTGAATAACTTTCCTAACAACAAGAAAATATCATTCCTCACTTATTATTGCTATAAAAATATAAAGATGTATTTATTAAAAGTTAACAATACTAGTCTTAAGAATTATATCGTTGTGCCTCCTAATTACATAATCGTTTATGCATAATATTGATAAAAAATGTAATATTCGTAACATTTATATGTATTGCTATATTTTTCTTTTTTTAAAACATTGCCATGTAATAAATTTTATATTTAATACCTTTGACTTTTATTTATGTATCCTTATTTTTTTATTACTGTTTTATAACAATGTTTTACTTTGGAAATGAATGATAGTTAATTTTATTTATTATATATATCCCTCTGTGTAAAAATAGATGCTATATAATATAATCGTAAATAATCAATACGATGTTAGGGAAAAAACAAGATTTAAATGCGACCGTAATACGTTAGTACTAATCAAAATATGTATTATTTAATAAGTTAGCAATTTATCACTGCATATATTAAATCCAATCACTAATGTTGCAATAATCAAAATAATATATAGACGAGATATAGAACTCGTAAACAAAAATTTTGCAAATAATACAATGATTCTTTCAAAAGGATTACAGTACTTATAAAATAAAAAATAAGGAGTATTGTAATGGAAACTACAGCAGAATATTTTATCTACTTAAAAAAATAAACGGGACAAAGTGTAGACGCGTATATATGTGTACATATATATATTTATTCTAAATAGGAATAAACACCGACTTGTACCAGACGAATATTTTAGAAAAACTTTAAATTAATATTTGATAATTATTATATTACTCTTTTATAACAAATTGATGTTTTAAATTAATCTTGTAGTTATTGCATCATTTCAGTTTTCTTCTCTAAATAATATATATGGAACTCGGGGTCTATAAAAATTTATAGTCTTTTATTCAAACAATTGATGTTTTAAGGAAATTCTATATTTTGTTGTTGTTTTTATTAAAGAATCTGTCTAAATAACCCAAAAAACAAAGACATACTAAAGAATATTTATTATCTAAAACATTAACTTTAACAGTCTAATTATCAAACAATGCTAAATTCTTATACAAACATTCCTTGTAATTTAAAACTATAAAACATTTATAAGCTAATATCGATTATTACAAATAGTATTAGTCTCGTTGTATTGGGGTGTCTTTAATTTGTCTTATCCTTTTAAAACGACTGTTATCTCCTTCATAATTACGTGAAATTGGTCCAAAAGCTTCCTCTTCGCCGTAATTATGTACGTTGATAGAATTATCTGTCACAGCATTGTTCGAGTCGTCCAACGACCCCGCAGTCCGACCATTCCTGTTTAATTGGACTTGGTGTGAATCATCTAAATCAGACGATACTTCGGTTCTCTTGTTCCGCAAGCCGCTGTTGTACATCAAGTTGTCGTCAATGCCTTCAACGCCTGAGAGAACGCTATCTGTATCTGAACCTAGACACGCTTTGCCTGTTTCAGCATTCATATCCTTTCCTGAATGTTCGATTGGATTGAATTTTAAATCTCTCCCGTTTATTTCGGGGGTTTCGTGGAAGACTTTTTCTTGTCCATTATTATTTTCTTCGCTTCTCTCATAGTTTGAAGAGCGGTCGAGTATACCATAATCTTCTATTTCACTTCTTTCATCGTTCTCTGAACCTCCGCTTTCAACTGCTGGAGAAAATGGCACCTTCATGTTGGAGAGATTATTCGAATCCCTCTTATTACAGGAGTGATCTTTTTCAGTTCTCTTTACCCTAATTAAAGGCGACAAAGACTCTCCGGTAGTGTCGCTGCTAAAGGATTCTTCCAATGATTGTATCGAACCATTTAATTCTGAAGGGTTCTCATCACTGACTTCCCTTTTGTTTGCATTCGTTTTTATTTTGTCGCCTTTCTGTGGCAGCAGTTCATCATTTTCAATGCACGATTCGTCTTTCAAATCAGCATTTTCCACATTATCTGCACCATTTTCGTTGTCATTAGAGTATTCAGCCTGTACGATTTCACGTTTATTTTCACTTTTCACAGACTCTTCGTCTTTTAAATTATCGTCGCTAATAACGTATCCGACATTTAAATTGGGTTCTTTAGAGTTAATAAACAAAGATTTATCCTGCAATTTTCCAGATTCATTTTCATTTTCTGAAGTTTTTGTGCTTTCAGCCTCTCCTATGTCCGTATGTTTACTAATATCTGTAGTGTCAGTGCTAGAAGAAAACGGTGGTTCTGAAGTAGTACTAGAGTCCAATAAAAAGCCTCCTTCATTTTTGCTGGTATCGGATTGACCGCCCTCTAAATAGTTTTCTTCTACAGCACCTGCCTTTTTTGTGATTTCTCTCTTTTCCATAATTTTCTTTAATATATTCTTTTTATCTTCTGGTAAGGAATTTAGGAGCTCTTCTAAATCTTGCTCGGACAGTTTCTTTATGTTTTTAATGATAGATGATTCAGAATCACCTTTTGAATCGATGTCTTGCTTTTGGCTTGGCGTACTATTATTGTCAGTTACTTCAGCGTTCGGAGCTTGCCTTCGATTTCTATTAATTTCAAGGTCATATTTTTTACCTCTACAGCCGCTACTTCTCATTTTATGTGAGTTTTCGATTTCTTTTACTCTTCTCAACTGCTCGCGGGGTAATTGTTCATTTATATATTCGATCCTGTCCGTGTTGTATCCCTCCTGCTTAACTTTAAAAAGCGGCTCGTCGACATAATCAGAAGCAAAAGGTTTTTCTTTGATGTTAGTGTCGCCTAATTCGGTATTTTTTTTGTAATGCTCGGTATCTTTATTTATTTTTTCAGCATCTGCTTCTTCATTTGTTTCCTCGTTATCACTATCTGTTTTCAAATGTTCTAAATTCGCTATTGTTTTACGCTGTCTCTGCCTATCGGGATTTGATTTTCCAGATAACTGAAATCAAATTCATTCATTTGATTTGCCATTAAAATGTATTCAATCAAATGTCTTAGACGTGCAATAACTCTGTAAGACCATGTTTTTGGTCACCTATTTTTCTGATTAGATAAATAAAGTGCTATATATACTTACTTCTTCGTATCTATTCCGAGCATGGCGACGATCGGGGACCAGTTTTAAATTACGCTTTAAGTCTTGACCTACGGGGACTTCATTTCTGTTTTGTGGCGCCTGAAGTTACATACAAGCGTTGTTTACACACAATTTCAAAGCTATTTTTATGGGGAAAAGTAGAAACTAGTATACAAATGTGAGACTGACTAAATTCTTTGTCCTCTACACATTTATTGTCGTGAATGTTACTTTTATTGCTAATATCATACATTATGGTACCAATGACTTGTTATTACAAGACTACACAGTGAAATGCGAGTCATTTCAAGCACCCACCTCATCTAAAGCTTCATCCTCTTGATATTCATCAGATGCAGAGTCGTCGTTGCTATTGTAATCGGAATCGCCTATTTCACTGAAAGAAATTGCGAATTATTTTTACGTTTTTTTTTTTTCTAAAATGTATAGAAAATTCAAAACATAAGCAAAATACAACCTATTGTTGTCCTCGTCGAGCTGCAACGGTTTGCTCGTCACCAAACATAAAATCCCTAACAGTATTAACAGTATTTTAAAGGTACAAATTTCCATTTTCATTCTTTCAAACACTTTCAATAATAATCATTATAAATGTCCGCTATCACGTGACATTTGTTAAGTTTGTTAGCGGTCAATATTAAATTTTTTTTTCATACAAAACTCTTTAGTTTACTTTCGTTGTAATCTACCGATTACAACGATTTTCATAGCATATACTTGATAATTATAGATAAATGTGAGAAATAAGACATATATTGTATTTAAGATTCTCGTCAGTGAGATGCGTGACAGATTATGCTTTAGCGGACGCAAATGAAGCTAGATTATAAAAATATTTTGCACTAAATAAAAATAGTTCGTCATAGTTGGTGCTAGATTATTTGAAGCAACTTATTCTAGACTCTAATGCTCCTTCTGTTCGCTGATCGCCCAGTCATGTATACGTTTACAAAAATTATATAAAATATCTTCGTCACAACGAACCATCTTCTTTGTTCCGATTAAAAAACCATACAAAATTTAAAAATCATATTTGCAATATAGCAGCCGTATTATTTTTTTTATATTGAAATTTTAAAAGCTGACATATTTTTTTAATACCGAGAATCGTTATATGTAGTATTCCGTTTGTTAAATTTAATGAATCTCTTTATTAATAAATTATTTTCTTTTAAATAAAACCTCAAATCAAGAAAGCCTCATTGGTGCCGAGCTTGTCAGATTAAGAATAAATGAAAAACTATAATTCTTAAATATTAATATTTTTATTTAAATGAGACCGTTTCATCTCTATCACACATATTATTTACATTTGGTTTAAATAAAACAAACCATCGAAACATTCACATTAACAAGTTTGTGCAGATTTGAGAGAAAACATTCATATATATTTAGTTATTTATTTATTTATGTAAGTCATCCATGAATACATAGAAAAATTCTACACCCAACGATACTGAGGATGTCACTCCAACACATTATATCTCACACCTGAATTTAAATGGAAACGAGAATAGTAAGAAAATTTTATATTAATAGAATATACATAGAATTTTATAAATTGGTCAATAGAATTTTATATATAGGAAAACATATAATAAATTTCACTTTGTATAAAAATTATTTATTATTAGTTAATACGAAAAATTATTATATTCGACATTATACCTTTAGTTATCTTTGGTTAGTTATTAATGGCGAAAAAAAAAAGTTAGGCCTACTTAAAAAAAATAATCTTCCTTAGTATAACAATATCTTTTGTAAAAATTTATAGCAAAAGAGATTGGTAAAAAATATATATTCGATATATAAGACGAGCGGAAACCTAAGGCTTTAGGATTAAGAAACAAAATTGTTGACTACAGACAAAATAGTTGTAACAGGGTCGTCTGAATTAATAGTTAATGAAATTATTTTATACTTCGATAATTATTTTTTTATTGATTGATTGCAATTGTTTGACTAATGTCCAAGTGTAAGCAAGTTAGGTGACAAAAATATATAAAAACTACTATGGAATGTAGCGTCAGCGTTGTTCGCCTAACTCTGTTTCTGGAACAGAATTATTAATTATGGAAAATACAGATAATAATGTTAAAAAAAAACTTAGGTTCCCGCCAATTCGTAATTGACATCCAATCTGCTTAGATCCATGCAGGTATGAGTTAAGGGCTAATATAAGAGAAATAAAAGTTAAAATCATTAGGCTTTAATAAAATTTATCTTGTGCTTTTTTTCCTTTATCACAAATATCATACATTTATACAAACTAAGACATCATACGCACCTGTGTGGAATATAAAACAATTAACCGTTTGTAGGCGAGCAACAAATCCATCAATTACGTCCACAGATAAATAAACCTTTAACATACATATATTGTACCTGTAGATCTTTATGTGCGTTATAGACTATACAACTTTTATATAATCTGTAATAAATTGTCACTGAATCTAATGAACAAAATATCTACTTATGATCATTCATTCATTGAGTTTACTTATGTTTTTTTATATATCCCGACAGATTTATATGTAAAAAAATATAGTAAAAAAATTATACATATCAAATATAGCAAAAGTTTTAACACATGGTATTAAGTTTAACAGATGTTCGTGATATATATATATATATATATAAATTTTTTATAAGTAAACTCAAAATTAGATTCTAATAGTTTTCAATAAAATCTGTACATAAATGAACATACATAGATATAAACAGACGCTAAACAATTTCTATTCCCATTGATAATCATAACTTGATGACTAGACTTTTAAAACATAATAACTGAGCATTAACAAAAAAGAAAAACAAATATATTTAAACACAACTACGCGGCCGTCGCTGTGCCCGCAACCTCGTGACCCTCACGCGTCGCGAGCACAGCGACCCACTTAAAACTAAATATTTCGATACTTACATAGTAAAGTTTAACTTCGGTTGTAGTTCCACTACAGAAAATGCAAAATTTTCGTCAACATCTATAGAGACTAACAGATTTTTTTTATAATATATATATATATAATTCCAATTATAACACGCATTTGGACATTGAAAAAATTGACCACAGTACTCACGATCACACGCCCGTTAACACATAGATATGTTTGCGACAGAAGCTTATAAAAAAATTATTTATGTATCATATTTACAATAATAACATTACTTCCGTACGAAAACTGAACCGATTTCTGGTATGTCTGTGCTGAGAGATTATCAAATACCAAAAATGTGGTACGTGGCAACTGTAGGTGGTGATTAGGATCAAAGTACAGTCAATTGAGCAATCGATGAATAAGAAAATTAATTTGTAATATTTATAATGATTTCGGGAAAAAACTATACAATCGACACAACGACCGTATACACTAGCTTGCAACATTAGCGTTTTAAATGCGACCTTATAACGTGAACACTTTAGAGTTTTATTTACAATACAACCGACTCGGTCTCGTATAGAATTAAACTATCGAATCAGAAAAATATATATAAAAAAAATCTAATGATATTCGAGTACATATTTACAATACTTAATATTAAAAAATATATATATATAACTCTGTACAAGGATTTTCGATAGACTTATCGTAGACTATGTATAGAAAAATCTAAATCTAAACGTACCTATGCCACCGAGTTGAAAAAAAAACATGAGTAAAACATTTAAAACCACAATGAACACCAGCACTCGCAACGATACATCGTCCGTGGAGCGCTCACTCACACGCTGGGAATGTGTGTCGTTAGCGTCGCCGTCGCTAACATAGAAACGGGCGGCGACACGGTATAATCACTAGCTCAGACTTGAAACGAATTGTCATGAAGTATAGGGAGTCGAGCTCACCTCTGCCTCGCCTCTGGCCTCTGAGAGGATCGCCTCGGTACTACAAACGGTCGAGGCGGTCGAGGCGGAACTCGTGTTCCACGGACGAGTCCGGGAGTAACGAGCTCGGTTCCTCCAGCAACGTCAGGTCGTCCAGATCCAACCCAGCCCTCAGCTGAGCCTCCTCGCCGCCGAATATACCCGGGTCTAACTCGCCTGAGTAATCTGTCGGATGTAGTTATGTAACGATATCACTATACTGTTAAGATATAAAGACAATATTTTTATAAAAAATATGAATACGAGTTCTGAATTTCATAATAATATAGCAATATATGTTCACAACGTTGAAGGGAGACTCAAATTAAGATTATTGTGATAGTTATTACTTCAGCAAGCTTAGAAGAAATTTTCATAGTATACATAAACACAGTACAAACATTATGTAGACAATTACATATTAATAAAACAATGAAACTGTAAGTATTTATATTATGAAAATTGGAACTAAGACTTTTATATCACATACAATGTTTATTCTTCGATAATGTCTATATATTATTATATTAACACACATAGGGAAGGCTTCTAGAGCAGCTTCTGATGTATGAGAAATTATTCGTATATAATATATTTAGGAATTAGTGCTGCATGATAACAAATATCATATTATTAAAATGCAGATATATCAATAACACTGGCAACACCGACAATTTTCACTCTTGATGTAACTTCGAGCAAGCTGGTATGTGTGGTATAAAATGTTTTAATGTTATATTGGATAAATTTATAACCTGTGAGTATGATGTCCGGTATGGAGGCGGGGGTGGCGGGTGTGGGTGGTTGTTGCGGGGAGGCGAGGGGCTGCAGCGGCTGCAGAGGGTACGCGCCCCCCGCCACAGGGTCCCGCGCACGTCTCGGCTCCACGGACGGCGACGAGTGACCGCTGTGACACGGCTGAGACGACTGGAATGTTACAAGGACACATGTATACATGATCACACAATGGAATATACGTATACACATTGTTACACGCACACCAGCACGCAGACATAAGCCAATACAGAAATATATATAGTCTCTGTCGGGTTTATAGCTAACAAATCGTCTTAGCTATAAACCCGATAATCGTCGTTCTTTGTCTAAAATAACAGCTCTTTATAATACATAATATGTATACAACCACACTGAAATGATTTTTTTTATTTTGTCTGTCTGTCTCTTTGTTCCGGCACATCTATAAAACGTCTTGATCGATTTTGTCAGGCCTTTAGCTAGGAGATAGCTGATAAAATATGTAATAATTAGGTTATTATTTTCTATTTTAGTTAATATGAAGTCACCTGTGTATATGTGTGCGTTGAATTCGTCGTCTGCTGCGAGTGTGAGCTGTGGTTGATGTACGTCGTGTTGTAGTTCGACGTCGGCGCGTCGAGCTGTGGATAATATTTAACAACAATTAATGACAAAAAAAGCTAGATATATAATAAAAAGGCTAGAACCATAACGAGACATCAACTAAATATATCGTGGAAACAAAGAAAGCGAATCAAAAATAAAATATTTTTTAAACGATACAAAATAAATTATCTGTATACAAATTTCGGCTGATTATAAAAAAAATGCATGCTGAGCCTAGGAGAAAAAATTAAAAAGAGGCCATGCTTCGTGTGCTCACAGCTTTATATCTAATCTATTATTGTATCGCCTGAACTTAAAGCGAAATACAATGGCGTAGCATGCTCAAAAGATTTACAATATTTACTTGTCTATAATTTATATTAATGAACGCTGAGACCTTGAAAATTACAATAGCCTGTTAGGACATATGTTCCTGAACTGAATGTATATTCTATCTAGTCTACTTATTTCAATGCTATAGCAATTTTCAAGATGCGAATACAAAATAATACAAAGAAAAAAAAATACATTAAAAAAATACGATTCACCGCAATAATAGTGCGTTTATAATAAACTATTGAAATGGTGCGACCTTCTAACGTTAGGCTTTAGTCTGATCGTTGATATGGAGTAGGGATGTCGTGGAACAACGATTAACAATACGATACTATTATAAGATTTTTTTAGATATTTAAAAAATTATTGTGAGAAAATTTCAAAACTTTATTGTATTTTTTATCAACAACACTCACTTTCTTATTTTTCATTTTAATATTATTATTTCTATCTTTTATACAATTACGTTTACAATTATAATTCTCCATAACATCCCTGTTATGAATTAAAAAAATAATTACAAATAAATTTCTAACCGACTTCGAAATTGGAGTCACTCTTTAATCGGACTACATAGAACATGTGATAACATACAGACGATGAAAATATATAAAAAAAAACTTCTATACATAAATATGCATGATATTTTTTCTTATTCATCAATATCACAATATATATTTTATTTATTAAACTTGCTCATGAACATAAATAAAAATCCCTAACGCAAGTCATATTCCATCGATGCATTAAATAGTTTTTTTAATTATTTTTTTTTAATATGAAGTCGGTTATTTGTTATTTGGTGTACATCCTGTGATCCGATCAGACCAATCCTCTACCAAACTGGTATGTCAATATGCCGTACGTTATCCGGGACGTGGACGTGCGCGGTCCAGCCCGACTCCACGAGACTCTGCACCAGCTGCGCCCAATCCTTGGCCAACATCCACCAACGTTACACACACATAGTGGCACAAACCACCAATGTTGGGCTTACCGTTTATATGTTTCACATTGATTCATTAAATTCAAAGCCATAAATAGTAAACCCACACAATGGTTGATAGCACGATTCTTTTTAATAAATTAGGTAAATATATTTAATATTTTTTTGTTTCATTAAACATTATCGAAAGATTCAATTTACCTAATTTTGATTTGTTGCTTGTTTTACATGTATTTTTTTTTAATTTTCTATTATTATCTGTGCGCTTGATGACATTATCGACGTGCCTAAAACTATTTGCTGTCATGTGTTTGCTTTCTTTGAACTGCAAGTGCTGGTTCTCTAGTATATATAATTTCAATATTGTTTTTATATATCAACTATACTATATCATTTCTGTAAAGCCATTTAAATTCATATAAAACTAGTATTACTCACAACTCCTTGCTATTCCATTGAAGCATTGAAATTTTAAAACAATAAATAATATTGCAAATCCCCAGTGTAAATTTGCAATAATTAAATTTATAGCATCTAACGAATATTATGAGAATTAGAATTTAACCATTAAATTAAATTTCTATATTAAAAAGTTGAATCCTGAAAATTTCTTTTCCTTAACAATTATTATTTGACTTGATATTATCTAATCCATTTGTATTATTTATTGTAAAAGCAGCTATGGAACAGTTCCTTAACATTAAGTATACATTGAATCAATTTTTTTTTTTTTTTGAGGAGAACCAGTTAAGATACAGTTCCTTAAACATCCCAATGGTTTGCATGAGGTGGTTTCTTATTGTCTATACAAATATTCTCACCATGGTGATCTGTTCAAAGGGCTGCAACAGCGCCTGGTGGAGATTGGTGTAGTCCGTCTGAGGTGACTCGCCAGGACTGCCAGGACTGTGTACCATCTGGAATAACATTATAGTCCACTATCAAAATAGATATTTATGGGTCATGTTATACTGGACAATGTTTAATATAAACATATTAAACATTAACAACTACAAGGCCATCATTGTATTTAAATAATATAATACAAATTATTACTAAACATTTTAACAAAAAAAATAAAATGCACTCGTCTTAATTAAAAGACAAAATAAAAATATTTTGTATGCACTATGACTAATAGTTATCATTGGTTATTTATTTAAATACACTTACTGTAGGTGAGGGTATGTTTATATTTGAGGTGGAGGAATATTGTGACGGCGGACTACAGTGCGACTGATAGTTTGACGTCATCCAGCTGTGGTTCAACGGAGACATGTTCTGGGAACATATGGAATAAAATTATTTACATTCACTGTAGTTATATTAGCTTTCATTAAGTAGTATTAGTAAGCGTGATTATTGTTTTCGTTGGCTTGTTTTAAAAAAAACTGTGGTAGAAGACAGAAAAGTCGTAGAGAAGAGGATAATCCTGTTAATAGTTTTAGTTTATAAAGCCGTGTTCACACTGGAGATGCAGCTAAACTATAAAAGTTTTAATAATAATTTATCATTTTAAAAATGATACAGGCACTATCTTGTTGATCTCCGATGTATCCACAGCCTTATATAAAAGAGATTTTTCATACAGTAACACATTCTTTTGAATATATATTTTTAAATAAAAAAATATATATAAATTTAAAAAGCTGCATAATATCAAAAAATATATTTTATTAAAATATTTGAATCATGCAGTAATTAAATGAAAATCTATGCAATTATATTTATTGCAGTGACAGAATAAACGGATTTAGAAAATATAAGGCCAGATACACACTATGGGCACGAAAGCTAGTCATTATTCGTTTTTGTTTTGGTGAAAGTATAATTAATTCTTTAGTAATAAATGTATGCATTCTAACAATCCAGTCAAGTCTTTACGACAGTCCACCACAATATTTTATATGAATGCTATAATTTTACGCGCAGTTTCCGTATATATTTTACTGCCTCCAACATATCGCCCGCTTGTGTGAATCCGGCCTAAATGCCATGCCTGAATAAAAATGAGCCTCAATATAAAATTATAAAAATAACTCTATAAACCTTATATATTCAAAACATATAATATAAAATATTAAATTCTAAAAATCAAAATAAAATATTTATATGAAACGACCTACTGTAGACTTTTAGACGTTCTTATAAAAAGCTCCCATATTCAATAATTGCAAAGCTTTTTATATTTATTAATTGCAAAAGCTGTTCATGCAAGTCCTTATACTTATATTAGTTATTTATATGGCGGGCGTTCATATTAAAAAAGTCAGCGTTCGTTTTATTGTGACGTTGCAAATCACAAAGACGGAAGCACCGAAGCGAGTTTCTGAACGAGATTGATGAATTAGAAAAAAAAAATATTAAAAAAGGAGGTTACAAAAGAAAACGAACCTTATTATGATGAAGATAATTATTTGTGTTTGGTACAGATAAGTGACTCTGAAATAAACAAAAATGACTCGTGTTGAAAGCAAATAAACACAACGGAAAAAAAAACAAAGTAAATGTTAGACATCATAACGGGAAGCATTTCCACTATTATGTATTAAGTATTTGATTATTATTTAAAAATAAAAATCATCTCATACATTAATATAGTTACATTAAAATGACGTCACTATAATTCATATTTACATTTATAATGAATCTCAACGACTATACATCCGATATATGTTCGAATGACCTAACATTATATGACTTATTTATTTAGTTCATTTTGTGTCACCGCGTTTAAAACACTAAGTGCAGAACAGAACACAAAAAAAATAAAAATAAATAAAGCTACTTATATATCATACGCAAACACATCGCCTACGGACCTATGAGCCTATGAGCCTAACGTATGTATGAGCTATGTGATGACGTACTTGTGTTTCATATATAGGGTGTTCGTGCATCGTCGCTAGCGGCACAGTGGCTCCTACCGGGGAGCCGGACTGGGGGGACAGGCCCCCTGTGGCGGGGGACACGCTGCCACCTCCGGGGGACACCGCGCCCGGTGACGTAGGGCTCTGGTGACCACCAGCGGTTATAATCACCATGATACATAAATAACCTAATATATTCATAGATCGTTTCTTTTAAAATCGATTGGATAGTTCTTGACTATCATTCCACTCGATGGTACGTGAAAATGAACTGATAAGTAAGGAGGCGTTCCAGTATTACGTAACGGAATTTTAGAAGATTTTTGACCCCCCCCCTCCACCTCTTGTAACGCACAGTATCGGTTTTCTGTAACCCCCACTGCTCTTTTAAACGTTACCTAACACTCAAGTGACAATTCTTAGCCTAATGTCGCAAAAAGTTATTTTCACAATGGTCTAAACATGTACGTAATGACAGTGCATTTCAACACTTGTGAGATGGGAAATAGATCCCGCAGGTAGGACATACATTTTTCTTTATGTTGGATTGTTGACATGGACAATAGAATTCATAAGACATGTGTTTAAACCCTTTTAGAGCAGGTGACAGATCAACGGACAACCCAATCTAGAAATTCACCGTGAAATAAAAACGAAAAGGTTTGCCAACATGCGAGAACAATAAAAAAAATGACGACCAGACTAATACTATGTAGGGCTTCAACGTAAAACGTAAATGAAAAGGGTTGCCAATTTGAGTTTCCATTCACAATTTTTTTTTAACAATGTTACGTAACATGTTGTAAGAAAGACTCGTTCCCGCCCCTGTAACGCGTCGTAACGTTCCACCAGACACCCCCTCCCTGAAATTGCGTTACGTAGTACTTGAGCGCTCCCTAACGCACTAAACCCATTATAACCTATGTATACACTGTGGTCTTCTAAGAGAATGGAAACATAGACTTAGACAAACTTTTACAATACTTTTACGTATTGTATACACGAAGTGTATAATTTGATCCGGATCCTTAGAAGGTCTACAAAGTATGGATACCGCCGGCAATAGCTCATCCGAGAATATAGTAAGTATTGAGGAAATACATCGTATAATTCCCTGAATACACTCTTACAATAGAAGTATTTCATATAGATAGATAGATAGATACTATAGATTTAGTATCTAGAACGAGTAATTATTTCTATAGTATTTAAAGATTATATGTAAGTCATGGTACAGTAAAATTTTATAATTATCACATTAATATATGTTTGTTTCATTTGTCCAGCAAATGAAGTGTCACTGGCACTATATGGAAATTATGTAACATAGATAATTACATTTCTAAGTTCATAATACTTTATATGTTACTCTAACCAAATTCTAATTAATTGTACTCAGTACTTATATATATATATATATATATAGGTAGGTATATAATATTTTTGTAGATTCCACCATATACAAACATTGTCTGCCAACAGTCCATTGACATTACAAATACACATAGAATGTGTACATAGTTGTGTCAGACACAACACACACATGAGACACTTATACATTACAATAAACCTTATAGACCATACAGGAAAAACTTATATATAAATTCACATTAAGTCACGTGTCAATTTAGTTAGTTGAATTAAACACCCCATAATAATTCTTATCTCATTAACAAAACGTCCTAGCTACATAGTCTTAATAACTGTCATAATATTAGTGAAGAAGAGATACATTTGTTATATGTATTTAGTTATACATACAAGTGTATGTATGGCATATAGAGTTTTCACACTCAATATCCGAGCCTTTACTTTTATATTGTACATAATTATCACCAAACCGCTCTTGATATGTGTCATCAGTGTCAATGTACGTACATATCTCGGTTGGTAGTCGGGTGAAGCTCTCGTGAGGTAGTGGGGTGGCGGGTAATGCACTGAGGTGAGGTCCGGTAGTGACCCGCCAGGCACGGACAGCTCTCCGCAGGACAACGCACCGCTAGCATCGACACCGCTCTCGTACACACTGGAAAATACATTGTATATAAATAAATAAATTTTAATTTACTACATTTAACTTTGTACGTCATAAAATGTGCATGGTATCTATACACCAAAAAGATATATGTTTACAAGTTTTTTCTATCTGTTTTTTGTTCCGGCTAATCTCAGGAAAAGTTGTGGTATCTTGAAGGGAATTTCAATTGAATGCAGCTGCTGTAATTAGGATGATTTTAGCTTTTAATTTTTAAAATTGATTTTTATTTATTTAGAATTAACCAAAATAAATATTTTATTTATAAGTCGCGGGCATAGCTAGTATATAATAATGACATACAGAATTTTACACACAGATTTCTTTGACGGTCTATAGTTGGTTTTATGATTTAATTCGAAATTACATTTATCTCACCACTATATATGAATACGGTATTTTGCACATTCTCTGCACGTGAACCATTCACAGTATAATGAAAATGTATTAAACATCCAGTTAATCACTTCAACAAAGACATCTCTTCATATTATATTAACGAGTTGTAGAAAATAATTTTGATTGTTATTATATATATTTAAACTTTAAATATATATATATATATATATATGTTATATAGCTTACTTGTTATTGTTAGGTATCCTAGGTATTTCACACGACGACCGCGGACGATTATTGGGGCTCATGCCTAACGTCGCTAATACATCTAGATTAATGTTGCCAGCTGAAAAAAATTAAAATAAAATTATAATCAAACAAAACCATCTACACAGAAAACAGTTCTTTATGTGCTGCGTTAAAATATTATTAACAAAATTAAATTTTCTTTAAAGGAATAATAAAAAAACCTATATTTTTTTTTAATTTCTAACAGAAACACTATAATAGTACATTGCATTTAACATAAACTAGTATTGGTATCATGACAAAGTCATATTAATTTAACAAGCTCCGAATATTCTGTAACTAATGTAACTAATTGCTTTAACAGCGTCACGGTTGAAATGAAAATTAAGTCTATACTAAAGAAACTGTATACTCAAGATAAGAAATAGTTCATGAGGAATAAAAATTACTTATTAGAATTTATATTTTAGACTTCATTTCATTTGATTATATTGCTAGAGATACCCTCATTGAGAAAAATGATATTTTTTGTTTAACAATTATTAATTTTACTAAGGTGCATCTGAGTCACATAACTGTTGTGGGTAAACGACCTGCATTCAATGTTATAAGGGATTACATTCAAATTGGAAAAAAATAATAAAAAACACGCAATTTGCCTATAATAAGAGACTATTCTGACAAAGCAATATAACTGTGGATAAGATCAAATCTCAACACTATTTCAATGCTATAAAATACAAAATTGATTAATATACAATAATTATATAATAAAATAATAATACATAAAACAATTAACATAACATTATATTCAAATTTCATATTTGGAATAGATTCCATAACTGATACCAAAGAGGTAGTTGTAGTTGTAAGGCTCATTACGGTATACAGTATGTGTATATAATGTTAACCTCTCCGATGGTTCTGGTGTGGGTGCAGGTGAGGGTGTGCGTGTGAGTGTAGAGGGTGGTGCGGTGACAGCGGCGGCGCGGCCGTCTGCTGCTCGCCGCACGACTGGTGGAGGGCGGAGTCAGAGTTAGTCCGCCGCCAGTTGCTGTCGGGCGGCGGGCTGGAACGGACGTGTCACGTGGTTATATATACATGATAATAATTATTAAACGTAATTATAACTAACTATATGAAGGAATGTAAGAATTTTGTACTGCATGAAAACACTTGCATTGATTGATTTTTATAAAAGTAAAGTAATGAGTCGACTTTTAATTAATATTTATACGTTATTAATAAAAAAATGTCGAACTCCTTCCGTTCAAGGATTTCTCGTTTGAATTAAAGATATATTAAATTTATAATTATCATCTACAATATTGGAAAAAAAAAAAATAAAAACAACGCAGGTTCCGTATGAAAACTGTTAGTAACATATCAATAACACAAACACACTTTTTGTTAAATGTAAAAAACAATTATATAGTAATTTATGGCTAAAAACGATACAAGGTAATTTCCTCAAAATATAAAAAACAGCAAACGGTGACGTCACACTATTAAAAGTTCACCAACTTTCAAACCAGCATCACCAATGTCAATTTCAATATCCTGTTTGTGACCGATTTAATAGCGAACAATAAAATTATTAATTATGAATGAGGTTTCCAAGAATATATGATAATAAACTTGAATTAATTTTAGTATCGGTTCTATTGGTGGCGAACAATGTGCGCTGCGTCTTGATTATAACGTAACTTAACTTGTTTAAGGAGTTCTTTAATATACAACCTTACTTAAAAACTTTAAATAAATGAAAGGCAGAATGAATTTGCGAAATCTGACATTTTGGTAACAAACAAAAAAAAAATACTTAAAAAATATACTATTTGCAATTAAGTTTACAATCGGAATTCGGAACACGGCGATTGTTCTGTCATTGTGTACCTTCAAATTTACGATTTTTTGTATAATTTTTTTAACCTGCACTAACTGTAGGGCATTGTTTATTACGAAATTGATATTAGTCATTTTTTTTTGTTAATATATTCGAAACAAAGAGACTGGTTATGTTTAAGATTATATTATATTACCGAACCGATGCCTGATGGTATTTGGTATAAAATTTTATTTTGACGGACCGTTGAAAATTTTGGACATATACGGAACTAAAAATAAATAAATCTTCATTTTCAAAATCCGCCTATTTAAATGTTTACAAATATTTAAAATTAATATATTACGTATAACTTCCAACAGAATTTATGTGCACATGCACATGAAATAAACATATCTATTATAATTATATATAATAATAGCTATTGTTGTAGTCTAGACTAGTTATAATGTTGTAGACTATGACTTATGAGACTATATACAGATATATAACGTTCAATACTCAGACTATTATATGATAACATTACTTTTGTATTAAGAATATATTACATACCATTTATAATATCGATATATGTATACTATAACATAATATTTTTTTATATACTATTGCATTATCATCTGTGGCATAATTTTTTTTTTATGTTGCATTGATAGAGCAACGGTTTAAATACATTCCTATAATAAAGTTAGCGTTACACCAATACAATTTAAAATGTAATATAATGCCAGCAATAACACAAAAGTTTATTCAAATAGTTTGAACATTTTTAAAACTACGCTTTAACGTAGCGTGGTGCAGATGAAATATTATTTTTGCATCGGTGAATTCACTTATCAGTACATTTCTGATCGCGATAGCACGGATATAATCTCATTGATCTAACTTCGTAGCTGAGAAATATATATATATTTTAACTTAATAGCAGTTTTTTTAACTAAACATTTTCGAAATTAAAACATTCACCGATATAATAATTCTATTTAATAAGAAATGTTATTTATTATGTAAAAGTTGTTTATGTCTTAATTCTCACCTTAAATATACAGTGCTTCCGTAAGGGCTGGTGTCGTGTTTCCGGTCTGCCGGTCGTCTCATCGGCCCCACAGACGAGGATGCCCGACCCCGACCGGGCGATCGAGGGGTTGGCGAGGCTCCCCCGCTCCTACCAAGCACGTACTGAGTGGCTAGAGTCGTTTCTTCGGGCTGTCAACAAATAATAAAAATTAATTAAAATGACAACTATTATAAATAATTCAATCTAAACTATAAAAAATTTGCAGTAATAAAATACAAAAAAATAATTCATCGATTTTAATGAAAGGGTTTGATTAGTTATAATAAAGAATTAATAACTCAAAATCACTATATAACAGACTGTAGATCACGTTAGTTATTTGAGGCATTTCCTTGTAATGCTTTTCCTCAACATAAATAAATGTGAACTATTGTGAACGATCAAAATTCTTTAACTGATGTTTGCTGGATAAGAATACTGCATTAATTTATCACATTTAATCCTATAATTATTGATTAGTGATAAAAAAAACACACAGACACATATCTTAATTAGAAAATGATATATTGGCTAAACCAATAACTATATTCTATACAAATTGGGATATGAATCATGAAATTAAATCTTCTACAAAGCGAGGAATACAACACAATAGGATATCTATGTAATAAAACAATGATTCATCAACATTACCAGGCCGGTCATGCTTATGCAAAATTAATCATTTAAAAAAAATTAATAGTAAAACCAAATTATACGATAGATGCATCTTGTATAACGACTTCATCTTATTATTTACCACCGTTATAGAATTATAAAACGTTTTAGTAAAACTTATATGTGAAATAAATAATTTGGTTCTAATTTTAAATACCTTCACATAACACAATATGCAAACATTAAACTTTAACAAAATACAAGAAAGGATCATTACAGTCTATAAAATATGGGAATGATTTACAGAAACACAATAAAAACTTATTTAATACAATAAAAACATAGTTTTTTTTTTTTCTAGCTAAAGTAGTAGTGTCTTAAACCATTCACTTCTATTAAAATCTATGTCATACTTATTTTAAATCTGGCTATAAAATAAACAAAACGTACTAGCAAGCACAAGTTGGTTGGCAGATGTTACACATTAACAAATTGCCTTACCGATGAATTCAGTCAAGGATCACTTGAACATTATTTCTATGTAATGCAGTTATCTTGTATTAAAGAATGGAAAACAAATCATTATATTTTATTATACACTGGCTTAGCGGTTTGTCACATAATGTAAACCATGTGAATTACGATTCACTTTAAATGCCACTGCATAGTTTACGACATCTTGTCTCATTGAAAAATATATATATTTCAATTCTCTCTGACTCACATTAAATTTATATGTTCCATGTTTATATTAAACGATAACTAAACTACCTTAATAATGTAGCATAATAAAAGTAATCTATGCACCTCTAATGTAAACTAAAATATAGCAAAGCCCACAACATAGAAGGGGTTTTGAACAAGTTGATTCCAAAACATGGAACCTTAGTAGTCTCCAGACTTGGTGGGGGTTCAGGAGCAGCAACATTTGGCAATGAACCACTCCTGTATGTGCCCAAGCTTTGTGTTGTGACTATTTGTTCAACAATCTCCGGTTCTGGCGGTGCTTTCATTTTCGAACGGCGATTGCTAGAGTTCACCTGTAAGGACTATCTTTCAACGACTTGTTGATTTTGTATTTATGTACTTCTTGCTAATATACTTAATGCCAGTTTCTTTAACACCATTGGAGTCTCTATATTCATATTATCCTATGGTAGTAGAAATTTTAACTTTTGTGATACAGATTTCTTGAATAAAATAAGTTTATAATAAAATTAAATGTATGCCTAAAAGTTTGTATTGTAGTTTACGTATATAATGTAACATATAAAAATAATGTTAAATACAAGTTTGAAAGCTTCCAAATATTTAACTTATTATTGGTGAATGAAATATTGTGTGAATATTTCGCAGATATTTTATATGATATGTTAACAGTAACCTTCGATCAATCAAATTATTAATCTCGGTATTGTTTTGTATGCACAAAGGATATAAAATAATAAAACATTCCGACAATGACATCTCTAATTATCACACAAACTGAATATTCCGAGACCGTACTGAGTATTTATTAATCATACAAGATTAATATTCATTTAATAATTAGAGTCGCAATAGGCGTATTGAAATCATGATTGTTTACGTCGGCTAGCACATTTGACGGCCAGGAAGCGATTGCCTGAGTAAATAGGCGACCCGCGACATACCTTATTGGTTGCGTCGGAAACTTCACGCATAATTTTCTCAAAAGCGGCCGTTTCCTCAGCCTGCTTTTGATTGTGAAGGGCAATCTTTTCACTAAATTTTCTAGGATTCGCCATGATAGTCAACAAACATTTATTCTTCTCTTTTTACATCACAATTTTCTGGGCTCATAGAACCAAAACGCGCCTGCCTGTCAGACAGCAGGTTAAGGTTGCCAACAAAAAAATGTAAATAAGTAATCAAAATATGCCAAAAATCTTATGAAACAAAAAATCTGACAAGTATTAGGTAAATATTAATAAATATAGTTATTTAATAAATAAACAAGTAATTTTATAGTTGTAACATGCGTAATAAAATTAATTTCTAAATATTAAATATAACGTCAGTTTAATTTTATAATTCATTGAGTTGTTATTTTTCACTGAAAAATTATTTGGAAATGTGGGTGAATTATAAATAATTAGTTTTACAATCAGAAATTAAATTGGAGTTAATTTTGTAATATAATAAATTTATTTCACCAATCTTAAATTATTATTTTAAAACTTTTATTTTATTTATATAATTAACTTACATATAATATTTAAATATACATTTATGGGATTCATAGCAATCATTAACTACCAATATAGGTTCAAAATTCTTATGAATTGAATGAATCTGTTGCAAAGATAAATACCCTGTAAGATGATAACGTCAACACTCAAATGTTATTAGATTAGTTCTGTCATAACACCGTGTCAGAAGTGTTACCATTTTTAAATTAAAAAATGTTGTTTAGTGATATTTGCGACATAGAATCACAGTAAATTATTTTTTAGTAAATAAGTGTGCATCATGGGGGAAAAATATATTTTATCACTTGACATTGGAACTTCAACAATAAGATCCGTTATATACAATACTCAAACCGAAATTTTGGGAAAAGCTGTAGATCAAGTAGGATTTTTTTTCTTTTAAATGTTGTATTATATTTTGATTTGTTTTATATAAATGTTTGTTTTATTGTTTCTGGTTCTATTATTCCGGGACAATTTTTAAAAAACACTTGTTTCTCACGATTTCTCAGACGTGCAAGCTAACTTTCTAAATTTATTGACCTAATTTTTATACATTTACGGACGATATCATTGAGGTATTGTTTTCATTTTTATGTATAACGTATGTTTAAGGTAACACTTCATTATCCAAGTCCAGGATTTGTTGAAATTGATCCTGATGAGTTATGGAAGTCTGTTGTTGGTGTTGTCAACAAATCATTGCAAAGTAAGTTTAGTGAATTAACAGTTACATTATTATAATTGTTTACTTTAACTGAATTCATTTATAATCAGTGTCATTACTCTTTAAAATATTTTTTTAATAGCTATATCTAAATTAATTTATAGATAAGATAAAATTGTTGTTGCTCTGTCATAAGTCTATACATAAAGTAAATGAATACATAATAATATAATAAATATGACAATTTCTTGGATAAAAGGTTGAATTAAACTTACAAAAAAAAAAAAAAAATTATATGTGAAATAATTTCCACTCTTACAATAGTATAATTAAATATTTTTAGATGCAAATTTATCTGCCAATCAGATAACAGCCATGGGTATATCAACCCAAAGAAGTACCTTTATAACCTGGTCCCAGGACACAGGGAAACCATTCCATAGATTTATTACATGGAAGGATCTGAGGGCTGACGAATTAGTTAAGCAATGGAATGATTCTTATACTTGGAAGGTAACTTTTATACAAGTGATTTATAATTTTGTTTTCAAAAATTATTCATTTCGAAGTCTTAGATTTAAGCGTGAATCCTTTTTAAAAAAATGTTTTATTGAACATCCTGTATAATTAGATTACTTTTCTATCTTCATCCATTCCAATTGTATAGGATACACAATTTTAAAATATAAATATATTTTGAGTATGAATTATTACAT
This sequence comes from Danaus plexippus, assembly GCF_018135715.1. NCBI lineage: Eukaryota > Metazoa > Arthropoda > Insecta > Lepidoptera > Nymphalidae > Danaus > Danaus plexippus. The sequence goes on along the minus strand of NW_026869851.1, from coordinate 643,167 downwards.
ACATTTCATTTATAATAATATTGCTTTATAAGACCCAATCGATCGATCGTTCGATTGATTTCATATTTCAAATAAACAAATATTTTAGTATTAATTAATTTAATATCATCATAGTATATAGAATATTTGTTCCAGTTTATAAAAATTAGTGCCTATGTTCTGTTCATGATATCAAGGAGCAAGAGATTCAGGGCGGGTAGTGTTTTCAAGTTCTCAAATAACCAGGTAAGTGATTTTAATTGCACTTTTAAGATATAATGATGATTTGACCAAACTTACAAAGATACTCATATCATAGAGAAGTATTATGGTATGTGTATGTCCATTTTAGTCAGTGCTCTAAACTACTAAACCAATTGTATGAGAAAAGATATGTATGTAATTTTTTTATTATTAACTGGTAGTTAATACAAACATTTTGATTTGATTTTAATATTTCTTTTGATTTAAAATACAATGGTTCTACATTTCAAATTTAATTAAACAATTACTTATAAACTCACATATAAATATGATTGTTTCTTATTTATTACAACAGTACAGTACAGTACAGTACAGTGTTTTAAATACTGTATCTCCACTGATTGAAAAAAGGGACTTGATGACAAATATATGTATATTAAATTGCAACGACGTTATAAAATAGAATCTATATTAGAAAAATGTTTTATAAAATCTTAATAATATACTCGTCTCCGAACAAATGACTGAAATTATTTCGTAATAAATCCTTCTCATCAATATATATTTATCCATTGAAAACTAAAAATGTTTGATTTTATTCTTAAATATTGAGAAGTAATATCCATAAATCAATTTCTTTATTGTTTGGTTTCCGCCAATGTGTTTAGACTTTAGATGCATATATTAACTTAACCTGCGAAGCCAACGAAACGTAGGACATAATTAGATTTCCTTCAGTTCTAACACGAGTCATTCATCAAAACAATAGTGTTACAAAATACGTATTTGTTTTTATGCCCTTTGCCAATTAAATTATCACTTGTTCTATTTATAATAAATAAGTTAATATGTTGTTTACGCACTATATTTAGACTAATGGCGTTCGCGCCAAAATTAATTCTTTAGAATTTAGACGCTATGGAAGTGTTGCCATAGATTTTATTTAGCATATTAATAAATAACTACGCTTAACGTAACGCCTAACAATAAGTTTACAATTCTTATACTTAGTGTTAATATTTAAAAAGATATATGAGATTTTGTGTTCTCTCATTGTTTTATTAGTTTTCAATACAGTGTAATTGTCTACATTTAACGGAATGTTTTGATTTTTTTAACATAAAATATATAATTTGGTTTATTTTCGTATATCGTATATCTGTACAATATATATATATTATTTACAATATTAGTATGAAGAGATACATTTCTCATAGTAATAGGTATTCTAGTTATAATAAAACGTCATACATTGTTTGAATTAAATTGTTTGAGTATCATATGGTGGTTACTTCAATTATGTATAAGTATCGAGAAAAAACACCACCAAAGGTCAATATTTAACTTTGTTATAAAAAGTTAACAAAACAAGTTATAATTATCTGTAGGCATTAATATTCAACGATCAAGATAATGTTGAGGTTTACTTACAACACGAGTCAAAGTTCGACGAAATTAAATATTGAATTTGGTACGAATAAATAATAAGCCGTACGTCGATTTCACTTTTAACACAACTTTCGAAATTTTCGGTTTTAACCAATGTATTCATATGTAAATATAATTACATACAGACGAGTACAAACACAATTACTATAGGTTTTTTTTTCTACTTTTCTCTTATACGATGTTATTCGTCTATTATACTATGAGATAAAATTTTAAATTTTATTTACAAAATAATAATTGTCTATATTCACAACACTAATACCTATTTTTCATTAATATTTCATATAAAGAAATATGATATTTGTTTTGTGTAATAATAATGATATCAACTACACGTATATAAAATTATTAATTCAAAAATTTGTACGAATTGATCGATATGCTTAATACAAAGACATGGCCGATGACCTTCATACTAATATTATCAAGAGAAAAGTATACGACTATGTTTGTTAATTTTTTTTTGTCGGAATCTTAATTAAATACTTCGTCAAAACACTTGATTCCCTTTTTCCACGTTTTTCCCTGTATAACATGTCAGGAGGTTTTTATTTTGTATGAAACCACATAACAAAGATGTTGTTACGATTTTGTCTCTACAATTTCAATCAAAAAATTTTTCATCATGTCTCTGTTGGCTCAAATCTGAAGTCTACTCGGGAGAAGACGCGGGTTAAAGCTTGTTATTTTTATTATGAAAGTTGTATAATAATATAGTGTATCTTTCTGTTTTAAATTTCAATTATTATTTTAAAAGCCAACAAAATCATAATAACTTCTTCACATAAAGATAAAAAAAAAACCTTAATAGAACAAGTTTTTATTTTATTATTTTTCATAAAGGTATTTAAGTTTAATTATCTGTTCAAGGTTCAAAGTCACAACTAATTATTAAAAGGCATTTATTTATTTTTTACCAACAACATTGGCTTCCTTGTTCTTAAATAATATCCTTCATTTTTTTTTAATCGCTTAGTTTATGTATACTTACTTGCGATCGAGTTTTGATAGTTATTCCTGCTGTACTTACTACTTTGGGTAGTAAAATGTCATGTGTTGCCTACGTTAATATAAAGATACTTTTTAAAGACAATTACCATTTGTATTTATGTTCACCTATTTTATTAATCCTACTTCTTTTTGTAAACAGAACAAAAGAAACTATTCTTATTAAGACTTGAGTAGCAAAGAGATAACTAATTGGTTATAATTGAATCATGTTTAGATAAACATAAAAATAACACTGATACTTAAGTAGATATTGTTGTATTTTGTTACTGGATATTGGATCAAAAAAAAATTCTATTTGTAATATTGCAATCATTTAATTTTCTAGTTATTTCGTCCAGCGATGTCTGTGCATAAATACAATAGGATTAACAAACTTAGACACTTACTTTAACCACGGTAATATTAATACAAGAGCTAAAAGCGACAAACTTCCATACATCTATATATTCTTACAGACAATAATGTATGTGTATAATATAATTATATGTAAAGCTTTCTTGCCTAGAATTGTATAAAAAAATATTTATAGATTATGCATGTATCAAGAATTCAAACAGATAATGAATGAAGACGTAAAGGAGGTCCATTTAGTTTGAAAAGGAATTTTACGTACGATTTTAAATAATAATTAAAAATAAACAGAAACATACTATATGTTATAGTATTTTAACTAGTTAACTGTCATTAATCTGATTTATACGAAAAAATAATTGTCATATAAAAATTATAATTTACTCATAAATTTCATTATGAAGCGTAAAATAACAGAAAAGAATAATAATAAAAAATATAGATTAAGTTGAAAACTTCCTCTTTTTTGAAATAATTCAAAAAGAATTTGTTCTCCGTGGAACCGTAACCAACAAACTTTGAGACTAATTAATAGTAATGAGATCTAAGATTTTCGCGAGTTTTATTCATTTAAATAAAACTAATATCTTTCGGATAAACGACGCGCATTTTTATTATTTAAAAAAGTAATTAATAGTGTTAATAATAAGTAAAAAGAAATATCGAAATCGGTTGACAGTAAATTATAATAAATAAGTAAGGCAAGTCTTGCTACTGGATGTTTTAAAAGTGGACATAGATTTTAATGTGACTTTGTATTGTTCATATTAAAATATACATACGTTTAACATATTCTGTGCAATAAAATGTTGATTTAAAATACAATATTATGTATAAAATAACTTTATATAAAAACTTTACGTAGTTTTATATGCGTAACAAAAATTTTATCGTCTTTCCATCAACAGATTAAACTTTAGTTTATATTGGTATTACTTATCTGTGGCATAAAATTGTGAATATTTTTTTTTTAAGGTTAACCAAAAAACTATTCCTTTCTAAAGTCGGTTGAATGTATGTGATACATTTTGTTCTTTTCAGACTACGTTAAGATTGTACTGGGCTCTCCATAACGTGCCGGCCCTGAAATCTGCTATAGAAAACAATGACGCTATGTTTGGGACATTGGACACGTGGTTGTTGTATAAAATGACAGGTAATTATAAATAAATACAGATAGTTCTAAATAAAATGGCGTCCGCTGGATAATTATGTATGATGATTATACATCGTGATGCTGATTACGTAAATGATATGAATTCATTATAAGTTTATAAGAACCGGTTTATATGTAAACGATGAGATGGTTTTTATGATTAAATATATTATGGTTTAAAATATTATTTCACGCAAGAGGGAATCGTACCTACAGCTTTTCTATCATTTCCAAACACGTTGTCCTTATTCTGTTAGTGTTGATGGATTTTTTGTTTAACATAATTATTTGATTTCTTATATTATAAATATCGAAAACATAATTATAGAGATATTATATTTATATTGGAAAATGTAAAGAAGCAATATTTTAATTTTATAATTGAGTAAAAACTGTATTTTTAATTGAAACTAAGTATTTAAGCTTAATGTTAACCTTCATGTTTTAATGATTTCTTGGATTCTTTGATATGATTAAAAAACTACATTAATTTTTTTTTTTTTTTATAATCCAATTAATAATTGTTTTGTATTAAGGTAACAGGATCCACATGACGGATGTTTCATCAGCGTCAGCGACGGGTTTCTTCGACCCTTACACCATGCAGTGGGCTGGGTGGGCGATGGCCATATTCGGTATACCCATGGAAGCCCTGCCGGAGGTAGTGGACACAGCCGGGGAACACTTCACAAGCACCGCCCCCGATATATGGGGGCATGCGATACCCATACGGAGCTGTGTACGATCCGATTTAATGATTAAAATTAATATTCTTCTAGTAAATACGGGATAGATATTTTTTTGACGCGAGTGGGTTCAGAATCTGCAGCCCCCGGAATATTGAGAAAGCAAGCGGAACGCGATATATTTGAGGTTGACTTCAATAAATAAATAAAAAAATACTTAGTAATTTTATAGTATGTGACACGTAATAAGTAGACATAAAAACGTATAGGGTAAATACGCTATCCTGATTAGACTGTTTACTTTCTACTTGAATGTATCAAAAATATTAGTGTGACAGAACATACTTAGGCAATTCCTTGTTTTTGTTGAGGTGTCATTTAGGATAATTACCAGTCAAAAATCAAAAAAACACCAACCATTCGGATCTCATTATCATAACGTACAGTGACTAAATACTTAATATGAAATTTTAACTGATTTTTACATTGCATTTTCATCCATTGTTTATTTAATTTTAGGTAATGCTTAGGTATTTTTCTATTGCTAACCTTCTTATATTTAGCTGGCTTACTCAAAACGTGCATTATTATTAAATAAGTAAGGTGTGTAAAACAATATATAAATCCAGATAGCTGATCAGACGGCTTCAATGTGGGGCTCGTGCTGCTTCAGCCCTGGTGACGTGAAGCTGACGATGGGTACTGGAACGTTCTTAAACATTCATACGGGAGCGTCACCTCACACATCCTTGACCGGCCTATACCCTGTGGTTGGCTGGCGTATGGGAGACGAGCTGGTGTTCTCCGCTGAAGGCGCCAATAATGACACCGCCAGTATCATAAAATGGGCACAGAATTTGGGTGTGTATAATACTTTCAGAGTATTATATTATGGAATTATATTGAATTGGATTTTATTCTAATCGTGGTAATTTCAATTATTACGGCAAGTATTTCTGTGACGTCATCACATTGAAACGAATGTTGCATTCTCGTATTCCTTACAAAAAAAAAGTTGTAAATGATCTATGTGGAACATTCCATTTCATTTTTGATCGAATATGACTTATGATTATAATTTTGTACTATAACAAAGGTCCATAATTATACAGCCAATGTATATGAAAATTATAAACGTGTTAACTCATTCAGCCAATGTTGAATTTGTGATGTATATTTCTTTAAAAGTCAGACAAATGAATATGTCATTGGTTTTATTTAAATGTATACAAAATCACCGCATAACAATTTTATGAAGTGTACTTATGCACTTTGGATTAGATGCTGTATATAATTTGATCTTTTTTATATTTAGATTTTCTATAAAATACCAATATTAAGTAAGATAAATCTTAATTAAATTTCCATACTCGAAATTATTATTGAAAAAAAAATATGATGTACAAAATCTACATAAGTAATTAAACATTATAATATTATTTATTTTATAATAAACTAGGTTTTTGCCCGCGATTTCGTCCGCGTAAATTTCAGAATTAGTAATTTATAGCTTTTACCCGTGACTTCGTCCGCATTGGATAGTTTTTTATGTATAGTAGTATGAAAAGACCTGAGCTGTACTTTTTTGTCCGTATGTTTGAATTGTGCCGAGATGGGATGAGGCCATATTAAGTGTGATTGTCATAGGTTAGGTTAGATTAATACATTTTAAGAAGAAGATAGGTTACTGCTATACATTTTTATATACGATGTTTTTGTTTTTCTCTCCTTGGCCAGAAAAGTAATTTTTCCCATGGGATTGCGTTGTATTCCCGCGGTCATAAGTAACTCATGTCCTTTCTTAAGTCTCAAACTATCTCCTTACCAAATTTCATTTAAATCTGTTCAGTACTTTAGGCGTAAAAGCGATCGGCCCGCCTGAATTTTCCCATGGAAATGCGTCATTTTCCCGGGGTAAAAAGTAGCCTGTGTCCTTTCTCGGGTATCAAAATATCTCCATACCAAATTTCGTGCAAATTGTTTCTGTAGTTTAGTCGTGATTGAGTAACAGACAGACAGACAGTTACTTTCGCATTTATAATATTAAAAGTATGGATTTCAATATGACAAAAAAATTCAAATAATTTTCGTTTAAATAATGCGTATTAAAATGTTTCCGTTTCCCATTTCCAGGTCTTTTTGACAATCCTCAAGAGACAGCTGACATAGCGATGTCTGTGCCGGATTCAGACGGAGTGTTCTTCATACCGGCGTTTAGTGGTTTGGGTGTAAGTTAATTTTAATACAATATATACACTATTTTAATAATATAAAATGTTTAAAATTTGGAATATGTTATTCTTTTTATTTTTATATATGAATTTCTTATGGGTTAACTGTGAACTGTAGTCGTAATCAAATTGATTGTTATTAGTATATAACATTATCACACTGGCTGGAAATAGACTTTTAAGATATGTCGCGATAGAAAAAAAAAATATTTTCAGCTGTTTCATTTTAATTTTGGGAATATAAAAATCAAAATCTGTTAGACGTCATTTTGAAATCGACTTTAAAAAATTGTTATATAAAGAGCGTCATGTAATCACTATGCTTATTTCAAGGTCGCATCACACTACATGCGAAGCGTTCAACGTTTCTTACCCGATAATTACTTTTTATTATTTAATGATTAATTTTCCAGCCTCCCTACAACGACTGTACCGCTGCATCAGGATTCGTGGGTATGAAAGCTTCCACTACCAGAGCTCATCTAGTCCGAGCTGTGCTGGAGTCGCTAGCGTTCAGGACATCACAGCTGTACACCTGCATCAGAACCGAGACCAGCTACCAGTTTGACACCGTCAGGTAATATTTATAAACAATGAGACTGGGCCTTCGCGAGAATTCATTTAAATGAAACTAATATTTTGCACATTACTACGCTTTATTTTATTATTTTAAACTGCATACACCTTAAGTTTCCGTTACTTTGCAGTTACGTGAATATCTGTATAATCACCTTAGTATATATTTTTTATAATATTACTTATAATGTTACTCAAAAAAATCTACTACATACTCTACTTTATAAACATTAACACAGGTTATGTAATTTTTTTTAACCTTTTATATATATAACTAGCTATATCAGATGTAGACTATGTGATGTAAGGAGATTTTTTTTTTATTTGTATATTATTAAAAAAAATCTTATACTAAAATAGTCTGTGTTGCTCCATACATCATCTACTTGCCAGTCGAAGTCCCGTAAATATTAGTTCAACCGTTCCATATATGTATATATAAACCGTAACATAATGTGAAAAAAGTTTGTATATTTAACGTGTAAACATCCACTTTCTTTTAGTTAAAAGTGGTTATTTTAAAATTATAAAAAGACAAAACATGTTTTTTAATTTTTTACATACATAAATTTAGAGATAGCTTTGACAAATTTCTTTATTGAGATTTTTTTAAATGTAAAAGTTTAAGTTGACGAAACTCATCATACGGCCATTGATTTTGTTCATAATCTACTTATGTCTATGCACTTTTCTTTATGTTACAAATAAAAAATCTATCTATCTTTGTTACCTTGAACTAAATAGTAAATACTAATGCAAAATTTTATAACCAAGATTTAAACGAAATATTTATTTATATTGACAAGAAAACCTGGACTTATAATTTCAAACTATTAGTTTGATATCGCCAATCCGCCTTGAGCAGGCGTGGTGATTACTGCTCTAACCTTCTCCGTGTGAGAGGAGGCGTTTGCTCAGCAGTGGGCTCCTATAGCATGATGATGATGATGATTAACAATTGACAATAACCAGTAATTCTGTTTGTTTTTTGTTTGGGATATACATTTTTCCCTTACATATCATGTTAGTATTAACAATAATCTAACAACAAAACAGAGAACCATAAAAATTACCAAACAGCCTTTAACCAAATATGATCACTCTTGTAAAGAAATGTGTTTGGTATATTTATTTTACTAAATTTATTGTATAACTATTAATAGTTTCCTTTGGAATAATTAGTAACACATCAAGTCATCAAAGTCTCATCAGCAATACTAATTTATTATCGAATACCAAATCGACGTACTCGTCGGACAGCATTATTTAATACACTGCCGATGAGCACAAAATATGGAAGCAACTGCTTAGTAAATCACTTAGATACTACCTATAATTCTTATTTTCTCACTTAAACATATTCAATATGAAGAAGCCAGAAAATAGAAAGGCTTTTAAAAAAAAAAGCTACATTTAATTTAATATTAAAACACACAAATGCATACACCCACACCTACACACGCACACACACTTATACATTCGCACACACAAGCGCACAAACACAACGAACAGTCTTGCCTATTAGTATTGTGATCCGAGATTAATTAATAGGTATTTAAGTTACGTTTATATATACAAATTTTCTGTAACTGTGTAATCCTGTATTGGTCTTAGTATTGTTTAGTAATTTTTCATAATGTCATTATTATTAGCACTGTTGGATTATCGAAATAAATAAATCTGTAATTTTAATGACGTTCCGAAAAAACAAATGTCAAAATTGACATCTGTCAACATGAATTTTCTTGTATTAGATGTCAGTATTTTCAAATACATTATATATAGTATAATTAATTAAATGTTTTGACTTAATAATATTATTATTTAGATTGGATGGCGGCGTCTCCAACAATGACTTCTTATCCCAGCTGGTGGCGGATCTGACCGGACTTACAGTGGAGCGTCCCGTACAGGTCGAGATGTCTTCATTAGGATGCGCCCACATTGTAGGATTACAGCTAGGTATACATATATAACACATATATTCTATATAAACTTTAATTATTATTAATTTATTTATTTTTATATTCTTATAAATATGTATATAAAATTTCATGCGCTCTAGGTGGAGACTTGTGAGGTTTTGTTACATTTATCTTTGTAGAGTGTGAGAAACTAAGTATGTTAATAATATATTACTGGGCTGAAAGTATATATATTGTGAAATTTTGGTTATAACTGTATTATAATATCTAGTATTATTATCAAAAAAAATCATTAAAGGAAATGTAATAGTTTTTTTTTTATTGGCATCTACAAATTGAGAATATCACATTGTCAATTTAATAATTCTATATTAGATCGAATACAAATAAGACCTATCTTTGAAAGTAATTGGTTTGTTAATATTAAAAATTTTAAGGTATCTTCACATCAAAGGAACAGCTGAAGTCACTCCGGAAGGTTGGTAAATTGTTCACTCCTAGGGCTCATGTGAAAAAATCCTACGAACCGATCATAGAGAAATGGGAAGATGCCGTCAAAAGGATGTGCGGTTGGTACAACAATGACAGAACAACACAGAGTAACACACAGAACAATTTGAAGGTAAAACTAAAAAAACAGGGCAAATCCAAATAGCGGTGGCTTCTATATGTGCTCCTGTTTATAACGTGCGTACCCTTGTATAGATGATATCCGGCCATGCTCTATATTAGGGCATTGCTTCGGAAGTTGTTTTAGGGTTGTGCGTCATAATCTGTGTATAGCACTGAATAGCAACGCTTAAAGTGTGTAAAAGACTTTATATATTGATTTGTAGTTATAGTTATGGATTATATTGTATTGAATGTAGATTAGATTTGTCTTATCTAAAAATGTTCTATAGGAAAATAGAAGTTTCTATAGAAGTAAATAGTTCATATAAATCGGTCTTTATATGCATTAATTGATATATCTGATTAAGAATACGTAGTATGGATTTGTTATTAAATAAGTGTATTTTAGTGAATAATATTGTTTATCTGCCAAATGTCCTATGAATATTGTATGAAGTAAAATATTTTAATATAAAACTTCCGTGTGACATAATACACTATGATTTTATTGCCACAGATGATAAATTATCATGTAAATGTCACCTTTTTATGTATACTGTGTATATTATCTGTGGCAGTAAATTTGTCAGTTGATATCAAAAAGTGGTTTTGAATATTTAACTAGAGATTTATTTAGCCGATTTTATATATTGATGAAACTTTGAACTTTTTAGTATATAAATTTAATGTAGTATATAGCTTAGTGTTTAAGTAATTCGTCTAATGTCAGTTGGATTTTAATCTATATGATTTTATTAATTCTTGCCTCAATACGGGTTTGTGATAAAGACGTTTTTATATCTCATACTATAAAAATTATGCACTTCCCCTGTCGACATATAAGATTACAATTCATGGATCTCATTGCAAATCAATATTTGGCATTTAATAATATTTGTATCAATATACGTGAATAAAAATCAATTTGATGAAATGTAAACAAACGACATTAATTTAATCATAAGTTATTTGTGAGTAAAACATTCAAAATGGTTATTGAAAAATGAATCTTATATGATAGGACATAGATTTCATAATAAAAACTAACTAGCTAAAGACTGCTGTTACAATGACTGCGAACGGTAAATAAAACTAAAACTGACAAAATATTTGAATGGTCTATGAACATTTTAAATTGAATAATTTTATTTCATTAGTACAACGGTTGGTACTGAAATTAAGATATTAAGTAAAAAAGAATTTTAAGTTACACAATTTAAGTTACATTTTCGTATGCGAAATTAAGAATTGTATTCGTTATAGAGATAAAAATATATTGTGATAAATTTAAAGACATTTTTATTAATAATTTATCACGATACTTATGTTAAAAATATTCTCTCATATCATACAACGTGCGTCATATCTTATAAGGTGATAAGTGAAATTGTAATCCGTAACGGGTGTGTTTGAACAACGTATTACCTACTAAGATCCATATATATGAGCTGGTGTGATCGAGTGTTAGGTGAGAATGGCGAAGGTTGTAGTACTGTTGATACTGTTATTGCTCGTGAAGAATATAGTCGGCTTACCAAAGGATGGCTTGAATTTATATCCCGAGGTCGTAAAAACCAGACACATGGTCTGGGAGGGTAACGATTATACAGATTATGATTCTGGGGTAAATTCTGAGACGACTTTCATTCGAGTCGAGAATGCTGTCTGATATGTTTCAACCGAATGATTTGTTTGGTGAGATCGATATGAAAATGTCACGCTGTGATTTGGTAACCAGGAAAGTTTTGAAGGTTTGACTGCGGATGAAACTACTATGAAAAACTCAATATGATAAGGCTTTAGTTTATGAATGTAATATATGTTTGTATGTTAAATTACTATTAAGATATTGTTTAGACTTGTGATGTAAGCCTATTTTAGAAGCTTGGTTAGGATGTAAGAGGTTTTAAATGAAATGTTCTTTAAGTTATGATAATGTTTTATTACTGTTATTAATTTTTTAGCTTTTTTTTATCTGTTATTCGTTTTTTTATAAATGTTTTAATTTTCTATTTTTTTTTGTACTTGTGTATTATGTTTTCTATTGGAGATCGTAAGGTATCTGTACTGTAATTAATGTAAATATGTATTTTTAAGTGTAATATTATATAAATTATCAGTTGAATAAACTAATTATATTACAATTTTTAGTTTTATTTTTTATTACCATCTTGCTGTTGTCGTTGTCTACGTAGTATAGCCTTAGACAACGAACTACCTTAGTACAAGCCATTTTACTGTTGAATTTTAAACGTTCAAATTGTAAGTTAAAGGATGCGAGCAAACTCCCTCAACCATTTATTGCGCATGAATAATAAGGTAGTAACTGAGTTTATTACTTCGTTGTAGGTAATTATTTTGTAAGCAATAAATAACTTTTGAATAAGGAATAATCGCCTTTCGAAAGTCTGGTTCTTATTGAATAAAAAAATAATTTCTAGGTACGATTTCTTCATCATTAAAACAATTATTTTTAAAAATTAATAATTAAAGTTCTTGTTCTCGAGTTTAGATTTTTTTTTTGGGTTCATTACAAGGAACGAGATGTATTAATTTATTATATTAACATATAAATAATATTATATTCCGTGCCGTCTGATTTTTAGGGATAATTGGTAAAATACACGGAACCTTAAACAGTTTATTACACTCCATAAACAGAGGTTTAAGATTATTATCCAAAGATTGAGACGATTTTCAAAGCCTTTGAGAGTTGTTTCGAGAATATAAATTCTATATTTAAAACCTATTTTAGTTATATACTAACACCGAATAATAAAAATATCGTTCATTAAAAGATTTGGCATAAAAAAAAAACTCAATAGAATATATCTTAAATCAATTTTAATTCGAAATAACGATTAAACTATCTTTGGTTGTTGTTACACAGCATAGCTTACATAAAATTTATTAGAGATAATTCACATCTGAGAAAACGATATATATTCTTTATATTCAGCCAACCCAAGAAGGAAGAGTTTTGATTCTGCCTTCAAGACCGGAGAGGTCTCCATTTTTCTGACTTTCATAATCTTCCAAGACATCCCTTATCAGTTCTTCTCTGAAAGCTCTCCTTTTAATTTTATGTATAGATCCATCATCCGGATTTTTCAATGAATAATCTTCATCCAGTCTGATAACGATAGGTACAAAGCCAACAACACCTTTTCTTATTAAGACTTCTATATTTGTTTTGTTCTTGGGATCCAACTCGATTGGTACTGCCGTAACTGCTGCCAATGAAATAAACAAAACTACTGTCTTGATATCCATCTTCGTCTTATAAATATTCTGTCTTATTTAGTTGTTACTAATATATTTTTAAATGCGCAGATCAATACAAGCTACTTATACCAACTATTGTTTTGTAATGATGAACCCTGAGGTCCCGTTAAAGGTTTTATATGTTGACAAAAAGCCATTGAAAAATAATTGTGCTAATAAAATTATGAAAATTTGATGCAAAGGTACGCATCTTGTATAACGCAGGTCACTCGATAATATTTTATATAAATGTTTTCAATGCTATAATGACCATGAATATTTGTTGTTCATTCTACTTAAAAATAATCACAAACAAGACATATGGTGACATGTTTACTAGATCGATGAACATTCTTGGAAAAAATATGAATCGACTGATTTAAATGTCAATAATTGTAAAATAGACTGTTTGGTTTGTCATGTTATTTACAAGTTAAATTCATTCATTACTCCAGGCAGTTTTTTTTTAGTTTCAGAATACAATGTTTATTAATAATTTAGGCGAGTTTTCTTACCATGAATAAAACTAGGGTTTTTCAGTATTTAACCAGATTTTTAATAATTTTTTTCATAATATTTTAACACGATTTTAATACTTCTTAATGCCAGATGAAATTGCATTTCTTTGTTCTACTTTACCTTCAATAATAGTTAATGTAATGCTAACGATTTTGAGTTTTTGTAATACTCTATCATCTTGCGGAATCCCTGTTCTTGTGAAGATTCGTATTTTGTACATTTAACCAAGTAATCCTTAAAATCTCAGTCCCAATTACACACACACACACTCAATTAAAAGCAATATTCCATTACGATTATGTATATTAGTACTAACTAGTGATATATTTTGAGATATAAAAATAGTATTTGACTATAAATAAAATTAAAATGTGGTCAGTGAAAAAGTTAACAAATAATACTAACACATACTAATAATTATGATTCGGACAAATTGTTTTTCTTAACATGATTAAGATTCTCTGATATCCAATCATGTGATAACACTATTTTAAAATACAGCGTCTTTGCATTGATTATTTGCACATACATGTAATGCGTCATTTGTAATAAATATGCACATCGATAAAAGTATAACTTTTCTTATTAGATATCATGTGTAGCAGTGTACAGATTGTTAGCGTCCTATTAGCACGTCCCTGAGTCAAGGCTCGTGTATCAACGATTACTATAAGATTTGTTTATAAATATAACATTGGAATAGTGCGTCAATTCCCACTTCACAAGTAGTAATAAGAATGCTCAAGTTTACATATCCAATAAAACTAATAACTTCAACAATCACCGGGAGACATATAAGGTAACGGATTACTGTATCGTAAATTAGTTTCAAGATTTCATCCGAACAAGATTGGAACTACAGGAAATGCTGTCAATAACATTCGTCGTGGCGTCGTTGGCGCTGCTAAGTTTTTCGGTTTGCGCACCAGTAGAGGATGTAATTCAGCACATACCAAAGGAAGTCGCAACACCATCGTCTACAGAAAGAAATGGTGCGTCCTCTGGTGCTGTGGTAAACGTTGGATCTGAACCACTTCTAGCAGCCAGAGCTCGTAGAGATCTCGGTGGCCAAGAAAGTGATCTATTGCCTTCAGCCCAGGACATCGATGGCTCCCCCTTCGGAGAGATCTCGCAGCTAGACGGACGCGGTCGCATTAAGGTCCTTCCAGCGTATCTGGGTTAAAAAAATCTGATCATGCATTAAAATATTTTATAAGTTCCCGATGATTTTATATTGAATGTTATACTTTTGAATTATATCTTTATATCTTTCTTTGTTATTATATTATTTTGTATAAGATTTGTTAATTAATTATTGGAATGTTGCTTTAAAACATTTACATTTACAACAATTGTTACCCGAAGGGGTGAATTTAAATAAATTATTATATTAATTAACTGAATTTTGCTATATATACCTACCTACTTTGTGAACTTTCTATATAGGTAAACCTGATCTAAGTATAAAAGTATAGAAACAATTACAAAGAGAACAAAGTTTCACTTACAATTAAACCTACAATAGATATTTTCCTTTGTCAAATTTTATAAAAAAAAAATAACTTGGTGGTGTATGGAAACATATTCACTCTAACGTAGGTCTGCGAGTGTTTCAACTTCGTGTCGCCGTCTGTGACATTAGATTTTAGCTGGATTCCCGATTACACTTTAAATAATAATTACTCTTACATAAGGAAAACCTTTCAGTCGTTATTAAGAAAGAAAAAAGATGAAGGTAAGTAAGTAAAGCAAAGATTAGAAAAGAATAAACTGATTTGAAGGTGATAGTAAAGCCCTACCAACCTTTGTTGTGAGTCAACTATATGTTTTAGTTGTCATTAACCTGACTATGGATCCATCTCGTTAGCCTAAACTCAGAACAAATAACAAAACATTCTTCCATTACTTCAATCGATGTGAATTATCAATGTTTAGAAATTGAAAATATTGTAAAATATATTCAAGAAATAAATACCTAGGAGACCGGTTTAGATAGTAGATTCAAATTATGATAATTTGGCTTAGTACTGGAATAAGCTTTTTATTTAATGAAAATATATTATTGAATTACCATTAGTAAGCCCACTCACAATGTATTTTACTGTTAATTATTGTCCATTAGTAAGATTATTATCAATTAGACCGGTTGGATTTCCTTATAAAAGTAATTACGTTTGTTCTTCTCATTACTTTTAGCTTCTGAAACATGAAATCAATAGTCATACTATTTGTCACTTGTAATCTAATATTCGCATTTTCATTTAAACGAGAGAATGAAGTTAAAACTGGAGGTTTAAATTCAACTGATACTAAAGATAGTATTGTAATAAAACCTCGGATAACTGAAGAATTGCAAAATGCGGAATCAATGTTTCCCGCCGAAAGCAATTATGTTTATCGACCGCTTTTCGTTTATAGAAGAATCGAGCACAGTAAAAGAAGAATAACAATGTATAACTCATTCGCAGGATAACAATTAAAACGTGAGCAATAAAATTTTAAAGTAAAAATAATAATTTAACAAAAACTTTTAACGATCCAATTAGAGATTAAAAACTTATTCCACTTCCAATGTTTTAAACGTGTAGTAACCAAGTCGAAATGAATGTTTTTATTAAATGTGTTTTTCTTGTTTTTCACTCTTTCCATGTAAGTAAAAAATATATTTTTAAGATAGAACTCATACTGATTTAAATAATCTTAAGAAGAACATATATATTTTAGGTAAAATCAACCATTGCTGGCATTTCACCTGTGCATGATTTCACTAACAGAATAAATTTAAGAAGTAAGGGTGAGCGTTTATTGCTAACCTCACCTCATAAAGTTATTAAGCATCTGGATAACAGTATCCTTAAAGCTACTAGAAATGTGACACAAAATCCAGAAATGGAAGAAAATCTTTATCAAATATCTAAAGATTTGGTTTCAGCAATTCTATCTAAGCTTGAGATACAGGATAAAATTACTAGAATAACCAGGGAAGCCCTCGATGCTCCTGGAAAAACTAAAGGTGTCACCGCCATAGAAACAAGACGAATACTGGATTACATATCGAGAACATTATCCGGACATATTCTTACCATAACAAGGGCATCTACTGAATCCGAGCTGCACAGGTTGGTATTTGGCTTAGCACAAATAGCAGCAGAGGTATCCATTGTTTCCGCTTTAAAAGACATAACGTATGCAACAGCACTATCAAAGAAACAATCTGTTGATTTATCTTTACGTAAAAAGCGATCGATCCCAACCAAAGATGAGAAAATTGAAACGACACCTCCACCCTTCACTCATCATTTTACCACAGTTTTTGGCCCCATTTTAAATAGCCTATTGGGTTCTTCTACCACATCACCTATAACAAATAAAGAAACTAGAAAGATGTCTCCTTTTTCAATAATTGCGGCGAATGAAAGACATCCCGTAAGGATATTGTCTACTAAGAAAAAGGACTTGCCGCTTTCGACCAAAGGATTTTTAAATCAAACAATTCTCGATAATGAAAATTATGAAAGAAATATTAATGAGAGCGAAGCAATAGTACTTAAAAATAAATTAAACGGAACTGAATTCGTAACAGTCGATGGCCACACTTTAGATACAAAAGAGTCAAACGTTCCAAGTCTCGTGGATGATTGGATAGATCCTAGAGAAAATATTTACGCCCTGAATCCCGATGTTGTTGCAGAAATGGAAATAGATCAACCTGATATAGAAGATGATGGAATTAATGAAAAGAAAATAAAACAAAAGTTAGAACGGATGGAGATGAAAGCTAAAAAGGCTATTTTGTATGCTGGAGACGTGGCTTACTTAACTGCAGCAAGCGTGGTAGCTATGAGGCGTGCTCTAACAGCGTCTATAGAAGTTAATATGTCAGTGAAATATGCGAAGAATGGTATGTCAAACCACCAAGATTTAATGATGAATCTAGCAAAAACAGCTGCACAACAAGCTGGGAAAGAGGCAAAGAGTGCTACTTCAAAATCATTAGCATGTGAGCGTGTTATTAAATTGGCTTTAAAATATACTGCACAGTCTAAAGGAGCTGTACTTAACCATGTCGCCAATCGAGTTGTGATGGACACATTGTCCCTTGCAACTCTAGCTAAATCGATGGCATTTGTGTCTTCAGATATAGCTATCAATTCTTTATACCAAGCTACAGATGTTAAACCTCCTTCTTGAATCATTAATATTTCTGGGTTTTCTGACATATATATTTTGAAAACAATAACCATTTATTTTATTTTTCAAAATCATCATCTTCATCCTTTAGTCGACTGGTAACCATAAGTTTTAATATTTTTATGTTGTACTAAAAATCCTACTTACATCAATATTTTTTTCTCAATATTTATCTATTTTAGAAACTTTAATTTGATAACAAGATCGTAGCACATTATTTAACATCAACACGTTCTTGAAAAGTCAGAAAAAGGACTTTCCAAGGTCCCCTTGAAGGCCATATTGAAAATATTTGGAAAATAACTAGTAGTAAATGTGCTTTTTACTAGCCAAAGTACCCTTAAAACTTACACACAGTTTCAATTCGATTCATTGAGCCTTTATTTCTATATAAAAGCATTACTTTTATTCCTTTTAAATGCTGTTAGTCAGTAAAGGAGAATAGTAATATCTTTTTCCAATTTTAATAATCATGAATGGTAAAATTCTTCACGATTCTTAACTTCAAAAGTAGAAAGCGTTTGAAGTTAACATCTCAATGGAGAGTTCATTTCAGTATCCGAAACCCAGTGCCTCTTTTATTTTATTTAATAGTACGAGATAGGTTTCATTTGTTTTTACTTGCTGAGGATAAAAACTCAAACTCCAGCTTCGTGGTTTATTTTTACAACTTTTTACTATTTTTTTTTACATAAAAGAGCTATGTAAATAATGCTTACAATTGATAATACATATATGTATATGTATTTTTTCAATCACTTTTATATTAGTGTCTAGTTAATAAATATAAATATTTTTTTAAAAGTTATTTCAAGTGATAAATAAGTAAAACATTAAATAAAACTTGAAACGAATAAATTATGTTACTTACTTTCGTATGTAACCTTGCATTTAAAGCAATCCAAGATATACAAACAAATTTTACTATTTTTTAATTGTTATTGTTAGGGAATAATTGACTGTTGTAAATTGTAACACGTATTTTGATTGATAAAAAGAGAATTTCTTTTTTGAAGTTTAATTTTAAAAGGTATGATTTAGATTTTAAAGTAACTATCACCTTTAAGTAAATAATAACAATCAAAAACATTTTTTTTATTTTTACCGGTAATTAAAAAATAATTATATTTTTCAAGCGATCTATAATTTATAAGTAGTTAACGACATAATTATAATACAAGTTTGCAAGCATGCAAGGTTGTATATTGGATAGTTACTAACGACATCTATAAGAACTTATTGTGATTCCGTTGTCATTACAATAGAATTGATATAAAGCCGTATGTGTAAAGCATCTATAATCGTTAGATGGCGTTGTTTCTATTTTTTTTATCACAATAACACTCAAATTCATGATTTTACATTTTAATGCTTATACTGAACTTAGGGAGTCTCAAAATTTTATATAAAAAAACTGGATTATAGTCAGACCTTAAAAACAAGGTAAATTTTTAATTATCGATTTTTAAATTATGCTAAATATGTACCATCAATAACATTTGAAAATTTTATATTTTACTTTTTTATCTTTTTTTTTAACTTCTCACCTTCTTGAACAAATTTTCGCAATTTAAATAAAACTATCTAAATAAAGCTAAATAAAATTATTTACTTTTTAGCACAAGGCCTCTTTACTGCGCACTTATTGTTAAATGCTTCTTTACCCATATAAATTGCACCTGGTACAAGTAGTGTTTAAATTAAATATGAAGATTTACAGAAGCTATATTTAATATAATTTAATTTCAAATTATTTTTTTATCAGAATTCTTTTATAACGTGATTATAATAAATGTTGATGAATCAATATCTAATCAAACCTTCTTTTTATCTTATCTGTGGTTTTGATCAATATTAATGCACATAACAGTACAGATTTAGAGATTGAAAAGATACTGAATACATTAGTCTATCTGTTATATATTTATCTTTTAATATTATATTGTTATTATAATATAATATTTATGGCGTTGTTGTAAGAGAATTAAAGGTAATTACCGCCATTTTGAATCGATTTGAATTACTTTATTTTATACGAATGATTTAAAATAAGTTGGTAAATGTGGCGAACAAAATAATTATAAATCACGTAATTCGTGATTTAGATATTAATTTTACTGATATGTGTGGTGGCTGGTGGGGTCTTATAGCTTATCGATTCGATGCGACCGATAAATATTGCAACATTTAAATATATTAAGATTAATTACAATATTTTTTTAAATGTTGTAAAAACATTGAGGATATTAATGATTCATGGGAAATTTTGCAATTCGAGTATTTTTTACTTTAGTTGAAATGAAGTATAAAAATAAAATACATATAATTAAATTATATTTATGAGTGAGTTATAATGTTTTGAAGATATTTTCTCTTATCAAGTGAGAAATATATCTTATTTAATTAATAATAAGCGTTAATATAGGAAGCTTTTATTTTTGGTAACAGTTATTAATTTAAAAGTATTTAATACGATTCTGTATACACAACCTAAATACTGCCATTTCAAAGGTTTTATCCTTAACGACATTGGCGTTCCGTACCCCTAGTGGGAGTTTATGTTGTAGGTACACTTTTAAGTGACAGTGTCATTATATTTCAATTTTAGAATATTACCCATACAACTATTTGTGATGAGTTATGAATGAAACTCTTAAAATCTTTTTGTTTTTTTTTTTTTAACAGAGCTACGAACTTAGTACCTCAATGCTTTGTTAAGTAAAGAATGAAATCGATTGTTGTTTCACTGTAAAAGATAATTTAAAAGGCATTTTTTGTATTCTACTTGATAAAATTATAATTTTCTAACACATTTAGAATCTTTCCTACCTATTATGAGAATTAATTTTATTTAATTTGATGTACCATAGAGTATTCCACATAATACCTATTACCTACTTGGAAGGAAACTTTTTGATTAAACTGATCTTGTTGTAAGAATAAAAAAATATATTTCACCTGTCTGAATTATCTAGAACGTATTTCTTATTTAATGTTGGCGCTATTCCATTTTGGCAAATTCTATTCAAACTTCGGCACTAGGTTAATTTTGAATCATTACAAATAGTTTAAATTATAATAGCTAGTACCTTTCTATTGTAATTTAAACAGTTCTGTGAGAAAATATATTTCTTTGTTTAAGCATTAAATGAAATCCGTCAATGTAAGGGAAAATGAGGTTTTTCTATGGTCTATAACGAAAGACGTGTTCAATGTATCGGAGCGACGATTTGCTAAGCCTTGACGAGCGTTCTGGAAGGTTGTTGCGTGTTGTTTCCCAACTGTGAGAAAGGTTATGATGCGTTTGACATGACTCTGTCTGTGTTTGTATATCTGGTTGAAATGATTTTTTATATTGAAATCCATGCCTTACTACATAGTCTAATAAAATATTTACGTCTGTTACAGGTTCTAATAATAGTTATAAAATGAAAGCTGAGAAAAAACGTATTATATATACATCCTTTCTTAACCTATAAATTGTAATACAAAGAGAATATTAAAACTACAACTGTGATAAATAAGATGGTATTAAAAATCCGGTTTTTTAATTGTAAACTTTACGACACAGTGAACTTCGCTCTTGCTAACTTTCATCATCACGTTTCCAAACAAAAATAAAAATTTGTGGATGAGCACTTAACAAAAAAGTATACATACATGCATTGCATATAAAAAATACATATTTGAATCCGGATTTGTCCTGTTGAACTTTGAAATTGGCTAAACGCAGTTAAAAACATGTTATTCAAATTCTAGAGCCGTCTTCAGTAACTTGAAGTTACAAAAGATATACAACTAACTCATTTTTCTGTTTTCCCGCTGGAACAACTACAATAAAATTTGGAATTAATTTCATTGGTGATATTTATTTACATACGAATTTTCTCGTTCGTAGTATGTTTACTATTAAGAGTAGCTTAGTAGTATATGTAAAGATTATTTTTGACTACAGGTATATATAGTTTTTTCTTTATATAAATTGCACAATCAAGAGACTAAAAACATTTTAAATTCAAAACATCGTGTACCAGGCGACCATAAAGAGGAGGATACTTTTAATATTTCATTGTAGAGTTCCTCACCCTCTCATCATGCGCAGTACAATCTGCGCAATTCTAAGGTCGAATAAAGTAAGCCCATTTTATTAAGAGACATATTTTAGTCCTTCGAATATGAATATATAAGTTATACAATGTCATCATTGGGTTTAATAGTTTCTAAATGCTTTAAGAAGTAATATTATTCTCTATAGTTTTACCTGTAACAAATTTGTTATATGCTATCAATAAGTTTTTTTGTATATATATGTAAAATACAAGTTATTTATTATATCTATTTTAATACATATTCTAAATTCTTATCCAAAAAGAATCCGTTTAAATGTATATCACTTTAAATTATACAGTTTTTAGTCTCATTTAATTCACTGTAACATTTTGTTTAAAATATATTGTAAGTAAACAACGACTTATTTGTTTATGTATTCCTATTAGTTTGTTGCCTGAATTTTAATAATTTTACTTATTTAAATTTATATTGAACCGTATCTAGTCTATATAAGAGCGTTTTCAATTAATAACAGTAAGTTTAAAAGATTATCTTCTGTATTTATGCTCGCCTGGTACCTATTGTTTTTGTTTTAACGTAGAAGGAAAGAAATAATGGACATAAAATTAAATAAAGAGGTTTGATATGCCTACCTATACAAGATTGATTATATTTCGCAATGAAATTTCAATTAACAGATATGATTTAAATTTTTTTTCTATATAGATATACTGAACTAATAAAAAATTAAATTTAATTCAAAGTATAATTTTACGGCAGATGCATGTGGAATACAAATCGGCCAGCCATGTGAAAATGACGCAAAACAAACTTAAGGCAAAACCTGTTTTTATTTATTTTTTATGTTATTGCTCGCATTACTTTGGTTATAGAACTTTCGAGATTAATATTTCTAAGTTGAATTGAAAATTAACTGAGACCAAAAGTATTATTTAAATGTGTATTTTATACAGTATTCAAGTTTGTCATTGAAAAACATACCAATCGAGTGACAAAAATATCTCTCAAAGTGATATCCATCAGCTACTTCCTATTGCGATATTATAGATACGGATGTTGCTGTATATTTAAGAATGTTTGCATTAGCTATTGATTACAATAGCGCTAAAACTGATTGGTATCAAACTTAGTATCTTTTTTATATAAAATTTATCTTAATATACTGTAAATTTCAATAATTCTTTCCATTATTCGAAATCTATTTTAATATGTATATATTGATATGTAGAATTCTAAAGGTACGACAAACGTGCTTTCTTAGAAAGTATGTTTAGTGGTACGTTGCCGACAGAACCGGGCTTTCTATTATGTATAATAAATGTATGTATATGTAGATGCATTTGATAAATGTATTTTTTTCAATACCATTCTTAAAAAATTATATTAATAACTATTTTTTTAGTTGTATGTATTATTTCCATTTATATATAGAAAGCCTTCTAATTTTTTTGGATAGCTATTCATAACGGTTTTAAATTTCACAAACCGTTTGTGTATATAACAATATTTTTTACTTTAATGAATTAATCTTTTTTTTCAGGTTTTTTTATTAAATTTATTAGGTATTTTTAACTAATAAAGATAAAATATATGCACAGGCAAGTGTGGATTGGTCAATTGAATTTTTATATGGGTTTACATCTTTCAAGGGATGTAATTTTATTTTTGGGACATGCGGAGGGGGTCAGTAGTAGCTTAATCCTAAGTCTGTTTGGTTGCTGTCTTTGTCCCCTGGCCGCAAACTTGAAAAAAGGAATGGAACTTTTTTCACGATATCTCGGACACTAAGGGTCCTACAAAATATTAATTTCTTTTTTTTTATATCAATCTTCGGCTATAAGAAATGCTCAGAAAACAAAACATATTTAAAGGTCTTTAAACTAAATATAATCAAAAGGTTTTCTATAATTATGTTTTAAACATTTAGGTAATGTTGAACAAATTTAAAAAAAAAACATCATTCGACTGCCGGTTAAAAATCTCTTTTTTGAACTCAGTTAATAAAGTATTTTTTCATCACATAAATATAATAAAAGTATTATACAAATTTAAATAAACCGATAAAAATATTAATGTTAATATGTTTCGTAACATGAATACATATTTACACGTTTCTTAGTTGGTTATATATTGGTTAGTCTAGAGCCGTCGCAATTGGACTTTGACCGGCCTTCGCTCTACAAGCGTGTTTCGAAATGCCAACAACTCGCTCGTCGAATATTTTCTTCAAACTAAAAAAATCGCATACTTATATCTGATTTTTTTATTATTAATTTATAACAAAAAAATATTTAATGTCTTTTGTGTTTCCGCAAAGGTTTTTTTTTAAATTATTTACTATAAATTTAAATCTCATAGACAATTGTCAGATAATTCAAAGTCAGAACTAAAAAGTTCATGTTTGTGTTTGTAAAATTTAATAAATGTTTATAATATTAAATTATAATTTTTTTTTAAGAAAAGTTTAAATTCAAGGTATTTATGTAGTTTAGAACATAAGTTTATGTCAAAAATGTCAATTATGTTATTGTTAGTTGTCATGAGTCAAATGTATATTCTTGAATGAATTAATTACTACCTAGTTTCCCTAACAAGTTGTTTATATTAAAATTATAAAATTAGTTGTGGATGGTTTGATTTTCAGAACCGGTATAAATACTTCCTTATAAATTCACATTAAAACAGTCAATTACGTATGTGATTTAACCGTTAAAAACCGGATTTAAGTATAAAACATATATGTAGGTATAATACAGTGTTTTTTAATTTTATTTAGTTTATAAATGAAAGAAAATTTCTCAATGTATAGTCATCGTTATTTATAATTTTTTCTTTGTTCGACGACTGATTTATTAATCAGCTTGTATATCTTTTATAAATGAACAAAATACTACCGTAGTAGCATTTTAATAAGACAAAGAAATAACGTATAAGGAACAAAGAAAGTATTCAAGTATTTTATTCTTCGAAAATCTTTTAATGTTGCCCTTTTTAACCAACAAACCATTTATGTGTTAGAAACGTTAAAGAGTTTTATTTATAATTGTTTAGTTACAGATAATCGATTAATGGATTATAGCATTGGATACGAAAATATTCAGTCACGAAAAATGCTAAATCAAACACTTGAAATATTTATATTTATATACTTTATTATATAACTTTTTATAGTGATATTTTAGGCCATTTCTAAACTTAATACACAGCTGATAAAAGAGTTCCAGTTATTCGTGTCAGTAGTTACGCCGAAAAAAAATAGTAGTTTCATTTTTGCTAAATTACGTCAAAATGATCTTTGTTCTAAATTGGCATCACTACACTACAAACGGAAAGTTGAAAGTTTTTGTTAATAAATATTCGCTATAGAATTAACGTAGGTTAATTAATGAGGAACGGGTAACGCTTGGTACGTATTGTGACGTTGCACACTTACAATTACCATATAGCATATTACTAGATCAGGGGTTCCCAAACTTATTTTGTCTACTGTACACTTTGAGAATAAATTATTTTTAGCGCCCATATCTTTTCACCTACTGAGAAACCAATATAACTTATCCTAGCTAAATGAAATTACATGAAATCACTCTCCAAGTCACTACACAAAGCCGCATTTTTTTTCTGGGTCTCTTACGGCCTCCTAAATCCTACAGCTCCCACAAAGGGGCGTTATCGCCCACTTGGGGAAACACTGTTCTAGATCAATACGTAAAGGAAATACTGAACTGTAAACATTGACAGAATATATCAACATATTTACCTAAGTTTAAATGAAATACAAAAATATATGTCAAAATTAAGATATCACGTTGAAAAACATTTGTTTTTTATTCTAATAAACCTAATTTTATTTACATGATATTGAATGTCATTGTATGTTAATTTTGAGTTCAAAAGTTCTTTCGTTCTTATAACGTGTTTATATATTACAAGACCTACATTTTGTTGTTACTATAAACTATTTAAATATATTGTATTAAAATAAAAATAAAAAAATTCTTTTACGACTTAATGATAAAAAATATTACGATAGATAAAACTTCTTTGTACCTATCTTATTCGTTAAATTAGATTCGTGGGTGTTGTTGCCATATTTATGAATATATTTACAATAAAATAAAGTTTGCAAATACTTTTTGCCATTTAAATAAGAAGTAAATTCGATTTGTTTACTGAACAAAATTCATTTAATAGATAAAATAAAAGGATATTTATAATGTTAATAGACATTTATGAGATATAAATTGTGTATGTTAAGCCATTAACGTCTTAAAAAAGCTGAGTTAATGTTTTTAAATAATAATTTGTTCATTAAACTATATATAGTATTTAATGTGTTACTTTGTAAAATAATTACATATGACGACTGTCATGTGACATTTCACATTACCATACTAGTGACGCTGTCAAAGCCAATTGGGCCAACAGTTACAGTCAAGTCGAAACAAAAGTAACATTAATATGAATATTATAATTCCTCCAGTGCGAATGAAGCCATAGCATAAAATAATAATATAATTCCTTGCGTTTATCGATTTTTATGATTGACCTGGTTATGCACATGCCTTTTCCCCGTTATCTTGAAATAATTCAACGTCTGGTATCATAATCAGACGTAATCTCAACCCGGATTGGATTCTTTTTAAGTGATAGCGATGTGTATGTTTAAAAACAACAAACAATACATCATATACCGCAATTTTAAATAACCTATTGCTTTTAAATAACAATACTCAGTTACAATAGAATCACGACATTAAACGGCTTGGTAAAAATATAAGGATTAGATAGTACGCTTATTTTAAATCATATAAAATTATGATTTAATGGGAGGTAAATTCATATATTTATATTACAAAGACACTAAGTACTTATAAGTATATACTGCCATGTACTACACGTTCTAAGTAATTAACAGTAGTCAATTAGTGTTGGAATATGGCTAAACTAAATGTATATATTTCAATAATCTAATAAAAACCATTATAACTTCTTACTATATGAGAATATTTTAAATACCAATATGGACTGCAAAATTAAATTGTAGATTATCCAAATAAACTTAATTGCAAGATAAATACTTTTGAGTTCTGACGCAAATAAAACTCTTCGCCATATCCGCAGTCATATAGACTGTTTTTTTAGAATATTTACAAACGTCAAAAAACCATAGATAAAAAAAATATTTTCTATAGAACCAAATAATACAATGTTTGTTTCAAATTTACTTGTTTCTAATAATTACATGCTGTATTACAGCTATTTGTCCCAAGTAGGTATTTGATTCTAGAATTTTCTACTGTTTACCATTTGTTATGACGAATAAATGTTATATAGGCGCGGATTTTTCCGCATCAAACAAATTAACGGTGTTTTTCAGGTTTTGTTTTGACATTCACCAATAACAATAATAAACGTAACGTGTTTTTTATATTTATGATTATGAGGATGCTTTTTATATACATTTCATATTTCGTCCTAATAGTTTCTTTCTTTTTTTAAATAGGAAATATTATATATTTTTTATGTAATAATTTTGGGTTTTTCTCTATAAATTTTTGTCAAAATTCTTAAAACTAAATATAATGTTATTTTATTTAAATTTTTTAAATATTTAAGTATTTCACTTTTTCTTTTATGTTTTTAGTAATTAGTTAATTGTGTTCGTAAATATCAAGTATCAACAGTAGGTACTTGCAAATAAACAAATAAAACTTTCAATGAACTCTTTTTATATTCTTTATTTAAACGATTCAGAGCGTGAAAATTCTGCTAACAGAAGCATAATTGTATTATCAAATTATAATTTTATTATCTGTTATTGTCCTTGTCACGATAATGAAAACTAATTTGATATATTTTAATGATAATAACAAATTCTATGTTACGACACCAATACAATATGCTGTCATTTTATTACTTTGTTAAATAATAAATTATTCATAATGATTTGACGTGATTCAATGACTTTGAATTTCGTACTGCGTTCGTAACGGCTTTGTAAATATGAATAAAAAGTATACGTATTTAATTTGATACAATTGTACATCCTGGTTCACTGTATATGAATATTTTTGGTTAAAAAAGCTTAAAGGTTTTAAATAATATACAACAACATTAAACAAAATATATATCTATATACATACATATGCAGATTGTATGTATGTAATGACTCTAGGTAAATATCTGTTTTAATTAATAAACATTTTTGCAAACTATATATCATATAGTACATATGTTTCAATAATGTATACTTACATTATACATATATAGCGAAAACATTTTGATTGTTTATTTTGAGCATTAATTCTTATCGGAAATAAAAATTAAAACGCAAAAGAATCTGACGATATCTCATCGCCAGATATTAGATTGGAAATCTGTTAACATTTTATTTGTTCTAGAATTTTCTTTTACATTTAAGATCGTTTTAAATACAGTGTAAACTCCATGTAACGACACTCGTTTTAACGACAAACTCTCTAAAGCATCAAAATACATTGACTTTTGGTTGGTTTTAATAACGACAACAATTAAGTATTAAAAAGTGCCTTTTAAGTTGCTAAAATTAGTAAAAACTGCGCAGTTGTTTAGGTTCTTCTGTCGCTTTGTTATTTTAGCCCGCAATGAACACGACTGCTGGCATCATGCATACTGAACTTTATAAAAAATTCGTTCTTTTGTCTACAAATTGGGATTGCTTGCATGTGTAGACTGTTTTTGACCATCACTAATAAGTAGAGATCATCTATACATTATCATGTTCTCAGTTGCTCACAAACTTTCAAACTTTAAAAAATAATATCGATATAACAATTAAAATAACTGTGGATTGATGAAAAAGTTTTACTGATACTGGCAATAGAAATGGGAGAGAAGATAATTCATGTTGGCAAACGCTTTGGATTTAGTCGCTCTACCGTGTACACAATATGGAAAAACAAAGAAAAAATGCTCCAAGCTGAGGGCGAGGGAAAATCTTCCAAAAAATTAAAGAGACCTAAATATAGGGTTTTCCATTAAGGGCGCTTGATCTTTGAAATGCAAAAAAAAATACATGTAGGAAAGATATTTGCGAAATTTTTTTTTTATTTGGAAGGTCTATTGACCCCATTATGTATGGAATATGACATCATTCAAATGACCGCCACGGCTTCGGTTGGTGGCGCGCACACGAAAGGTCCAATTTTCGATGACTCTGGCGCACAAATCGGGCTGTATTTGATCGATGGCGTGGCGTATGTTGACTTTGAGGGCATCGGTGGTTTGCGGCTTGTTGGCATAGACCTGCGACTTAAGAAAACCCCACAAGAAAAAGTCCAGCGGGGTCAAATCGCACGATCTCGGTGGCCAGTTCACGTCGCCTCCGCGCGAGATGACCATGTCCAGAAATTGCTCGTGCAGAACTTCCATCGTAGCGTGTGCTGTGTGGCACGTAGCGCCGTCCTGTTGAAACCACATGTTGTCCAGATCCATATTCTCGATTTCAGGCCAAAAGAAGTTGGTTATCATCGACCGGTATCGCTCACCATTGACGGTGACGGCCACACCATTATCGTTTTCGAAAAAATACGGACCAATCACGCCTCCGGCCCAAAATCCGCACCAAACAGTCACTTTCTGCGGGTGCATTGCCACTTGGTGAACCTCGTGTGGATTGGTCTCGTCCCAAATACGGCAATTTTGCTTGTTGACATAGCCATTCATCCAAAAATGCGCCTCGTCGCTGAAGATGATTTTTTTGCCAAAATCGGCGTCAACTTCCAACTGCTCTAATGCCCAGTCAGCGAACACACGGCGCTGTCTATGGTCATTAACCTTGAGCTCTTGGGTCAGCTGGATCTTGTACGGGTGCAGGCTCAAGTCACAACGCAAAATTCGCCAAGTTGTCGTCTGCGAAAGGCCGAGTTCCTGTGCGCGACGCGGAATTGACTGCCGCGGGTTTTCGAGGACACTGTCGCGCACAGCGGCGATATTCTCGGCAGATCTCGCGTTACGTTGACGCACGGGAACCGGCTGATTGTTAACTGACCCGGTTGACTCGAATTTGTCCACCAATCGACGGATAGTCGACTCGGCAGGACGATCATCGCGACCGTAAAACGGGCGAAGTGCGCGGAACGTTGCTCGAACTGAAGACCCATTTTCATAAAACAATTTTATGATTTGCACGTGCTGCTCGACACTGTAACCTGCCATGGTGGTTTGGGAGGACGGAATGAATATAACACACTGCATTTGACAGCTGTCACTCAAACAACATGGCCGCAATCAGCTGTCAAAGTTCAAGCGTCCCTATTGGAAAACCCCATACGATAAAGTAATTTTAGATGCAATGAGAAAAACTGTGGATCAAGAGCAAGGAGATGAAGAAGATTAGCCTGAGACTCCGCCAAGCATTAAAGAATCTCGTGGAGCTGCTAAGTTATTAGAAAATTATTTCCTTTATCAGCAAGATCGCAAAATATGAATAATATAAGTAAAAAAATACAACAAAATTACTGGTGCGACAAAAGACGTCAACCGAAAATAACACACAATATATACGCAATAGCCTTCAAACAACATTCCTTTTTATGTTCATACATAACTACTTACTAGTCTGACATAAACTTTTTATTTTTTTAATTCTAATTTTTCTTCTCACCATTTAACGACAATTCTCTATAATCTATAACGCAAGTCCCTTCAGGGTCGTTGTATAGAGTTTACACTGTACTTATTTTAAATATATGACTGGCATTTACTGACATCGACAAAGTTATAAATATTTTCATACTACCTATTTTTAACTGGTAAGTATTTATTTTTAATTATACAGATATAGTTATATTTTTTTGCTCCTTTACTTTCCTTGGAAATATCTAGGTTTAAGAGGAAAAATTATAAACATCTATTCACAAAAAAAGCCGGGGGGATATAAGTAGGAATGTTTTATTTTAGGTGCATTACAAATATTTATACGTGTTTTGTGTTATTCTATAGTGAGTTGCTATTTATTATAAAATATAAATTATATGAGCTAGTAATGATAGTGATTTACCGCCATGTGATGTCATGTAATTATATTTTAGTTTTTGTTTGAATTTCACGGCTTATATTTTACTAAAGTTCAGTCTAAATAATATTTGGATGATTTTCGTACGTTATTATGTGGCCTTGCGTGTTTCATGCAATCTTTAGTAATGAATAATTTAACGTTAGTATTAGAAATTGTAACAAAGTAAACATTAAATATGTTTTAATTACAACTGTTTCTTCAAAATTTATTTTTAAATTATATTTGTGTTACTTGGTCAGATTTTTTTAATAGTGTTCAAATAAGACAAAAACAAAACTACTTTAAGCCGTTGAAGCAATAAATTAATAAACATTATTTATTTTATAATCTGTACGTTTGAAGTAAAATCACAAAGACAGGATATTTTTTTCGTTGATCTGTATCACGGTGCACTAAATGCAAGTTTACCTTCTATATTATGTGAAAGGACAGTCACTGTACAAATACGTCACCGAGTTCAATGACCGGACTTTGGACTAAACTTACTGAGACAAACACAGTTCATTGTTGCCCTCGAACACTTGATAGTTTTATCCATAATCATATTAAAATATCGGTATCATTGTTGAAATTGTTATATCGATATTATTTATACTCAATAATATATATTTTATATATTTTTTAAACGAAAGTAGTTATTAAGTGTTTCAAGTATAGCATAATTTCGATTGTGTCGTTATAAAAGACCTTGCAAATATTAATTATAATTGAATTCCAGATTAAAATCTACCTTGGCAATGGTATCTTTTAGTAAGTTTTTGAGATAAAAGTTAGTAAGCAAAGTTTTATCGTAGTTAATTAGTTATATTTTTCTGATATTTTGGAAAATAAGTAAACTCTCTCTAAGTTAATTCTTTGGTAAGTTTATAAATGATATTATTATTTGAAAAAAAGTATGCATCCGTATGACATGGAATAAGTAGTCCTTAGTGGTATAAAAAAAACTATTCATTAAAAATATTCATATATTCCTATTATTATCTATAACAGACAATCTGCGAAGCAAACAAATCTCACAATATTGGATACCTATCTATATGAAGTCTAGATAGTTTTGTGACGCAACCATAAATAATGCAATCAGTTTGTGGGTGTGTGCCCTTATTATGCCATTAAATTCAATCGCCACACTATCCGTCATGTGATAAAGATAAGCAGTGATATTTAGTTAAGTTGGTTTATTTAGCACCGTCAAGGTTCCGCGCAGCGCACACACCCACCGACCGTTTGCAACAACAAACTTACGAATTACAATCATTCTGTGTTTGACAAGGAAGTAGTCTTCACGTCGCTGCGTGAGCGATCGTAAATAAAATCGGACGTCAAAAACATTATTGATTTTCTTTACATATATAAAATATAATTAAAATGTACTCCGTAGCCGAGGCCACGTTAGCTTTCGTTGTGTTATACCTATTTTCTTTTATTTTCGAAGTAGTAACAGGCTTAGTGTCGTAAGCCATAGCCTAGTGTTTAACTAAAATGTGATATTTTTATAATTTATAATTAAGTTAGGATTAAGTTAATAAGTCAAAATATCAATGCAATTAGGTTAATAATATATTTAGTTGTAATTAAATAACTTCTATGCCACACCAAAACCATCTTTCATTATTCGGTGAGTATTATTATTTAAATAATAATTATTTCTTGTAGCTTATAAACTCGTTATAAATACTATATATATCGTAAATACCTGTTGTGTTAGTATTATATTTATATGACTGGTTATAAATTATCGTAATTATTTATGTGGTTTCAATAGGCATAACATGTAAGGTTTCCCATGGAGAATATTTTTGTATTGTGTTATTAGGAATAATAGAGTATTCACATATAACGGATAAGTTTAGTATTTAATGCATATTAGAATTACGTGTTTATTGAGGGAAGTGTTAAATCCATACAACCGTTTAAACTATTTTTTGTTTATTCTTATAAAACCTTTCGCACTAAAAAACAGCCGGAATAGCTTATGGTTTCAACGTTTTAAACACCTTAAATTAAATAAACAACAAAAGTTTAGAACTAACACGTCACATGCTGTGTATACTAGCACTTATTAAAAATATAAATTTTTTAATCCACCTTAAGAGAGACTGTTCTTTGATAAGATATGATAAATGATATTTTTTCCGTTTATACTGATTTTCTTTTGTTTTTTAATGCATTAATTATTTTCTTATCTGTATCAAAATTATTTTTAATCTCACTTATATTTAAACAATGAAACCTTGATTTGTACAGCATTTATAAAACATTATGGATTCAAGGTTTTTACAATATTACAGTTATTGTGGAATTAAAGTATAAGGTTAGATTTAGAATGAGGAATCAATGAAAGTCAAGAATGTAAACTTAATAAAAAGTCCTCTTTCTATTATTAGTAAGACTGTTAATTATTTTCTTTTCTAATATTTTTAGATTAAAAAACAAATAACGTTTGGTAGATTTTTTTTGCAATTCAAACAATCGTGATTAGCCTCTAGGTAAACATTGGCATTAGTAAATTTTTAGGTTATTTTTTTATTTAAATTTAGAATCATAATATTGCCTGTTATCTACGTGTTTTAGTATAGCGGGAATAACCTTCGGAAACTCTCTCTTATGTGAATAATACTTGTCAGTTAAAATTTAGTTAAATTGAGAATTAAAACAGCTTGCTATTTCAAAACTATATTAAATTGATAACGTTTAGAAGCATCTTAAGATGCATACTTCAGTATTTTAGCTGTAGTTTTTGAACGTTTCCTTATTTTCAATACTGACATTTGACAGCACTCATGTCAAAGTCAGCACTCGCTTCATTTGTCAGAAGTCAAAATAAATGATAAGAAAAGGTTGTTTTAAAAGTGTGGATTACTAAGATGAAATATATTATTGGTTCAAAAAAGTTATTTAACAAATATAATAGAATATGTGCTCGTAATTTTACCACGGCTACGACAAAAAAATGGCAAAGTGTAGTTGGTTTAGAAGTACACGCTCAGTTAAACACTAAATCGAAACTTTTTTCGGGTGCTGAAAATACTTTTGGTGGTTTAGTGAATAATTGTGTGTCTTTATTTGATGCCGCTATTCCCGGTACGCTGCCGGTTCTTAATAGAAAGTGTGTAGAATTAGGAATATTGACGGCTTTAGCTCTCTCTTGTAAAGTAAATGAAGTATCGACTTTTGACCGTAAACACTATTTTTACGCGGACTTGCCCAGTGGTTATCAGATAACACAACAGAGAGCCCCATTAGCCAGTGGTGGTATTATAAATTTTCAGGTATTAGTGTATTTTTATATACATACCACTAGATACTACATACATAATTATACCACTAGAACTTCGCTTTGAATATAATGCCCAATTAAGTAAAAAAAACAGAAACTTAAAATTAAGAAAGTAAATTATATTTAAATACTTACTGAAGTACATATATTGTTTCAGGTATTTACACCAGGCATTCACAAGAAACCCTACAAGAAAAGTTCAAAAATAAAACAGATTCAGTTAGAACAGGACAGTGGCAAGTCCCTTCATGACTCAGAGCTAAAGAGGAGTCTCGTTGACCTTAACAGAGCTGGTGCACCACTTATTGAACTTGTTTTTGAACCCGATTTGGAGGTAATTGTTATGCATCATTTGTATATTTCTGAACATTATTCAAAATTATTCTTAGCTTCCTGTATCTATAGTTCTAAAACTGCTTTAATATTACTGCTGATTATGTTTAAAATAATAATGATAAACAATAATGAACAATAATAATACTAATATTGAATATTATTTTAGGATGGCGAAGAGGCAGCAGCTCTTGTAAAGGAGTTAGTTTTAATAGTCCAACGTCTAGGAGCTTGTTCTGGTCGTATGGAAGAAGGAGCTCTGAGAGTAGATGCTAATGTGTCTCTAAGACGATTTGGTGATCCACTCTCAACACGCACAGAGGTTATTATTATATATTATTACATGAATAATATTATTGCCATCAACATTAAATATTTCCCATATAAATATATACTATTCTAAGATATAAAAATTAAAATTTTTACTATCAATTAACTAATTTAAGTAACCATTAGAAAATTATTATTTAATTGATATCATAATATTCAATATCATTAAACACCTTTAAGTACAAATATAGATGTAAAACTAGTATAGAATAAATGAAATTTCAGATAAAAAACATTGGTTCAGTCCGAGGAGTGGCTGGGGCTGTTCATCATGAGATTGAACGACAGCGGTCTATATTGGAGAATGGCGGAAGGATTATTAATGAGACTCGAGCTTGGGATGCTACCGCCAAAGTTACTATACCTATGAGGGATAAAGAAGTTGTTCAAGATTATAGGTATATATACAGATGCTTTTCTGTTACCAAATAGCATTAAATTTATCATATAAACTTTCTTTCCAATGAAAATTCTAATATATGTGGAAACTGTTTTTTAGTTCATGTTTATAATTATCCATTGTTGATTGTAACCTGTGGTTTACAATCGTTTGTTTTTTAATGTAAATAATTTGGCATAACTTAATTTAATGGAAAAACCCATAAAATTTTCGATGTTGTGGTAAAGCATTAACCAAGTAAACAGATTACAGAACAATTCCTTTTTTGCAGATATATGCCGGAGCCAAACCTACCTCCATTATGGGTAAATCTCAACACAAAAGAAGATACCCAAGACATTATAAGCGTGCCATCAATAGAAGACAGAATACCAGAGCTTCCAGAACAATCTAGAACAAAATTAATCAACAACTTTAATTTAAGACCAGAAATAGCGATACAACTTGTCAACGAGCCCAAGTTACTGCATTACTTTGAAAGTGTCATACAAAACAGTGACAGGAATCCAATCAAATTGGCCAATCTGTTGCTTAATGAACTTTTGACTGTATTAAATAAACAGAAAATTGATGTCGAGAATTGTCCAATAACAGTTAAACAAATGTCAGATTTAGTTGATTTGTTTTTAATTAATAGAGTCAATTTGGATGTATGCCGTAGAACTTTTGAATGTCTCGTGAATGACTCCAGTTTAAATGTAGATGAAGTCATAAAACAAAATGGCTGGTTCTTAATATCGGATGAAACAGACATCACTAATAAATGTTCGGAAATCATAAAAAATAATCCGAAATTAGTTAAACAGTATAGGGAAGGAAAAATTAAAGTATTTAAAGCATTATTGGGACTACTAGTTAAGGACACTAATAATAAACTTGATATGTCACTGGCATCAAAGAAAATGGAAGAACTATTAAAAAAAGAATAAAAAATTTAAGTGTATTTTTATTTATTTTTCTCTTGACCATTTGAATCTTTTAGGTGAAATTAAATAAATAAATTTTTTTATAACTAAAAAAAAATGTAAAACGTAAGGCTTCTATTTAATAAAGTTTACATATAATATTATTAAATTCAAATATGTGGGCAAAAACAATAAATGTAAGTTGCAGTGTCTAAATTTTGCTTTAAAAATAATTTATCTTTGAAAAAATGAATTAAACGGTCTGAAAGTCGACCAAACTAAACTTTGGCCGACATTAGCGTGGTTACAGATTAACAGTCATTAGAATTGTTTACATTATTTATTTATCATCTCGATTTTATGAATTTGGACCTTGACCTATTCTTACTAAATATTCAATCACAAGTCTTGACAGGAAAGTATAACTATGGCCTTTGTTCTAATGGCTCGTTTATATAGTAGCATAAGCGAGAGTTGTTAACTAAGAGCCTATTTTAATGTTTCGTAATTTTAAGGCCGTTTTTGCATCATAATACATTGACAATTTTATGGAATTATAAAAAATATTAATAAATGGTTTGTTGTAATTTTCTTATGACGTAAATAAATCACTTATTTGTTTAATGTCAAGTATTTTGATAAATTGTACAGTTTCCTTCAATTGCTTCACTTATTGAGATTTCAATAGTTCCTTATAAGTCAAAAATAAATTATAGCTCCTAATATATTCGTAGTAGATAGATTAGGTTTTTAGCATAGTTTTCTCATAGTAAATGAAAAGTATTGTTATTGTGTTATAGTTACGTAGTATAGACCATTTTGTGATGATTTATCATAATGACGTCACAGGTAAAACATACAAGGAATCTATACTTCATATATCGTTAAATATCAGACATTTCAAACAATGTAAAGAGGTAGTGAAATTTGTGATTGGCTTTCACTTGATCGTCTTCATACTACGTTTGTAGGTGTCAATTATATTGTGATTCAGGAGCAAATACTTATTATTTGGAAGTAAAATTTCAATGCTCTCTTGACGCCTGAAATATTTGGAGCACAATATTTAATGTTTACAACTGCGATTGGTATTCATAATACGTTAAGGTTGTTTGTTGACGTTGTAGCACGTGTCCCGGTTAGCGTAACTGCCAGGTATGGTAAACTTTTTCCATATGACTTTTTTAATAAAAAAAATATTTATAATTGTGTATTCGTAGATCATATTTGTGTATTCGTAGATCATATTTGTGTATTCGTAGATCATATTTATAATATAAAGATAAGATCAGCATTGATCCATATTCAAGAAGAATATCACAAATAAACATAAAATCTTTTCAAATTATTTGTAGGTATCACAAAAAAATAGATTTCAAAATGGAAACAATGTTTATGAGTGGCGATGTCTAATATCTCATCTTAAATAAATTTTGTTTTGAGTTATTTTTTAAACAGGAGTATTCAAAAAACGGCTCATAGCACCTGCCAATCCTACTTAAGTAAGTAAAAGAAGGCTAGTATTCATTAGTAACGAAACACGACTTATTGCAACATTATCAGTCTGGTTTCTTTATAAAGTGTTCTGTTGATATACCATTAATCTGACATCATGTTACATAGATTATACCTCATGTTCGCAACGCTTTCAGTTATAAACACTGAAATGGTAGTACCAGGAATCGATAGGACTATGAGTGAGGGTGTCACAAGTGTAGGTTATAAAGTAGTATATGGAGACGAGGACTTAGACGTTATAAATGAAGTAGTAAGTGATTCAGAGAAGCTAGAAACATTTAAAAAGAACTCAGAGCTCAATAAACTCTTGCCTCCACTGCCATCGATCGATGTTAAGTGTTTAATGTCAGTTGACAGATATTGTTCCAAAGATATGGGAGAAATGAAAAGTGAGTATTGTATAGAGCTACATAGAAGTATATATTTTTGATTATAAGCATCAACCGTAATAATAATATCAACAGTGATAAACAGTACGTCGAGCTTTGGAATTTTCTTTTTAAGGGTAAAAATAAGGGCTTCAGGAAGTAAATCTTTTAAAAGACAAGTGTTCTTATGATTATTTTGTTTGAGATGGTGATAATATGTTCGTACCAGAGAGTATCTCTAGCACATTTTTTTTTTTGAAAATTGTACAAACCTATATGTAAAAAATAAGTAATCTTTATACAACGTAATTATTTTTGAAATAATTTTATTTTAAACGTCGCTGTCTTTATTTTATATTTGATACACTTGAAGAAAGATGTGAGTTAGCGTATAACTAGGGAACCTAAGTCAAAAATTTATTACAATAAAAAAAACTATGTGTAATAACGAGTTTAAAAATATCCTTTCTAATAATTCATCGACAATTTTCAGGTATTTTAATACAAGCCCTTAAGGATGACTGCGCGAAGTGTACTCAGGAACAGAAAGAGAGTGCAGGGAAGATTGTAGCAGCTATGATGGCTCACGACCCTGTCGCATGGAAACAGTTCCTTACAAGGTACGACAGCACCGGCAAAGTTCAGAGGATTCTTGGATAAATAAGTAAGATATTTGGTATTGGCTTTTCGAAAGTGTAAGTTATAATCAATTGAATTATTTTATTTATGGGATACATTAAGTGGAGGAGAAATTAATTATTTATTTCTATTTTGCTAACAAAAATATGGGTGTCCGTTTATGTTATTTCATATCACTATAAAATTAAACCATTTCAAGATTTAATAGTTTGACTTTATACCTAAAAAATAAATTGCTTAATTATAAGTTTCGTGTTTAGTTTAGTATAGTAAACGTCGCAGCGATAGTTATTGAAAAAAAAAAAATTTTTTATAGTTTTTATTTTATACAATTTGCTTCCATTTTAGGTCAGCTCTTGAAATCTTGCCGAAAAAGAAGCCACCGAAAGAAGTTAAACATATTTTTAAGCAAGTAGGAGAACCAGAATATATAGAAAACTCAAAACATAGATATACGACGCCTGGAGTAAAAGTGAGAGTGAAGAGATATGCCACCAAAAGAGTTAATTAAACAAGCCCAATTTTTTTTTAATAAATAAAAACTATTAATCCATTTTATATTTATTTAATTTTATACGTCAATGCTCGACAGTAAATGAATATGTTAAAAGAAATAAAAACATTATCAAAAATACGATGTATTAATGTGAATTCTCATTGCTCCTTTATCCTTATTATAACTTTTATGACATTTTTTTTTAGTAAAAAAGTTGTCTAAACAAAGTTGTGCTTCTATAGATACTTTGAAAAAATTTATGATACGAAATCCTTTAAATTATTAAAATAAGTTCAAAACTTAAACTATTTTTGTTTTGTAAGTAATATATTCGCAGATGTAAAAATAAATAGACAGGGAAAAGTTTTATTTAGATTACCTTATTCGTCTCCTTAATTTATTTAAGAGCAATGTTGCAAATATAAAAATGTTCTAATAGTTTTGCATATTTAACGAAACGTTGCAAGCGCCTGTGATAAAATGGAGACAATTTTATTGTGTATTCCTCTTCAAGAGACCAAAGTCCCCTTCCATTATTAGGCGATTGTCGCGCACTTAGTAAACCAATCATCAATAATACTAGCATGAAAAGGTAGATCAGTGATACAGGAGACGGTTATTGAATTAAACAGTTTCCTGGCCATATTAAAGTTTTCGTATCTATTTATTATTGATATTAAAACAAACAGAAGTTTCATATTTCAAAACCTAGACTGTGAAATGATGTATATAATTCTTTCTAA
The DNA here is from genome assembly GCF_018135715.1 of Danaus plexippus. Classification (NCBI taxonomy): domain Eukaryota; kingdom Metazoa; phylum Arthropoda; class Insecta; order Lepidoptera; family Nymphalidae; genus Danaus; species Danaus plexippus. The sequence continues at coordinate 602,869 of NW_026869851.1, read as the reverse complement.
GTTGACCTAAAAGAGACTTATGTCTCCTAATATCTAAACAAATCATCAACATATTGTAATAGCAGACATAAAAATCTAGCAAGCACTTGGTATATACATTTATTTGTATAGAAATTTTGGACGTATGACTCTAAAATTACTTTTACTCTTTCCGTCTTAGTTAACAATATGCTTTATTAATTGGATAACAAGTGCATTTTAAACCTCCATTCTGTTATTTTAAAGTCAGCTCTATTCTCCTGCAGTTGTAGACTCTTCGTTTAGACGAATTTTCATAATAATAGTACAGATTAATGAGATAAGTTATTTATTTTTTATCGAATCTTTATGACAATTGGTAGAATACGATATTGAAATAATTTTTTAATTAAGACTGCTTGAAACGCCTAACTAACTTTTTTTCTATATCGGCTATTTGCTACTGATCGTGGTTAGATATAAATTTTTTTAATTTAAATTTAAATGTAAATATTGTTATAGATTGTATCAAATTTAAAATTACCAAAAAATCGTCCACTTATCACATGTCGTATTACAGCTAACGGGTGATTAGGAGTAAAGTGAAACACTTATGGTTTTTTAAACAATTGACAAGATAATAAATAAAGTATAGTATTCATATTTCTAGTTATTGATTTGATACATATTTGTAATTGTGAGAAGTTATAGACTAAAAGATGGTTGTTTATTTGCGCCGTTTGTTTCAAAATATTTGTTTTAAACAAACAAACAATGTAAGCAAAACTTCTTTTATATCGAGATTCTTTTCTTGTTGATCTTAAAAATGCATACGAATTGTTTAGAAACGAAATGAGACGGTCGTTTGTAACCTATTTGATATTGATAGTTACTTGTGAAACAATATCAGTAAAAGGCCAAAGAGATGCTCAGAATTATACAAACAGGCTGATATATAATGATGGTAATTTGATAGTTCTCAACGACGTAATATTAAGTGAAGATTGTCTTGCCGAATGGAATGATGATATAGACCAAAATAAATTTATACCTCCCATAGGAATCAAACAAATAAAGTGTTTGATGTCGGTGGATCGACATTGTACTAAGTCCATGGCTCATGTTAAAGGTAAATTAAATTTTTAAGTTTTTTCTAATCCCCAGCTCCATAAATCTCGATATTATCAATAGTTCATTATGATCGACATTATGTATCTATTCAACCAACCATTACCCTGAAACCTTGGTTTTTCTTATACAAGAAAAGCCGACCGCTCTGTAACATCTACAATAAATCGTTTAAGGATTGCCATGCCATTTGTCATGCTGGTACTGAAATTCAATTGGCTTAAATTAGAATACGAGATCATTAATTGTATAAATGCAGCCTGAAAAACCATTTTTCTCTTATATGATGTCCTCCCTCATAATATAACCCGATATATAGTCGTAAATGTTGACTATTTTTTAATCTTGGTTCATGTTCTTTTTGGATGTTTTGTCTGTAAATTCAGTAAATCTAATTATTTATAATTTATTATCTTCAACAATTTACTATCTAAGTCGCATAGATTAATTATTATTTCAGTAACTTGGGCGCTGTTCTTCATTGCTCGTAAAAATATAGCTGCCAGCTGGAGTCATTAAAAAAGACGTTATTCCATTGTACAAGCTCCTACATTTCTTATCCACATATCTTAAATTATATTAGAATTCATCACAATAAATAAAAACGTTTACTTTGGCATAATAGTACACAAATTCAGTGCGAATGAAGTCATCGCTTAAATTGAAACTTAAAGTGTCGAGTCAATCAAATCGTTCGTCGATTCGTAAAATGTTTGAAAGAAAATGCGCATACACATCCGTAATAACATATTCTTGTCACTAGGAATAGAAAATAAAACCCACAAAACTGTTCTTTGCCCTGCTTATAAAGAGAGCTTCTGTTAAGGGATGGTTATAATGACTGGATAATCATAAAAATTTGTAATGTTATGAATACATTTCGTCTTTTAGGTATCCTTATAAAAGCTTTGAAGGATGGGTGCGAGAAATGTTCAATAAAGGAAAACGAAAGTGTTGGCAAGATAATAGCATCAATGTGGGCTTACGACACGGACACTTGGAAGATGTTTTTAACCAAATACAACAGCATGGATATATTACAACGAATATTTTGATAAGTTGACGAATGGCCCTTTTTGATGTTAATTTTTTTTGGAACAGTTTAAATTTTTAATGGACACTTTTATTTTCACAATCAATATTTTAAACCCAGAACGTTTTATCTGTGATTCCATATTTTGTTTCAACTTTGATACATATTATCTTATATTTTATTAAATTGACGTATATGTCTATAAATATGAATCATATTTGACTTTTTTATAGAATTAATGTTTTCTTCATTAAGAGTAGTGACACTGAAATTATATTATTGAATTACGTGATAATAAAATAATGACGTTTGTCTAACTATTTATTTCAAACATTCTTAATTTGAAATTTCTTTATACTTCATTAAATTTTCAGTTCGTAATTATTAATGGTTTTCCATCTCCGTATCGTGGTCATTGTCGCTTGTATGATCACGACTCCCATTCACTTCCTCGTCGTCTTCATCATAATTTTTACTTACATCCTCGCTATTTTCCGACAGTTTTGTTGTTAAATATTTCAGTTTGTAAGAACCATCAGAATTGTATCTAAAATACGATCAAAATCATCAGACGTCGTTGTTTTTATAAAACATCAAATAATTTTTTTAATAGTATTTCATCCAAGATTTATTATTATCTGTGTTTAACTTTGTCTATAGATAGTTTAAGCGATTAGAAAAAAATATAATTTATTTAAATTAAGTTACAAACTTTTCTTCCAGTTTATCCCAATCTTCTGGTCTATTATCTATAATGAAATGCATGACCTTATCAGCTCCCTCTTTTTGCCTTTGGGTACATTTATGGCAGTCGTTATCAATTGCCTCGGGCAAGTTATCTAAAAATTGGTATTATTTAAGGGTAAAAATACATTTTATGTTTAATTTATAAAGTATTCTATGCATTATCTTCCTTTATTTAAATTAAACCTGTTGTTTAAAAGTTTCTCTCTCGTATGTTTAAGGAGTTAAACCCCACCAGACGGTGAATGAAAAGAATTTGAAACGATTTATGACAATAATTACCTATCAATATGTATATTAAAAATTTAACTTTTAATAAATGGTAAATAACAACCACAGACACCATAAATCCGTACAGTTAAATATACCTAATGGTTTTAATATACTAAATATAGGTTATTTGAAACTAAATAATTTTCAAGTGACTTACTTTTCAATTCCTTTCCATCAGGAGAACAAGGTCCCTTGTCCAATAGACAATTGATATACCCAGTTAACAACCGATGGCTGGCTAGAATTTCATCCAAATTTATACCATCATACTTTGTCGTGTATGAATTGTCACCAAGGCAGAGCTTCGCCATAAAAAACAGCGAAAAGGCCGTCAGTGTCTTCATACTTACTGAAAATTTATATTAATGAAGATTTTATTTTTATTTTAGCATATATTACATGCAAGTCGATGGGACCTGTTGATCAATTATTGTAGTGACGTCTCTTAAGTATGAATGTATGTCTGTTTTCAAAAATTAAATTCAAATACATAAACATGTATACATAATACGTGCAGCAAAAATAATAAGCATCTAATTTTAGTTAATTATTTAAATTGGATTAGATGTGAACATTACTTTGTTGTTGAAGCCATAAATATATGTATAAGAGAATTGATGATACATTCTGATATTAAAAACTGATAAAGAAAATAATTTAATTTTTATTTTTATATAATTTTAACTTTTGAAACGATTTATTAGTATATTATAATGTAAATGAAGACCAATATAAATAGAAAAGACTTTCATAAAATGTATTTAAAACTATTTGAATTTGAAATTACAGCACTACTCACATTTCAACTTTTTTACACAGTTGTATCCATATAACCAATAAAGCCCTATAATATAAGTAAACGCGAACAATTTCTAATAGAAAAAAGAAATATACTTACAGAAAAACAGCAAATGCTATGGAATACTTTCAATCTTTGACATACTCTATAAAGAAATTGTCCCTTTTATAGAAGTTTATAATAAATACATAATGACCAGAGAGTTTGAACAATCTTAGTAATAACATGTAATTTAATATCATATTACTAAAATTGTTCACGCAACGCAAAGCAATAGATTTAAAAGAATCATGAACAATCTTTTCAATAAACTTGGAAGATGGTAGCTGGTAAATTCATAGCTCGTAACTAGCAAGTTACTAATAATGTGGTTGCTTGGAAATGCGTCAAATAAGAACCAAAATATAATAATACTTAATTATTTTTTTTTTTGTAATATTAGAAAAACTTTATACTTAGTTCATTACTTCACATTCATGTTATGATTGTAAATGCTTATGTATTTTAAACTTTTTCAGCTTTTCTTATTATATTTAATATTTTTGTAGTGTCTTTGATAGTATATTTGTAAAGAGATTTCAAAGCGTTTAGTTTATCAATAAATAAATGGTTCAAGTCCACCAATTATAAATCTATAACAGGTGCATTTAGAAAATCACAGTCCCAAATCAACAAAAACTTTGTTTAAGAACATATTTGTACATATATATTCATACAAATTTATATACATATATTTATACAAACATATATTTTTATACAATTAAACTAATATTTTTATAAATAAGCGTTTAAAGCGCGTTAGATAGGGGCCCCTTAAACCTACACCTGGGTCACTAGTCCCAGGCACTGTTGAAGCTCCTCTCCCTGCAACGCGATGGACACGGCACCCGTACGGTGAATCCATTGAATGCTAAGAGGTTTTGTCTCGTCTCTACAAATTTATATAGGCATTCAAGCACAGAAGCCAGGGTATCAATTCATAAGTCGGAAAAATTAATAGTAATTCCAATTTATATATTACATATACCGAAATAAGTTTTTGCCGTTTTTTCACAAGAATAATAAAAACACTGTTTTAATATATATTCATTTGTCTTATTGCGTGTTTATTTTTTACGTAAATTATTTAAAACTCTTAATTAACTCACGTTTATGAAACATAAGTCTCGGTAGACCAATGGCCATACGGAGGACGAGTTCATCTTGTGAGAGTTTTAATCCTTGTTTTGTTAATCAATTAATTCTTAGATCATGCTACCTAGTTGTAGCTATAGCGTTAAATCATATGCCTTAGTCATTCAAGTATAGTTGGTAATCATATTGGTTTTACAGGTTGCCGTTTTTTTCACAGAAGATATCTGGAGTCTCTTATAGCATAAATAAAAATGATATAGCTAAATTCCCTTCGACAAGAGTGAGCTTTTCTATCACCTACGATCCAAAAATGACATACTTCTTCCTCCTTAAGTACGACAGATTCTCGGACGATAAGCTGCCTGCAGCTCTTACCTTTATAGATGCCATAGGCGACAGTAACCACATATCAGATAAACCCCCTGAAGTTTTTCAATTTATAATATAAAATTTGTATTATTATTTTTTTTGGTTCAAGGGTAAAACATAGGAAGAATATTAAATAAGAATAACTAATAGCTTAATGTTTTGCAATGTTAAAATGTCAATGAAATACTCTTTATTTAGCATAATTACTGGAAGTCATGTGTAAACATTACTGCATAGCAAGGCCTTAAAGAAGGTTCTCGCGGTAAGTATAAGTTGATTCATCTTGCCGTTGATGTCTTCCGTTTTAATTAAATTCGTATTCGTGTTTAGTTCAACTTTTTTGCTGCGTTATTGTTATTCTTTTTTTGCTGTGACGTCATCATTTTAGTAAATTCAAATTTAATTATAAAAGGCTACAGTCGCTAACACCGATGATTTGCTTTCGCTATTTTTGTTAACTTAAAATCTAATTATTTTTATAAAAAGATTCATTGTTTTATTACAAATGCTCGATATTTCTTTAAGAAATAAACACTCATTTATTTAAACTCTAATAACTCCATAAAAAATTTACTCAACAAAACTGATTTTGATAACGTACATTAAGTTAATAACACTGATACATGACTTACGTATGGGTTTTTACGTTTTTTTGACGTAACGCCTCATAGTTCTGTGACGCAAAACTGAGAACCGGAATATATAATGTCACTTTTTTATGATAACAGGATTGTTTTCTGTTATAACGACTTATAAATTATTCAATACAAAAGGCATCTTTCATCATTACTATGATAACGGAATAGGAAAAATCATAAAGAACTTAAGATGTCCGTGATTCTGTTTGCAAACATTATGTCAGAATAGTTTTGTAAATAATCTCAGCCTTATAGCTATAATAATAGACATCATAATGCTTTGTTTCAATGTTCGATGTAACAATATTTACTCATGTATGTCTCTCTCGTTTAAATTAACATTGCCCTTACATTACCGCGGGGTCAGCGGCCAGAACTATTTGCTTGCAATTATTATTAATTGTTGTTGGTTTTACTACACATTAAATGCTTAAGATCCTCGAGGTTCTAAATTCTATTTTAGAAAAACGCCATACACATTGGTCCTGTTCTAGTAGATTTAGATCGAATGTTTTTTTCTTGTAAATTTTTTTATTCTTGTTTTTGTTGCTTGCAAAAACGATTACAAAAAAAAAAATCTTAAATGGTTAATGAACTGTGAATAACCAGTTACAATCTAAACACACAGTCGGCAAACCTTTGTGAGGCAATTATTGTGGTTGTTACAATGATTATGGAAAAAGTATTGAAGTTAGTAGCAGTTAACATTGAACCCAATGGTTGAATAAAGTTAATGGTCATTTGCATGCATACTATGTTCCTACAAGGAAAATGGAGCTGTTTTTTTATTCAAAGACTGGCCTCCCAAACAAATATTCTAACGGCATGAATTAGTATCTTTTATTTTATTTTGGTAGACAGTGATACATATTTATTTACTGCTGAAAGAAATTTAAAAAAAGGGAACAAAATAATATCTGCATCGTGATTCCAGCTCCCAACTCCTTATAGAAACTTTGAAATTAATGTCACTTATAAAATTAACATAATCAAAAAATATATTAGTTTTAAAACTGTGTTGGGAAAGTCCAATCTGTGTTAATAGTAAGGTCGTTTTTAAATGGTATAGAGGATAATAGAATGAGAAATATAAGAAAAAAGAAATATTAGAATAGACTTGTAGAAAAAATGAAAAAGCAAAGACAATAACAAAGGGCTAGGAAGTCTTAATTACTAACGAGTGGTCTTAAAATTTTGTTGCAAATCACATTGTCAAAAGGGGATTACATAAGCTAAATACATATATATTTTTAATGTTTCTGAAACAGGTTAGATGACGACAATTAATTAAATGTTGTGCTTAAGGGTCATGGTTGTTTGAAAGCCTCAATTTATTTACTTTATATTTTGATTAAAATGTCTCGTTTTAAGTAAGATAAACTACATGACTACCTTTTCGTGATTTTTTTCTATCTTCTTACTAAATAAAAAGTATTTAAAAAGTTAACTCAATTAAGTTTAAGGTTTAATGCAGTATTTTTAAAGAAAATATAGAAATCAACTACGTGGTAATTACAGTTATAATTTTATTCGGTTTGATTCTGTACTATTTATTACCTATTTTTCATTAGCCCTTGATAAAAAGAAATATACTCGCCCAATAACTCATCCAAAAAGGAGGTCTTTTAAAGGACTGTAATTTTATGTAATGAATTCATTTTATCATAACCATCGTATAAGGTTCGCCTTTTAAGGCTTTTTGACAAAATTAAATCCATTCAATGATCTTTTATAAAAACCCACATAGAAGGAAATTCGACTGCCTTGTAAAATTAAAAAGTGGATAAGAATATAATTATTCCATTTTTTAATATAAAAGAAAATTATAAATGAATGTATGTCTCATCCCTTTTTTTGACTACAAATTATACAAAGAAACTATTAAAGACGTGCCCAAATTTCCAAAAGTACATTAAAAACTTACGACAGACATGTGATTTACATATACACATAAAGAACCAGCTGTTTTCAAGGAATTTGATAAATAGAAATAATGAGATTAATTTTTGGATTTTAATTTGATATTATTGTAACTTTTGTGTTGCTATGAAGCACAAGAGAAGATATAAAAAAAAGTAATTGCTTACAACTTGTCCCAGCACAAGTTATTTTGTGTTTTAAATGTTTGAGTGTTGTATATATATATATATCGTTAAGATTTATAAATGTTTCTGATTTCTTTTTAATATATTTCCTTCCGCATTAGATAGAACGTTGTTATGCAACAAGGGACTAAATAAAATATCTGAATTAAACCTGCAATATAAACATTACGATGAGTTTATATTAGCTGGCTAAGAAAGCTTGTTTGAACGCTTATGCATAAAACTCGTTCTATTATTTGATCATTTATTAACAGAAACGTTATTGAGACTATACGCGAAATGTATTCCAAAACGGGTTTGTGACTAAAGTATCTTGCTCTATGATAGTATATAAAAACTCAAATCTTTGCTGGCCCTCTGAATTCGGTTGTCAACTCTGAACGTGAACGTCCACTTTTGAAATAAAAAAAAAGGTTATTATCCATTTTTTGAATTTCGAATATGATATATTTTGTTTGACATATAGTATTTCATTTACTTCCTCTATGTTAGGGAAAATTTATGATATTTAGTAGTGTATATAACTTTTTACGAGAAATTTGTTATGGTTATTATTGAATTTAATGCTTTCTTCCAGAATGAAGAGCGTCGGAGTTTTCTGTTTATTGTCGGCGGTAGTTTTGGTAACATCACGCCCCGAAACATACACAGATCGTTTTGATAATATCAACTTACAAGAAATAATCGACAATCATCGGTTACTCAAGGCTTATATTAATTGCATACTGGATGTAGGAAAATGCACGAACGAGGGCCGTGAACTTAAAAGTAAGTTGAAACTTTCTTTATTGTTTAATGTAAGAAATGATTTTTTGTTTTTTTAAAAAAAGTGAAAGAATATGTCACATTAATTTTGAAAAAAGTGAAAGAATATGTCTCAGTTTCTCATTGTTAATTGTGCTATGGATCTTTATTAATATATATTAATATATATTTTCGTAAACGTAACATTTCTACAAAATTCTATTAGCATAAATAATATATACATATGTTGCAATTCAAGGTGTCATAGAACATAATGTAACATTAATTTGAATATTGGTTGTTGCAATATGTGGCGGTCAAAATATTATCAAAACAAAATAATTTTATAAATATATACATACGAAGAGTTATTTATATGTATATATTTTTTTAAATATTAATATAAAATGTATATTGTAGTGCACATCAAGGACGCAATTGAGAACCGATGTGACAAGTGTACTGAAGTCCAGCGCAATGGAACAAGGATTGTGATCCGTCACCTCATTAACCATGAACCATCTTCCTGGGATGAACTGGTTCAGAAGTACGACCCTGAGAGGAAATACGTTGTTAAATACGAAGCAGAACTCAAAGACGTTCTTAAGGATTAGAACAAAATTAATAATTTAATTGTTTTAAGTTTAATAGTGTGATAAATTTAAAAAACTTAATTAAACTGACATCAGTATTTCAACATGCACAACATATGTTTAAGTGTAGTAAATTAATTATTAATAAAGATATGATAAATCGCATTACTGTAAATTACCTTCGACACGCACCCATCTTTTTTCTCCTGCTGTAACTTAAAAAAATATGACAAAGAAGAATAGGAAATAATTTTGTGAAAAATTGTATTGATCATTGAAATTGGGAATACAGAATAAAATAGAAAAGGAGTGAAAGAAAAATGGTGGGAATGAATAGAATTTTCTATGAGTAAAAGTTTTATAGTAATTATCTTTTCGATTCTTTATTTTTTTTGTTTGAATAGTATCACAAAATAGTTGAAACAAATGCTTTTGGAATTAAAATTTTTTTGTAATATTTATAAATATGTTTTTCGTTTTTTATTACTTTTGAGTCCTAGAATATTTGATAAGATGCTATGAATTGCAGTACAGTTTAAAAAGCAAAGTATAAAAATAAATAAATAAATGTAATTCTTATGATTAATTCTATATCGCTAAGATAACCGGTATAAACTAGACCTGTGCTACTGTTAAAACTATAATAATCAGTTATGAGAGTCCAAAGTTAAGGTCACTTAAAAACCATGGAGAGTTATGATGTAGTTTTAGTGTGGCTTAAGTTGCGGTGGTTATTGAGTACATATTGAAGGGAATAGTCAAAGAACTAAGTTCATTGACATAATGTTATGTCGCATTTCGAGTTCCAAGGCACATCTCTAAACTAGGACTTAGTTGAGTAATATGTTCTCCAATGGCGTCCCCATTATTACATAACATAGGACATAATTTTATTTTAAATTTTCACTTTTAGTGAGGCTCTCATGTACAATGACGTTCTAAAACGGCTATACCTAATGTTTACACATTAAGAAACTACTTGGAAATGTTCCTTGCGATGTTTACAGAAATAATATTGATTATATACAAATAACGCATAAGTCACACTTATGTATGTGTTTTATTAGCACATATGGGTTCGAATAGTGCAAAATTACTAAAAATATGTATATGTGTAAAGTATGATTCAGATTTTTGATGTTTGTATGCACCAATAATAAATTTCTATTTGATCTATGTTTAAATAATGAATTGATATCACAAGTCACTGCCGTGTCTTTAATTTGTTACAAATAAAATTGGATAAAGAGCCTGAACGAGTAGCGTTATGCTTTAATTTGGCCTTAAATCTTTCGGTCATTAAAATAATAAACAAGTTAAGTTGCATAAACATTATGTTAAATCCTCGATCCGTACATTTCGTCAGAGAAAAAACGTCATGTGAGGGGAAATAATATTAAAGAATATTAGTTTTATAAGTAAATTTATATTATGTTCATTATAGTCAATTGTATATAAGAAGTGATCATTAGGTAAGTGTCAGCATTGTGTATAAAACACTGACAAAGATATCTCTTTTGTCATAGATCATTTAAGATCAGGTAAGTGTTGGTATTTTTTATGATAAAATACTATTTAATTGTTTATCTTTCTATCTAAATGTCAATTTGAAAGTAGTTAAATTAAAGTTAAGGGTTGGTATCAACTATTGCCTCTTTCCGAAGTAGTTATTAATCGGGATATTTCGAAGAGCTAGTTACAACCTTTCATAATGTGTGTTAATTTCCTTGTACTTTCCGTTTATTTTATTTAAAATACAAAAAAAAATGTACATTAGATTTGTGAAAAGCTAAATGTATAAAATAAAATAAATATCCTTATATTTTACATATATTTATCATTCTCTCGAAATGAGATACTTGTGTTCAAATAAAATTCGTGCATACCTTGACCAGATATTTGTAGCTGAATTAAATATTCATTTAGTTCACTCTGACAGGTATCTTGTGATGTTGTAACGAATAAAATATGTTTCAGTGAAGATTACATAAGAATCATGAGGTCACTAATCTTAATATCTGTTTTGATGGCTGTTTGTTATTGTCGTCCCGATACCTACACTGATCGTTATGACAGCATCGACCTAGACGAAATATTAAGGAATCGGCGCCTACTCGTTCCTTATATCAAGTGCATCTTAGAGGAGGGCAGGTGTTCAGCTGACGGAAAAGAACTTAAATGTAAGTATTACTTCATATTTCTCCTTATTAAGTTACTTGATCTCGTCTAATGTGTCCGAACATATCAACATATAATGATTCATATAATTTCACTTCCCATTATTCTAACACTATAACTAATATTAGTAAAACGTTGAGTCACTACGTAAATGAAAAAATTAAATGCTTTAGTTCGTAATTTTTCAATTGTTTTCTTTTCTACCGTACCATTAATTATTTAAGATTATATTTAATAGCACTAGTACAAACATATTTTCTCATTATTCCGTTTTTAAAATCATATTATTAATTTGCATAATATTTTTTACTACATAAATTATGAATCACTGAAGAACACTTGATATTCTTTCGGATAAAAAAACTAACCTTCTCTTTGTTATTTTATGTATTTATACTGTAATAAGTTATTAATTTTAATTTTTTAAACAAAATAAAATACTGACCATGAAAAATTTTATTTGAAATTCAACTCAATATGATAAATAGCAGATTTCGTTAATTCTACAATTTGTGCAATTTTTATTTTCCTATTACTTTAAGCAATGTAATAAATATGTTCAGTTAGCTAGGCTCATGAGCTTTGCATAATTTTCAACAAAACATTTATTTTATTTCGTGTTTTTATATAAAATTGTCAAATAATCAGGAAGTGAAATTAAGGATTGATTTGTTTTAAAAATATTTAAATTATTTGGTGTTTACTAATATTTATTTTAATATCACATAATCTATTTGTAAGAGAATAAAACTTTGAAGTACTATTTATAATTTAATGTTAAACTCTGTTATTTATAAAGATATAAATAGCAGAGTTCACCAAAAGCCAGTTACTAAGTTATACGATAATTACGTGCAGTGAGTGTTTTTGATGAAATTAATTGAAAATGAATAAACACTTTTTTATGTTTTATTTTACCATTCTGTTAGAAATTTATGTTTATTTAAGTGCCAAAGCCTTTCCAACACAAAAGTTCAAATCTTTTAAAGCATTTTCGGTAAAAATAACCAAACCGAAAGGATAATATTTTCCGTTTTAAAAAAATCATCGCCATATATAAAAGAAAGCGGCAATTTTTACTTTCCTAGCACTAATTATATGTATTTTTTATAGCTCATATCAAAGAAGCCCTTGAAAATGATTGTGCGAAATGTACCAAAGCACAGCAGAACGGGACAAAAAAAGTGATTGGACATCTCATTAACAAAGAAAATGACTATTGGCAACAGCTTGTTGAGAAATATGATCCCGAACACAAATATGTTGAAAAATATGAAAAGGAACTCCGTGCGTAAAAGTCTATTATGGAGAATAGGTTTTTTGGCATTATTAATAGTGAAAAAAATATATATCTCAAATATACACTTCATTTAAAAATATAGACTGCAGACTATATTTTTATATATTTTTTTAAATAAAGGTGTTAACAAAGGCATTTTTTTTTTAAATTTTAAACAGGATCTTGATCCGACTTTGCCCACCTGCGATTGGGTATATCGTGCTCCGGTTTATGTTGTAAATATTTTTTTATGTTTCGAACCGGCTCGAATGAAGTCACGATTGCACAACACTTTAAAATATAAAAATCTTAATTTTATATTGGCACTTCTAATTTTACCAAGTTTTTCATTGTATATCGGTTTTTCAAAACAATTTTTTTTAGAAATTTATTATATGAAATATAATGAAATATGCGCTATAATGAAAAATGTATTTCAACTCTATTTCTATTGTACATATTGGTATATAAAACTGTATGGAATTGTTTTTCAAAAATATCAATATTTTACGTATCTTTTTGATTTTTCCTAAACAAAAGATGTCAAATTTATAAGATCACTTTGACAAAACCTTCATGGTATAAAAAATATAACAAAGAAAATTTAATTTAATGAAGGTAGGCATATTTTTTAATACAATTCACAAATATACTTTACACTATCCTCGTCAGATAAATATCTAACTATGTATTTAAAAGACAGTAATTAATGATTCTGTTTTATTAAATGTTTTAAGAAATGATTAAATTCATTGGAACCTAGTAATCAATATTAGGTACACAATAAAGTTCCTCTATAGAATAATTTTAGTCACAAAATTATTACCAGGAAGATGGGCTGGAAGTTAAATTCTCTTATACAATAATTATTTTAACCATGTAAAAATTAGAAAGTAAAACAGCGAAACATTTTAATTGGTTCTATATATTTTTTATTGCAACTAATACAAAATGCAGAGTAATTGAGGAAGAGTTTTAGGATTTTGACAGGTAATTAGTAACAATGAACACGTACGAGGTCGTTCTAACACATATAATGATTATGATTAATTATTTTTTTAGAAAATTGCAAAATTTTATAGTTTTAATGGAAAGTATATTATACAGTATGAAGATAATTAAATAAATTTTAACATAGAACCGAATCCAAATAGGAAAATAACGAACAAACTAAATTACTGAAAGGAAAATAATTGCAGTCCACAGAACATATATTCATTAATAATTACTAATGTTAGTTTCAGCTGTTACAAGGATTGAAAAAAATTATACCTAGTTGTTATCTTACTGGCACCCATTTGAAAATTAAAAAAATTGTATTTAACTTATTAATCGAACCATCAGTAAATTTGTGGTAGGCATTTTCTTATTTTAAAGTTTCCGTCGCGAGATGATTTCTCTTTGTCAAAAAATATTGTTTCACGATTTAAGGAAATGAGTAGAAGTTACTCGCGAACACAAACAATATGCTGTGGAACTCAGCAACGTTTTTTACGAAGTCTTTAAAAAGCAAATGTAACTTCAAAGGATTAATATAACTGTAAATTATACACATTTAGTCTCCTTGAATGTTTAAAGATGTATTTTACGCCAGTTTCTGTCTCAATTAGTGTTTCTGATTTTGATGTACGGCTGTTTATACACAATTTTTATCGGAACAATTGAGTTCAGGTATTGTTATATCTGTTCAGACTTTATCTGTCAGTCTTAATTATAATTATTGGGATTACGGAATTATTTGTATGTCAGTGGCACCGAAATAATATTTTCCTCATTTCTCTACTTCTTTGGTTTATATATAACTGACTCAAGGTTTATGAAACAGGTGATGTTTTTTTTTTTCGTGTATTATTTCTGTAACAATACTCACCTATATATTACATTCATATACACTCAGCTATAACAATAATCACCTTCACTTTAATCCAGTAGAGTATAGTTCTCTTTAACTATTCAGTTTTTTTGGTTGTTGCTTGCAATTTTTTTTTATATCTTTTTATATATCCAGCTAGTTTTTTTATGTTTTATTATTTTAAACATTCGCCATTTTATGTACGTGTCTAATTATCTAATAACATTGTGCCCTAACAATTTTCACTTGGTTTCAATAAAAAAATCATTTCCATTTTACAAGGGGCTTTCTATCAAGAGTCTGTTTAATGCAACATGGATTTGTTTTTCAAATACGTTCTGTTTATAGTATTCGATTGGGAGTTTGGATTTCAGCTTGTGTTTTTATTTTACAAACATAAATTTTTTCTCAATTACTTTTACAATTTCCTTCTTATTTCATTAATGTTCCGATTGGTTTCATTCGGTGTGTCGGGAGTGTTTTTAATGAGGAGTATGTATTAATATAATTATATTATTATGTGAAATAAAAACAATGTATTAAGCAATAGCAAAATTGTATATAGGTACATATATCCATTTTTCTCAACGTACTCTCTATGTGTTTGTATCAATTAAGTTAAAACTCACAAATGTTTTTGATCTTCCTAGGTTTTTCCGAACACTCTGTGCATTACACCGACCGTTTGTTAGCCGAGTTTGTAATAATCTTTATAACAGTGGTCCGTTAAAACACTAATATTTATTTCCGTATAAATTGTAGTATAATGTTAAAAAATAGATAGAAGTTTTTTTTTTTAATATAAATATAATAATTAAACATTTAGATAAATGTTGCTATATTACAAAATATGGTATTATTATTCTTGTTGTAATTCTTTTTAATTAAACAAAAAAGAAAATATTTTCAAGATATATAATAATTTATGATTCAATTACCTCATATATATATATATATATATATATATATATATTTAAATTTTGAATCAGAAATATCCTCATATGGGTATATATCGGAATCAAAATTTGCCTTCAAGAAATGCTTCGTATTTTTCTTTATATTCATCTTTAGGGTCATATTTCTTTATCAGTTCGTCCCAGACGTCTTTGTTGTTTTCGCGAATGTAGTTCACAACCTTCCTGGCTTTCGTTTTCTGGATTTCTGTGCATTTTGAACAGGAATTTTGAATTGCATCCGTTACGTGTACTGAAAGTAAAGAACACCATAACATTATTCAATTTGTAAAATATACACTTATAAAGGATAATATTATAGGTTTTTAATTTAATGTATTTTTTTACATGTCTTAGAATTTATAGATTTTTTGGTTATGCTTAGTTGAAATTTGGATATCTAAGTTTTTGTATGTAAGTAAGTGTAGCAGTATATAGTAGTTTTGTATTGTAAGTATGTACACTTTTTATAAGAATCCATGATTTTTGCTCATATTACGTTCATTCATTGTTTTATTTTTATATTCAACCTAACTTTCATCTAGTCTGCCCATCATGGCTGTTGTAAAGTAACGGAAACTTCGTGAAAAATAAAATAATAAATTTGCATAGGATATCCGAATATCCTAGTTTAGTCTTAGATAACATTATCCTAGTTTATTTGTTTGATCTTAAATGATTGCCGAATAAAAATAATTTAGTAATATATACTTTTCGATTTCAACAATTTACTAAAAACTTAAGTCATGTAGTTTAATTTTTTTTATTATTATTGGAGTAACAATCTATTTTTCTCATCATAGACCACATAGTTACACGTTTTTGTAATTTAACTATGTGGGACTTCTTAGGAGTAATTCTACGTAATAATTTTTTCACTGAAACTCGTTCAGTAGGTTTAGTATAAAGAATAATAAATATACACACATACAAACTTTCGTATTATAATCGCAAAACATTGAAGTGGTATTTTATATAAAATGAGCCATTTACTTTGACTTGAATTAGAATAAATAAATTAGTTGCTTGACGATAATTCACAAGACTACAAACACTATGCTCCCAAATAATTTTTAATTATTCAGAATAATATCACATTCACATTGTAATACTTTACAACCATTAAAGATGAATTTTTAAGCCTGTACTCCCAAAAAAATGTATCTTATCTTGATTCTTGACAAATATAACTTCGCTAACGTTTGTTGACGGTAATAAAATTTTCTTTTGATTGTTATGACTGTATAAACTTGGTTGTAATCTGTGTTCAATACATAAATGAGCATTGAATATATTTTCTATTGATTATGAAGCTACAAATGGGCTGTATTGACTTTTAATGGTTGTTCATTTCTTTATACTGTAAATAATTATATGTTTTGCTCGAGAACAAAGAATATTCTAACTAGAAATGCTCACCCAAATTACATTGCATATGCGCTTAATGGCAGCTTATACTTAGTCTCATTCTATTTTATATATTATATATTTAAAGCATTTTTTTTATAATTTCTATTCTCTTTTAATTTTTCATGCTTTAAACAAAATAATAAAAAAAAAGAATATTACGGACATTCCACACATACCTTTCAATGTGTTACCCTCAGGAGTGCAACGTCCTTGGTCCATTAAACACTTTATGTATGACGTAAACAATCTTTTGTTAGATAAAATCTCATCAACATTAATATCATCATATCTGTCCGTGTATTTATCCTCTGATGTACAGACGCCTATTAAAGCTAACCCAATTATAATGACACACTTCATTGTAATTGCGCTTCTCCGTCTCTTATTATATTGTCAGTCGAAATGTGAAAAAGTTCCGTGTTTATCCATTTTATACATGCATATAAGAATGGATTACGCAAGCCGTATCGAGATGTTTAGATATTAATTGCATTTAATTGACTTAAACGGTAACGATGAGACCGCGGAAATAATGGGAAAACAAAGACCGTTTTATATTCTTTTTCCTTTCAATTTTAAAATCACTATTTTAATCAAAATTGGAATGTAATTTTAATATATTTGTTCATGTCGTGGGAGTTACTTATATTTTATATTTGATTTCAACTGTTAGCCAAAAACATAAGTATGCGAATTTGCTTACTCTTTTAAGTTAGATTTCATCGGTATTTCAATAATTTTCCTTACTTTAAATGAAAAGTAGAAATATTTGCTCAATTTTTTTTTTCTTATATTTTAGTTTCTATTGAAATTAAATCATAGACGCAAGTTTTAAAATTTATTAGTAAAATTATAATATGTTTATCACTTAAATTTTTTATTAATAAGAACTCTATTTTGGACTCGAAAGAAAATATTTATACTATTTATACCTCGAAAAAAAAAAAATATATATATATATTTACAGAATTTATGATTTTTATATTTACAGATATTAATGAATATCTATTTAAAGGGTTCTTGAAAAAAATACAGTTAAAATAGAAGTGAATACAAAATTTAATATAAATCACATTTGCGAAGTAACACGATTTTCTTCGTTAATATCATTTTAATCTTCTGGGATGACAATGCCCTTTTCTCTCGCGCGGTCCTCGTACTTCTTCCTCCAGATTCCTTTGGGGTCGAACTTGTCCGTCAGCTCCTTCCACATAGCTCGTTCATGTTTAACCAAGTGGTCGATCATGGTGGTGGTTCCTTCCATTTGTTTATCGGTACATTTTTCGCAGCCGGTCTCCAAAGCGTCCTGGATGTGTTCTGTGGATGAAATCGAGATAATTAATGATAAATATAGTATTTTCATTAGTTGTGAGTTGAGATGATATAACCTGATTACGGAGAATATTTGTCAATAAAAAGTAAAAAATAGATTTCTCATCAAAACAATTATATTAATGGTTAACTCACCCTTCAATTCTTTGCCTTCAGGACTGCATTTTCCTTTATCAAGGACGCAGTTGACATAAGCTTCTAAGAGTCTCTTGTTTTCTAAAATCTCTTGCAAGTTAACGTTATCATATTTGTCCGTGTACTTTTCATCTCCCAACACACAAACTAGCACGCAGCATAACACTACGCACGACTTAAGAATCATCTGGAATTATTATTAATATCAGTAATCCAGTTAACTATGTAATAGGTTTGATAATGCAATTTATATTAATACTAATAATGACTATAGTTATATCGTTTGAGTACCCACCGTCACTGTTTCACAGTATTGTGGTGCTGCAACGTTAGGTGACTTATGATACGACACTTACTGGAGCTGCTTATTTATACTTGTTCCTTTGGAGCTTCAAACATTTAATTTGCCAGTCGTTGAATCACCATTTCATTGACGTTGCATAAAAAACTCTTATACAGTACGCTCTATACGTTAACGTTTGCTTAAACTCATGTATACACTTTAATGCACTTTATTAGAACTTGTTTATTTCTTTTGTAATAACGTATACATAATGTCTCTTTAAAGGCAGACATGAATCAAAGATCAAGGTTTTACCAGTTTTTCTATTCAAAGTTAATTGAAGGTTCAATCATATTTTATTCTTGAAATTGTGTTAATTCTCTTAATTTAAAAAAAAATATTATCCTTATATGTATGGATTTTTAAATCTAGTATTTTTGTAATTTTACTAGTACTATAGTTTTATAATGCCTTGTACAGTTTATACATCCTGTATAGTCTTTAAGAGGCTGTATTTTCGTTTATCAAAATAATTCATCTCTAGACACCTTGAAAAACAACAATTTTTTGTTTTAGTGATGTTTATTTACTAATTATGACTGATTTTTTTTACATTTCATATGAGAATTGTTTACTAATTAAACAATACACTCGTGGAAAATTACTTTGATCAATTAGTTTGTATTCTATTTTTTTTCAAGTGTACCGAGAATCTATAAAAAAGATATATATTCGTCCGTATCCTTCTAAGAAATTAATATAATATAAATTGTTAAACACGTAAACACGTGGCGTCATAGACAACATCTCACCTTTGTGACATTTTTCAGTTAATCTGTAATTCCATAATAAAACTTAATTGGTTGGTTATTTAACGTATAAGTTGTTATGTATATGTTTATATTTGTTTACGTTGTATATGATTTTAAGATTTATATTTATTTTGTGTATACGAATACAATGCAAAATATATTATATTCAAAAACAAGTGAAGTAAGCTATAAGATTTGGGAAAAAGAATCAAGGTTTAAAGTTAGTTTTTATAAGTTGTTTAGCTGTTTAAATATTGTTTGCGATTAGATTTTGGATATAGATATTCAAAAGGTAAGAAGTTTTTATTACCCTCAGCAGTGTTAGTAAAACTTATTAAAACAATTTGAATACATGGTGGAAAATTTTAATAAAATAAAATAAATAAAAAATAGATTTCAAAGCTTTAGAATTAATTTTTACCTCAAAACTGTTTCTGTATATTGTTGAATGAACTTAGCCAAGTAATAAAAATAAACCAAAACGTAGGCTATTCATTTAAAAAAGATATTTTTTGTTTAGGTTATTAAAAGTAACGATTTATCATTTTAATGAAATAAAAAATATTTCAAAGTCAGAAGAAGGTCACAAAGTTATTTATATTTTATCTTATTTTATTTTAACCATGCCTTTTTTTAAAGTCTTTTTCTTAAGAATATTGTAAATTTTTCAGTTTTCCTGTTTCGAAAAAAATACATACGTGTAAAAGAATTGTATTAATAAATTTATAACTTTCCCCTAAAACATGTTTTTGTATGAAATATCCTATTTCTCAAACATAATATTTTTCCTATAAATTAATTTTTTTCTAAATATACATTCTAAAGTTGCAAACGATACCTTAAATATAATTATTTTGATTTTCATTTTAATGAGTGTTTTATAAACAAAAACATTTCTAGAAGTTTTTACACAAATTTTTTCTTCCCAGTTCGTTTTACTCCTTTTTTTATGTATTTTTTTGAATACTCCTGGACCGATTAAAGGAATTACTTTTTGATCAGAAAGGTTACATCCTTCAGGTGGTCCCATTGTCACCAAGTCTGTTTTCTATAACGGGATTCTTAAGGGAAATTAAAAAATGGAGGAGAACCAAAATTAGTTTTTAGAAGGCACCGACTTCAAAATGTGAGTAGATATTAAGAAAATGTATACATTTACTTAGGTATAAGATTATTGGAAAGTCAATAAATATATTTTTCGTTATAAAATTTATTATTAAACAGGATAAGATAAGCAATAGTACTTAAGTGTAAAATTATTTTAGTTTCTGTGTTCCAATGTTGTTGTTTTTGAAGACGTGTTTTTTTATATATATTTTAAAACAATGACCGTATAAAAAACTTATTTGCACTAAAATCTCATTTCACTCAAAATTAACAAAAAATGTGATAATAAGATTAAAAAACACAGATTTAAAATATTACTATAATGGATTCGTTTTTAGTTTTAAAGTACGAATATTTTTACATGGCAACATTGATTTCATTCAATCTGTTACTAAATTGCACATGATGTGTGGTTCTTGAAATAGATATATAATATATGTGTATCAATAGAATGATTGAGAATATATAAAACTTAATGAGATCTAAGATTTTCGCTAGTTTTTTTCATTTAAATATACAAAACTTACCCTTAATAAAGAAACCCTAAATAAATATATCTTTTGTGTAATAATTATTGTTTTATTTTTGACTTATCTTACTACTTTCTGTTCAATCGACAGAGAAATATCATAAAAGCTTATACATTGTATTTTATTAAAACTAACTATACTATTTTTGCTTCATGTGCATATATATATACATCTCTTAAATAAAAAATATTCATCTCAAGTTTAAAAACATCCGCTTTGTTGTTATCCGTTCCACTAATAACTAAAGAGCAATAAAACATATTTTTACGAAATATCGCCTTTGTAGTGCGAGTTCAATAAATCCACAAATAAATGTCGAAAAGTATTTTCATTGAAATACAAAAAATTCTTATCAAATTTTATTACAAAAAAATAATAAACGATGATCTATGAATTCCATCGTTAATATCATTTTAATCTTCTGGGTTGACAAAGTCCCCTTCTCTCTTACTTCTTCCTCCAGACTCCTTTGGGGTCGAACTTGTCCGTCCACTCCTTCCAGATAGCTTGCTTATGTTTAACTAAGTGGTCAATCATGGTAGTAGTCCCTTCCATTTATTTATCGGTACATTTTTCCCAGCCGATCTCCAAAGCATCCTGGATATAATCCATGGATTAATAACCATTGGTAGAATTTATATTGTTTCTATAATCTTTTAGATATGATTTATATTATCTTTTTGGATACTGAGATGAAAGTGTTTTAATCTCGTCTGCCTGTGATCATGATTGCTGGAGCCAAAACGTTGGGATTATGTAGTTAACAAATAGTAAAAAACACGTAGTGTCCGAAAAGCTTAGTTCCATTCATCTGAAATATATGTTTAGCAAAACTTTCCAAAATCTTAGAATAATATATAAGAGTATTTTTTTAGCAAAAGTCCATTTTCTTTGCAAATAAATCCTAAAAAGACAAGAAAATAAAATGTATAACAAGAAAATATAATGTAAATATAAGTTAAAAGATAGTATTACGAAATTTACCTCTCAAATCTTTGTTTTTTTTTTGGCGTGTGAGTGCAAGTGTTTGTGTTCATCTTTCTTTTTCTAGTTTGTGTGTAAGACTGATTTTGTTTATTTTTGTTATTTTCATGTAAATCATAGTTAATTATCTAGGGTAGCAACCAGAAGTTTCAGGAAAACTTTGAAAATTATTAACGTGTTGTATATTATAATAAGAATTACATATCAAAACTTATAACCTATACGTGAGACTACATGATTGCCCCGATGTCAGGATAGCAATCCTATTCCATTGCTTGTGTGGTATCAGGAATCTTCTGGTACACACGGCTTGCTGTTCCTTCCGCGGAGTCATCAACGTCACTCGTAATATGATATTTTATCCATACAATGTTGTTGCCCTGGCGATGTTCATTTATTTTTTTAATATGTTGCGCGTACGTAACAAGTTTTTATACATGGACGTTGGAGGGCAAGATCTGGCAGTTAATAAATTTTTTAAGTTTTGTTGAGTCTAAAGGCAAATTTTATTTCGTTCATATGATTATAATTTAACCTTAACATATAATTATTTACTAAATACAAAACTAAGGTCTGAACTGACTCATTGTCTTTAGTCGAAATTAAAAAGTAGTAACAATAAAATATTTTCTTATGATTCAAAGTAACAACTAGAAAAATAGCATTTTTTTTTTGGAATTGTCTTCACATACGACTCATTATATTTACTCGTATTTATATATACTACTACTATATAGTTGTTTTTTCAAGCGTGATAAATTCATAGTGTAATAAAATCAAGTTTAATAGGATTTATGGATATGTAAATGAGTGGATTTTCGTAATGTTTCCACGCAAAAAATATGTAACTAATCTAGATAAAACTATAATGCATATATTTTATTGCTAAATTCCCTGTAGTTCCTTAGGAAATAGGACCTAAAAATCAAGTTACAGCAGCTATAGATTGGCCTATTATTCAGTAACTGCAACAATTTTGATTAAGCAGACATCGTTTATTTCGGTCAGACCCAAATCCAAAGTCCATTTAAACGGAGTCGCTGAGAGAAGGAAGTATAAAATTATTATAAATCAAAATACTTGAATACAGTTTACGCGAGAATGATTATAACTTAACCTTAACCGAGAAACACATTTTCCTTCATATTTTTAGAATGTACGTTTATGGATTAATTATGTTGTTTTTTATATATTAATATATATGTCAGCGCGTAGCTAGAACATCGTTTTAAATTGACTATTCTCATAAATAAGAGACTGTTTTAAGAAAGTTTTACTTCTGTTGTTTTATCATTAAAGAGTCAGAAAGTGGATTCAAAAGAACATAAAACCTGAATAAAAACACACAAGGTATAGTTTTGCTCTGAAAATTATTCATTTATTATTAATTAAATAGGAAATAAAGCGATATTGATGTGAATATTTAAATGATTCATTAAAGAACGTTATTAAAGGTTTTATATAATTGAAAAACATAAATATTAGTAACAAATTTTATTAAAATAAATTCGTTGTTCATATCATTTTAATCTTCTGGGATGACAATGCCCTTTTCTCTCGCGCGGTCCTCGTACTTCTTCCTCCAGATTCCTTTGGGGTCGAACTTGTCCGTCAGCTCCTTCCACATAGCTCGTTCATGTTTAACCAAGTGGTCGATCATGGTGGTGGTTCCTTCCATTTGTTTATCGGTACATTTTTCGCAGCCGGTCTCCAAAGCGTCCTGGATGTGTTCTGTGGATGAAATCGAGATAATAAATGATAAATACAGTAATTTCATCAGTTGCGAGTTGAGATGATATAACCTGATTACGGAGAATATTTGTCAATAAAAATAAAAAGTAGATTTCATCAAAACAACTTTATTAATGGTTAACTCACCCTTCAATTCTTTGCCTTCAGGACTGCATTTTCCTTTATCAAGGACACAGTTGACATAAGCTTCTAAGAGTCTCTTGTTTTCTAAAATCTCTTGCAAGTTAACGTTATCATATTTGTCCGTGTACTTTTCATCTCCCAACACACAAACTAGCACGCAGCATAACACTACGCACGACTTAAGAATCATCTGGAATTATTATTAATATCAGTAATACAGTTGACTATGTAATAGGTTTGATAATGCAATTTATATTAATACTAATAATGACTATAGTTATATCGTTTGAGTACCCACCGTCACTGTTTCACAGTATTGTGGTGCTGCAACGTTAGGTGACTTATGATACAACACTTACTGGAGCTGCTTATTTATACTTGCTCCTTCGGAGCTTCAAACATTTAATTTGCCAGTCGTTGAATCACCATTTCATTGACGATGCATAAAAAACTCTTATACAGACGGTACGTTTTTAATAACTCCATTAAAATATTAATATTTTTATCATAAATTAAAACCTCCATATTTAAATAGATACATATAAAAATAAAGTAAGACTTTGACATTCTGTACGCTATTGCAATTATTTTGAATATGGCTTTTGTGTCTATTTTAACATTCCCTATAGTTTCTGGTTCTTTCTGCGAATGTGTAATTGTTATAGGGTCAGTGTTGACATCTGTTTAACAAACTTATAATCTCTTTCACATAGAAATATCAAATTATATATAAGTATACTTATGTTTAACAAGCTCATATCATTTTTCACATAAAAATACAATATTATACATGAGTATACGTATTAATATTTTTTGCAAAGTGTCTTTATAATAATTGTAGAAATTTGAAAGGCTTATCAATAGGGTCGTATAATAATATTTTCATCTTGTGGGTGACAGAAGGATTGTTTTAAAATAAGTTATTCTTAAATTACATATAATTATATTTTAAACCTCATCTCTTCAGATAATTACACTAATGTATTCAGTTGAGGTTCATGTTATACATTATTGGCAGGTTTTGGTCACGGTTGGTTAGATCTTTATTAGATTGTATGGAAATCGATGTCCTTTGCGTTCTTAGAATTCATTAATGACGCTTTATGCTAAAACTTGTTTATATGAAAAATGACGTCAAAGACTAGACGATATCGTTCGTTATATTTTTATACACATAATTGTCTTCAGTTTTTGTGGATTTACGTCTTTTTTGATGGGAAGCATTAGATTGCTGGTCATTTTAAAGTGAATTGGATTATTAAAAACAAACTGATTGAACTTTAAGATATACAGTGCTGTTGAGATTTTAATGAATCTGTTGTTGCTTATTGTGTTTTGTGTCTAAATACACTTTATTTTCGTTTATAATATTATCATTTTTGATGAAAGATTACTAAAAGGTCATAATATTTAAGGCCTAAGTTCAGCTGATGATGTATTTAAGTTTATGTGTGTGTAGAATTTTCTTTCAATTTTTTTTTAACCCTTGTTTTATGTTATGCTCCTACATTCCATATATTTTTATGTAAGACAAAAATTCTGCTATTGTTACATATATGGCAATGCTATGTCTATTAATAAATGTTTTAAATTAAATCTATATAAGAGGTATGTTTTATAAATACATATTTATTCACTTAGATGCATCTGATAACAACTTTTAACAAGTTATAAGTCAATATTGTGTTAGTGTCAAGGAAAAATAATAAGGAATTTGAAGTTTCATTTGTAAATATTTAAGTGTCTGAAGTTGAAATAAGAGTTATTGATAAATTTATTTCATCAAATACACAACCTTAGTTATATAATAAAAACTTTTAACTTATTGCAGATAAATGAAAAACAAAAAATTCCATAGCGACTGGCGCATTAAGAATAATATTGTTTACGAAAATTATAAAAGGCAAAAACTGTATTTATTTTGACGTTATTTCCCCGTCATGAATATATTATTAATGTAGAACGTTTTATAACTTTATAGAACATTCTGTGGGAATACCTCCAGCTATAAAATCTACTCAGTCTCGGATCTTAATAAAATTTTAATGTTTCAGCTTTTTAATTTTATAATAAATCTATCATTCATTATTAAAAAAAAATGCAAATTGTATTTATACGATTGAGAAACATAAATAGTATTATTTGAAGATTGTTTTTATATTACTTTCAAGGAGAAAAACAACAAAATGATATATCTATATTCTTGTGTTTAATTCTATAAAAGGCGAGTAAGGAAGAAGGACTTATTAGGTTTTAACTGGAAAATAATGTCTTATATATAAATATATAGGATTAATAACATTGCACAGACAGTTCAGTAACCATCGAATCCCTTCTCAAAGTACCCATTGTTTCAAGATAATGGAAACGTCCCAAGCAACAATTAACTATGCTATTGTCTCTACGTGCTATGTTAAAGCTACGGACGCAGTAATGACAGTGCGACCTTGGTCGGCGCACTAGATCAAGTCTCTATAACTCATGTTGATATAAATAAACAATTACTTATACGAGATTATCTTTTCCTTATTATTAAAAGTTTTTGTAAAACCAATATTATTTATAACGACTGTGATATATTATTGATGAGATCGAGCTATAACCATTATATTTTTAGTTAAATGTTAAATTTACGTATCAGATATTAGATAATAACTTAAACCTTTTAAACCTTTTTCATTCAAATATAAATTGATATAATTCATTTGCTAATTGGATCGACAATTCTATCTTTGGTTTTGTTGAAAATAGATTTATAATAACGTTTAAATATTATATGAAAACGATAGCAGAACCATTAAGATCTGTTGAAATATAAGTTGACTATTCAATGGGCAGTTATTGTTAGTCCTAAACATTAATCTTTAATTTATAAGCGATCTACAAGATAGGTTAAAATAACTAAAATTAAATTTCAGAATTGTATGTTATTTTATGTTACATATTAATCGACGTATTCCTGATCTAAGGGTTAAAGTGTTTTACTGTTACATTAAGGGTTAATTTATAACTCCTCATGCTTAACACCTAATTGATACATGCCTTGTAAATAATTGTAATTATCTCCCCTTTTCCTCCACTTAGTAACCCATTTAACTGATACAGAGTCTTTAGACCATATTTTATTTGAGTATATTTTTTATTATGAACTCAGATACCGATGATCGAAACCAGTCGAATCTAAAAACGACTACAGAGAGGAGCGATTTTTTGTATCATGTTATAACATTTGAATAAGGCTTTGCTTACGTAATATTATGCCTTTATTTACAGTCGACGTTCGTATTGCTAGTTATATTTCATACAAATTAGTAATTAGTTTTTTGATCTCGGCTTTACAGGTACATTCACAACGGGTATAAATAAAACGAAATTGATGAAAATAATAATGATGGTAGCAGCAAGTAACGTGGACATAAACTGTCTGTAAATATATGTAGAATTATTTTCCATACTATCGCTGTAAATTGTTAAGAGATCTTCTAATGATATCTCAGGAACCACTAACCATGTTTCTTTAATACAACTGTATAATGTTTGAATACAATTTCAATTGATGGCAGGTGAAATTAAGGGGAAGGTTGTTAATGCATCTTAATAAAAATGTCTACTAACCTAGGGGACACCTAAAGTGGAAGTAAAGCAAACATAAATGCATTCATACTCTTTCAATACTTTGCTGTGACGATAGAAACATAAATCTTTGTTTTAATAACGATTAATACCGGAAGGGAGGATATGTAGAAGAAAATATAGGTTAGAAAGTATCTGCAACTGTTTTCTTTATTCAAAAATATGGCTAAAATATATATTTTTTAATTTGTGCTATGGTTTCTTTCGCACTGAAAAAGAGACGTTGTCATTAGCCAATAAAATCGCATTTTGTTTGTCACTGTCTGCTTTTTTTTTTCTTTTCATATATATTGAAAAATATAACACAATAACGAGCGAACAGAAAATAATGTTTAAAAGATTGTTAGTAATTAAAAAAAATGAAAATATTTTTAATTTTTCTGATTTGGGTTTCATATGGTAATTCTTTCATTAAATTAGGAAGTAAATTTATTAAAAATTCAATTATCATCATCAGAAGCTTAAAAATGCAATTAAAAAGGTAACAATTAAAAGGTATAATGAATAACAGTTTTCAGAAAAGTTAAGATTTATAAAGAAGCCTTTTTTAGGATAATTTATTTTTATAAATAATCTATATGTATATTTAAAAAATAACATTTTTTCTCTTTATAATACTACCATCTATAGGAAAAGTTGTGCAGAAGGCTAGTCATATTATTTTTCCTCATACATTTTTAAATAGTTTCTATGTTTCTAAATAGATGGCGCTTATGAAATTTATATCTATCAAAGTTCCTCTTCGAACTATTTGTTTATCAAAACATTTATAATATACATTGTATATTCGAACTATTCTATCTATTTGTGACATATTTCATGAGAATTCAGTTTATTATTATACACTAATCCTTTGGTGTAGCAGATTTTATAATCTGTCTATATTAAGTTTATTTTTTGACACCGTTTCTATTCATTTTATATTATCACTATTTTAATAGAAATTCCTTATTATAACATAATTCTATATTACACTTTCGTAATATACCTATAACATCAGATGCAAGCAAGGCAACCGAGACAAATAAGAAATACTTAAGTGGAACTAGTATGTTTTTAATAGGAAAAAAAAAAAAAAAACAAACCACAGTTTCCTCGGTCGCGACCCTGCAAAACCGCTTCATTGCAATTATAAGCGATAATTTATATTAATTTATATTCAAGAAATGACGCAACAAATGCATGTAATGGAATACCAAGATTAGATTTACTATTACCCATACAAATTTTAGATATTTTGTTTTCTTTGATAATGTTGCTTAATTACTGATGATTGTAGAAAAGGTATTGAGAGAAAAGAAAAAAAACTGTTTGTAATTATTCATGAATTCTTACAATTATTGTTGCATCTCGTTACTTTCTGTGTAATATAGGGTCGTATGTTTGTCTGAATACGCTACACCTCGTTTGATCGAATTAAGAAATAAATATTTGAAAAGCATAACAGATCATGTGTTTTTCAGTTTTATTGAATTATAATTTAGTATATGCAGAAGGCAAGGGGAAACCACTGCAACTATCTTCCCAAGAAAGTCATCATGTTTACGGATCACTGATACGTGATGACCACGACGAGTCTGCAAAGACTCTTGCGATGATGAAGAAGAATAATTTAGCATATTATCGAACAGGATTATCATCAAGTTTAAGGAACAGACTGACAACTGGAATTCTCACCTAGCACATAGTTTTCTAACTAAAACCAAGTCTAACGATTTGAATCAATGTCGCTTGATGAATGTTAATGTTGTTCAGAATTATATTTAGCCGGTGTATTAAAGTTATTTACCGTGTACAAATGAGGAAAATTTGTTACCTAGTATCATTAATTGTATCTGTATACAATCTGTTGTCCACTTCTCGTTTCTGCATTTCCAATTAGTTTATTAATATTAATGCAATAATAAGATCCTTAAATAGCCTTCCACTTGTACATGTATCTATTTTCTATTTATTTTTATCTTTATATATTTGTATAATAAGGTCCTATTACTTTTAATATGTAAATGTAAATATTATATTTTATATATTTTTAACCATCCATGTTGCGCTGAAAACTTGTTTAAATGTAATATTATTTTCTTACGAATTTCTTAAAGTTGACTTCAGATAGGATAAAACGTTTTAGCAATTCTTTAAAATATTTTTTATATCCATTTTATGAAATATACAAGAATATCTTAACAAAGGAATCAAACATGTAAACTAAAAATATCAAACATACAACTTTATGAACATAATGACATTACAAAAAACTAAGGCTTGTTTTCTATCTATTGTGAGAAAACATTGAGCCCATTTGTTTCAATTGTCAATGTCATTTTACAACTTCTGCTTATTAAGAAAAAGTAACCATTTGAAGACGATCAATAATTAATCATAAGATATATATTATTTTGAGTTCGATTTTATTGGCTTTTTACTAGCTTTCAATATCAGTTCCATTTTTCACTATTGACGTGAACATGGAAAAAAAATTCCAACTATTATGAACTCGTTTATTAAGGGATGTGATGAAAAAAAGTAAATTAGTCTCAAAAATTTCTTGGTCCTTTTTAAGAGTACTTGTTTGTGCTGTATAATATTTTTTTTTGTATTTGCTTCTTTGACGAATAAAGAGAAATAAAATAAGCATTCGGAATATTTTTCCTCTCCTTAAGGCATCGTTCTGAACAATTTATGGAATAAAAAATAATTTGGTCTAATTCTATATTTCATTTTGATATTCTAATCCTTAGCCTTATAAAGTAATAATATGCTTAGTTTAAAAAAAACCGCTTTTTTTGTAAATATTTCATTTCCTATTCCTTCACATGTCAAAAGTTTTTCCATAAATATTATTTATATATGAATTTTAATATTAATAGATAGCGCACATTAGCTTTCATGTCAATTGTTTTTATTAATAAAATTCATAGTACAACATTTCTGTATTGTTGATCTGTGTTCACAGCTAGTAATTAAAAAAATAGTGACGACAACATTCTTCCGGAGGAAACTTTTCTTTAATTAATTATTCATAATTATTTTCAAGCCTCCAATAATTATATTCAATAGTACAGTGTTTAGTAACCACAAGATAGACGCAGTATAAATAATCTTCCCCAGACAAGAAATAATCACAACACAGCTAGATACGACCACAGTCAACTGGGATAAAAAGGTAGATAGTCAATGTTTTTCTTTTATTTTTATAAATAATTATCGTGGATTACAATCGTATGCATTGTTTACTTTTAAATTTATTTCCATGTTAATTTTTCGGTTTTTAAATATTCTTTTTTTTAATATGAATTTTTTCTTGATTATTTATTTATACGGAGAGAAAAGTTTGTGTTTTTACCAACGGTTAAAACTTTATAAAACTTAAGCAAATGTAGTATCAATATCTTTAAATATGTATGTTTCCAAAATATTCAAAGAACTTCACTTAGAAAACTGACTAACATGAACGTTCCTTTTAAAAAAAATATCGATTGAGAGTAGTTGTTGTGTACGCTATGTTATGAAAAAATTATGTAAATGGAAAGATTTTATTGATATAAATTTTTGGACAAAATTTAATTAATAAATATTTATTATTTTATTTTAATTTCAAAGAATATCTTAAATTTATATAGTCAGCTGTAGTCTGTTTAAAGTTTTAGTCTAGAGAAAGCAGGTTTGAACGATTACAATCAGTTACATATATGTATAACTAATCTTACCTCCTCAAAGTAGGTATAGATACATAATTCATCAAGAATCTTAGACACAATAGCTTTGATATTTATTATGTATAAACAATGGACAATCGCAGCAATTAGTGTCTTGATAAACATTTCTAACTAAGTAGGTAATGATAAAAAACTCTTTAATGCTAACAGATAGCATTTGTAAATACAAAATATTGTACATACGGTATCAAATATTACCTATATTTGAGCTCTAAATATCTCAGATATCTATAATTTTTTTTTATGAAATTATTTTCAGTTTCAATATGAAGTCGTGTGTATTGTTGGCATTATTGAGCTTAGTTGCTGTAGCTTGGGGAAGGCCACAACATTATACTGACAAATGGGATAACATCAATGTGGATGAAATTTTGGAGTCTCAACGTCTCCTGAGGGGATATGTTGACTGCTTAGTTGACAAGGGTCGTTGTACATCAGATGCAAAGACTCTGAAGGAAACTTTGCCTGACGCGCTGGAAAACGATTGCAAGAAATGTACGGAAAAACAAAAGACATCGGCTGATAAAGTTATTCGTCATTTGGTTAACAAACGGCCAGATTTATGGAAGGAACTCGCAGGAAAATATGATCCTAAGGATATCTACCAACAAAAGTACAAGAACAAGATTGAAGCTGTTAAAGAGAAGCACTAAAACAATTTCCATGAAAATGGAAGCAGGGTCTATATAATTGGTTTAAACTATTGTTCGGAAAAAAACAAAAAAAAAACTCTGTTATTAAACAATTTCTTTTGATGATAATAAATAGTTTGAATATGAAATTTCTTGAAGTTTATAAACGTCTATAATCTTCACATTAATTTTGCTAAGAAGTTTGAATTAGTTTATTAAAGTTTAGTAAAACAAAATTATTGAATAAATATATATATCGACAAATTTATTAAATTGCGAAATAATCAATGTAGAGCATATCTTGTCTGTGAAGTTAATTTTCTTCTTCTATGAATTTATTGAAAGATTCTCTATATTTCTTCTCCGTGTCATATTTTTCAACTAACTGCTCCCAGGCCTGTGGTTGTTTTGCTATTATTGCCTTAATCACTTTTCGAATGAGTTGTTTTTGTTTTGGAGAGCATTTACCACAAGTTGTTTCTAAAGCCTCAGGTATGGCCTCTGAAAGGAAATCTAAAAGTGAAGTCAAATCGAATATATTATGTCAAATATCACGTTGGTGAATATTTTATACTAAATAAGATATTATACTAAATAAGATAATAATTAATTTCGATATAAAATAGTAATATATAAAAGGAAATATCGTATTACAGGAAATGATTAATATTTTGACAATCACATAGTTTATCATTGTTGGTATTACAGCCACAAGTCAATGGAAACAGTTCATTAAATTTTTTGGCCTTTACAAGAACATTTGTTACAATTGGTGTTGGTGTTATTAGACCCTCATTTTAATATGAAAAACATTAAAAGACCTAAGTTAAGGGGCACTCCCCGATTATATATTAGATCCTGATGGAATCTTTCTTTGATTATTATTCATCGTTTTTGGAAAGTAAGTGTCACAGTTTTCTTATGGCTAATAAATTTTTAATTGATTCTTATTATTATGTATAAATTATTGAAAGTTATCATATGACAGTCTCTTATAAATTATAAAATATATAATGTTTGTTTTTAATGGAGTCAGTAATAAAAATCGAATAAATCAAACGACATTTTACATTGAATACTCTCTGATTCTCTTCAATATCTAGTCTTTTTTAGCCAAAAGATGGCAAATGAGTAAACCGTGACTTTTTTGGTAAATGTTTACCTTCCTCCCTGGATATGTGCACGTAATTTGATTTTCAGATGCTTTGCTAGCCCTGTCTTCACAAGAGAAACCTAATCACCTGACGTTTGAAAATTTACATATTGTAGCTGTCAGGGACAAAATCAGAAGGGAGATCATTCCATATCTTGCACGTGCTTAGAAAGAAGGACCTAGATGCCATACATTTACCGAAGCCTAGTTGCATTTTTAGATTTTAAACTGTTTGACAGATTTAGATGATATCCAAAACTAAAACAAAAACTGCGAGGATAAATGCATGGCAATGGCACTATGCTAAATAATTTTCAACAATTTTGCAACTTATATAGACGGAATACGAAAATTAAGCTCATGCTCCTACGGTCTTATAATTAAAGATGGACCTTAAGATGGATTTTTTGACGATTCAATTTGCGTTTCTTTGTATGGAGTGATGTGGATGTACTTGTTATTGAGAGGCACCGGATTAGAGCTGAGAAAAGTACTCCATGTTGCGACGTACTTGTGCTGCGTATGGTAAACGCATGTGTCCCGGTTAGAAATACTACATCGCTCGTGAAAATTTATGTCTTCTTTGGTTTGGGATAAAGTTTTAAACTACTTCATTGGGAGACCTACTTCAAGGAAGTCTTTACTGTATACACATCTCATTTTGCTATCTTTCACTTGTTGGTCAAAATTATTAGCTTGCGCAGTGTAAAAACTGTCAATTGTAGTTCCACCTTCATAAAAAGGATTTTTGCTGGCACGTATGTCTTTAAAATGCAAAACGAATATCGCCAGCGATAACATTGAATTTTTGGGCACGCCAGCTTTAATAGGTAGAGGATCTGAGCATGTGCCGTCAACAATGGTTTTAATGTTCTCATCGAAAAGGTAGCTTACTATTTAACTGCATACTTACGTCCTCCGGTTATTGAGATTACAAAGTTACTATCAATTTCGAAAGAGGCATACTAAACAATCTAAGACCTCTATACACAAATTTAATCACGCACCGTAAAAGTCTTTGCGGCGAGTTTTTGTGATCATTCTACTCATTTAATAACGGCTTCGATTGGAACCTGATTTCTTAGTTTCAGCATATATCCGGATGTTTCAAATTGCTATTTTTGCTTAAATAAATACTCAAAAGATCCCTAGATATTTATACATTAAAGTAACTTACTCTTAAAATCCTTTGCTTCTGGGGTGCATGGACCTTGGTCTAGAAAACATTTTGTGTAACTAAACAAAATTCTATCATTCTCTAGTAGAGGCTGTATATCAAAATCATCATAGCGGGAACTATAAAACTCTGCCAAGACCAATGTTGATATTGTAGCAAAGATAAAAATGTAAAGTGTTGCCATAATATAACTGAAAGAAATAACTGTTAGTTGCTGAGTATGCGTTTAATATCAAAACGTTAAAATGATATTGCTCACTTCAAAAATTATTCAAAAGATTTATGTTTTATGACAAATTTATGTTTATAACTAATGACAAAATGCTTTAATAGTCTTTAAACTTCGATATCGATAAAATAGTTTTGTTTACTCACTTCTTAAGTTACCAATTCTTAATAAAGTATATTATAATATTTATCTTTGAACATTTCTTTTATGAAGTGGACAAACGGAAACTGAGATATCACTAAAGCAAATATATGCGCTTGGTAATATTTATACATTGAGGTTAATCTATCATTATATGAGGTAGGTACTCCATTATTAGCAACAGTAGTAACCTGTTATTGCAAATGTAAACATATAATTATGTTATGTCCGTTTTAAGTTAGACGATATATTAAAATAATGTGGCTATATACTTAAGGTTAGCATTGACTTTTTCAAATTTTTAAATTATAATAGGTTTTAGTTTTGACAGCGCAATTTTATGAATAACATTTTTTGTCAAAATGTATCAAACTTGTTTTGTATAACTGTCAATTTTACTGTTACTTTATATTGTGTTATTTTCATATTAATATATTATAATGCCTGTAGATTGCCAGCGTTCCACTTCAGGTGGGAAAGGAAACTTGAATATGTTTATTGAAAGAGATCCTCACATTTGCGCAGCAGGTTTACCAACTGCACAACCAGATGAAGAAGTCGCTGATTCTTTGCAACATTACCTACTAAAAGATGAAGTTGATGCTCTTCTTAGCGATACCATCATGCCGCCTAAAAAACCCCTTCCTCTTCCCCCATTACGTCATCCCATACCATTGGATATGCGTTATGCTGGTCCTTTCGGAAACGTTGCTAAAATATTAAATCCTCCCATAAAAACTAAATTTCAAACGCTTGTGGATGACCTCAAGGATACTCCTTATGCATCATACTGGAAAAAACCTCTTGGTCGTTCTAGTGATCCAGTCCCTATGCTTCCTGAAGGATTTGATATTGAAGGAACAACGTTTGGTAAAAAAACAGAGTTTCATGGACGATTATATGATATTGTAATGCCAAAAGAGCCTCAAAGTGATAATACGTTGAAATCAAAAGATCCTGGCGTGCAAAAAGAGTACAATTACTGCGCTCCCCCATTTAATCGTGATTTAACTTATGGACATAGAACATTTGTAGATAAACGGGGAACGTATGCCAAGTGCTGTGTCACAGATGATAGAATGATATTGGGAACAAGTAGCCGAACTATTGTAAATACAATACAGGCAAATTTCCAAGATATTTATCAGCCTAGAATTGGTGTTGTTCTAAGTCCAAATCAAAATATTAATAATTTACCTGAAGGTTACTCTTTTGGAAAGCTAAAACCACCTGACAATTTACCTGAATGCTTAACATTTTGCGAGCTGAATCCGGGAAGGTTATTTTTTAGAAAATGTCTTGCTCACCTTAATTCTCTTAGAAAATGTTTATCAACACGATTTCTGCCAACATTTTTTCGAGAATTTTATTTGAATCTTAAATACTATGATACAGAAAAAACAAATTGGCTTCCAAAAAATACTGTTTATAAATTATGTGCTTCAAGATTAATAAGATTTGATTCAACTTTAATAGAACCTTTATTGTCAATGTGGAAAGCTTTTGATGGCGATAACATTGAATATAAAACATTTGTTCATGTAATAAATTATAGAGAACCATCACCAGACATTCCAAAAATAGAAGACGTTCCCAGTGATTGCCTGGATTTTCGTACTACCTACACGGAGATGGTTAAACCAGATAAGGAACAAGATAAAAGTTTGATGGCAGGACTACCTTCAGGAAGATATTTCGACCAAGACTTTCCGATAACACCGGAAAGATGCTGTAAAGCTCACAGGTCATGTTTTCCTCATGAATCTGATATGAAAGCCTGTCTATGTCCTAGTGTTTTTACATTGCTTCATGTTAATCATCGGGATATGTATGGAAAACGAGACCCAGATGTCATCAGACATGTATTTGAAGCAGCTGGTGAACAATTTGATGATGATAAATTTAATAATGTGTGGGATGAAGCTAAGAAATATCATTCACAGGGTTGGGTTTGCTATGAAACATTTCGTAAAGCTTTAGACAATTATAACAATAATGATGGAGAAAAGAAATAATATTGAGAAAAATATGTTCTTTATATAATTTTTTTTAAATATATGATTTTTAAATAAAAAAATCTTTGCTCATATAATTTTATTATAATAAAAGATATATATTATAGGTATGGAAAATCGTTTTTGATTATTTAAGCTTTAAGAAATTCCTCAACGCTTTCCCTGTATTTTTCCTCAGGGTCAAAGTAAGTCGTTAATTTTTTCCAGATTTCAGGATGCTTTTCTCTTACACCTTTTATCAATTGGCTCCCTACTTCTTTTTGTTTTTCCGTACACTTTGAACATTTGGTTGCTATAGCTTCAGGTAGTAATCCTGTAAGTATCAAAGGAAACTAGAGTAAGACGCGTAGAAACACATTTTTTATTTACAAAGTATTTTAAACTTAACCAACCCAAAATATAGGCTTCCTGGTAGTTATGTTCGTAGTTCTAATTAAGTTTTACTTTGTTAGGGGTTTTCTTTTTTTTATTAATAAGCTTAACCAAAATATAATCATAAAACTAAATTAAATTAATAAAACCTATATTGAAACACCTTATTACAATTATATTTTTATCTAGAAAATCATTTAAAAGTATATATGTATATATTGTAAACAACCTAGTAATTTAGTTTTGTTATAATAGTTAAAAAAAGATAGTTAATATAAAAAAAGATGGTTATAGCCGTGATATACCAATAATATAATAACTATTTTATTATTAAATGTACAATTTATAAAAAAACTTCTTTTATATTTCTAGTTGTCAATAAGTTTTAAAAAACTGGCGTACAATAACAAAATTGTATTTATTCGCATTCATAAGTATTTTGACGCTTGCCTTAATATTTTTTAATTTATCCTAAAGAATATTATCTTTTTTTAAATTAAAGTAATTAAAATAGTGTTAATTGTTATAACTATATTTAATACTATTATAGACTTAAAATAATGCAAAACAATGTGAGTGGTGGGAAGGGAAACAAAAATATGTTTATTGATCGGAATAATAAAATATGTGCTGCTGGTAAACAAACTGATCAACCTCTAGAAAATATAAGCTCTTCATTAAAATGGTATAGCTTACAAGACGAAGTTGATGCACTAATTAGTGATGCTTTTGAGCCTTCCACTTTGAAGACTGAATTTCCTCCAATAAAGGATATAAAAAAACGGGATATGCGACATGCAAGTATTTTTAGTGAGGGTTCTGAACTCATCAATCCCCCAGTTAAATCAAAAATGCAAACTCTGGTAGAAGACTTTAAAAATACATGTTATACATCATACTGGAAAAAAGAAGTAGGTAAAATTTCTGATCCTGTGCCTACACTCCCTGAAGGTTTTAATATTTATGGTACCGTATGTGGTTTGGAAAAGCGAACTCATGATAGTCTATATGATATAATTTTGCCAAAGGATCCTATTATCGATAAAACGCCGATATCAAAAAGTCCAGGCGTCCAGAAAAAACGCAATTACTGTTTTTTTAACAAAAAATCTACATTTGGAATAAAGTGTGAGGGAGATCGTACTGGGAAGTGTATGAGATGTTGTCTTACTGATGATAGGGTAAATTTAGGTACTGCATTAAAACAACCAATAGCTGACATACAGGCCAAATACAAAAAAGAAACAGCTCCAAAATTGTCGACATCTAGCATGCCTAATAATAATGCTAGTCGTGTTCCGGAAGGTTTTGCTTTTGGAAAAATACAGCCACCAGGAGATCAACTAGTAGAGTGTTTGAGGTCTTGTGAAGTAAACAAATATAAAGAATTACTTATACAATGCTTAGGTCATTTAAATACTGTAAGAAAATGTTTGAGTAAGCGCTTTGATGGATCATTTTTCTATCAATTTTATTTACAGTTAAAATTTTTAGATAAAGCGAATACGTGTTGGTTACCAAAACAAGTCGTTTATGACCAATGTAAAATAAGATTCATACATTTCCAGTCATCCTTAATTGAACCTCTCTTGTCAGTTTGGAAAGCGTTTGATGAAATTAATAATAAAATTAAATATAAATCATTTATCCATGTAATTAATTATAGAGAGCCATCGCCTGAACTGCCAAAAATTTCTGATGTACCGGAAGAATATTTAGATTTCAGAACGACGTATGGAGATATGGTTAGAGAAAATCAAGTAATTGATACGAGGAATATGGCTGGTATTCCTTCAGGAAGATATTTAGACAAAGATTATCCCATTACCCCTGAAGGTTGCTGCAAAGCCGATAGAACTTATCTTCCTCATGAATCTGACGCTAGAACCTGTTTGCTTCCAAGTATACTCACGTCTTTAGGTCTAAACCATCGTGATTTATACGCTCGACGTGATCGTAAAACAATTATGGAAGTATTTGAAAGAGCTGGTTATAAATTGGATGACGAAAAATTTAAAAAAGTTTGGGAAATGGCTGAGAAGTATCATTCACAAAAATGGGTTTGCTATGAAACCTTTCGGAAATCCTTATGCGATTATGAAAAGAATCAAGATAGAAAAACTTGAATTTATATTTTAAAAATTTTCATAAGACATATTTGTTACATACGATAGATAGCTGCATGGTATAATTTTGTTTTTAAGAAAATAATGTATATTTTAATTTTTCATTTCCTTAATGTTATTGTAATATAAATATATTTTTGATACTCACCTTTAATTTTTTCCATTTCAGGGGTACACGGTCCCTTATTAATCAAGCAATTAGCATAAGATTCTATTAGTTTATCATTTCCTACAACTTCGGTAAGATCAATGTTTTCAGTTGATAGGTCAGAATTTTCTTCAGCAATAACCGCAGCAAAAACACAGAGCAGCAAAATAAAAATCTTCATCTTTAATTGTTTACAACAACAAGTGTTGTTACCGACGTGAGATTCTAACATATGAGTGGAAATAGTTTAATCCCGTATTTATATTGTCCATAATGTAATCTTTTTCGGTATGGTATGAATAAAGAATAGCAGTGATTTAATTATAGCAGCTGAATTGCCCTTGTCGTGGCAACAAGACTTTATGGTCAAGAGAATAAAATACTTTTTGTTCATTAATTAATTGATATCTCTCTCCAATGCAGGAAATAAAAATCAATCAAAAATGCAGAAACAATTGTTTTTGTTTTTTAATGTATCCCTGCCATAACTATAAAGACATATTGAAGTGTAATATTATATATTTTTAATATGTTTTATATTGCAAATATTGCATAGAAGAAATATTAAAAAAACTCGCTGTATAAAATATTTTTATTCATAATAAATATTAAATTACACTCTTAAAACAGAGATATTTATGTTATAATTTATTTTAAAGTTTTAAAAGTTTCTTCCATCTCCGGTAATAAGAAAACTATATAGTGCTTCTCTGTTGACTCGAGTTGGATCGTATTTATCTAAGAGTTCAAAAAAACGAGGTTCGCTCTTCGCTCTAATACCTAGTAGCATCTTACGGACTACGATTTTTTGATTAGGTGAACATCTACCACATGCCGTCGATAGCGTTTCTGGGAGGACACCTAGAAACACACATCAAGAGTATTATTTAATTTTAAAGCCTAGGATATTTCATCATCTCTCTTTGAAGGAAACTTTTTTTTAAGTACTTACGCTTGAAATTCTTGCCGTCCTTCGTGCAAGGACCTTTGTCCATGACACATTTATAATACGCAAGCAGAATCCTTTCGTTCTGGATAATTGAATCAGGATTGAAGTTGTCGTATCGGTGAAGGAACTGGTTTTGTTGTGCGACGCCCGATGCCATCACCGTCAACGCGCATAGTGCAAGCAACAGACACCTCATTGTTTTCTGGACCACAAAGCATTATTATATGTAATTTTATTTTATTAATTATAACATTTTTTTCAGCTACTGAATACAATGGAAATAATAAAATTTTGCTATGCAAATATTTTTATGTTTAATTTGTTTTATACGAAGTACATAGATAATAATATTTTTTATATAAGTCACAGGAAGTAATTCATCTATAGTGATTTGAAGAATTAAAATAAACGCTTTATCCTAAATGGTTACAGATGTATACACGGAATATGTATATATATATGCAATTTTTTTTTACAATTTTTGTCTGGCAGTCTATTTGCTCTAATTGATTTCTCTTTCCTTTTTTTGGATTTTGATTTTCACTGACAGAAAGTTGATGTAATAAGTGATACTTAGGACATTTTATTTTACCTATATTTTTTTTATCAATATGTACATGTAAAAAAAAACTATTAAAAGCGGACGAAGTAATGATCAAAGTTGTTATAAACTATAACATGCACCAATAATAAAATTCATGTTAATTTAATATAAATAATATTTACTTATAAATTGTTTTCCATAACTATGATAAATAATAGAATGTATAAATAATAACCGCGCAATATAAAAATACCTTGATGTTAGAATTAATTAAATATACAATATGTAATTTTATAATTACTAGGTTTTTAAAATGCTGTTCAATGTAATGTCACATAGAATAACAATATTGGATACTCATATTTTCGGAACTAACGTAACGCGGCCAGCGTACCGCTTTCACGCAAGTTAAAATTCAAACAAAGCAAAATGTTTTTCTTACTTACATTTGAAAAGAAAGTAGTCGCAAGTCCTTCGTCAGTGACGGTCAAAGACGGTGTGTCTCCGTTATAAACTTTGAGACCATTTCTCTAAACCAGTCCCAGATCACTGAGGTCGATATAACGGCTCGCATACAAAATATAAAGGAATTGAAGAAAGTAGCAAAGTAAGCCCGATGACGAATACTTGAAATAGTCGATGCAACACACACGTTCAAGGAAAAAACTATCTTATTAATACCCAATATAAGTGTGTCATTGAATTCTTCCAGGCTATCAATTTGTGTTTAATATTTATTGGCAGTGAATGTTATTGTGTTTTATATTGACTGCTATCGACATAATTAGGTTAAAGTAAATTCTTTTACTGTTTTCTTTGTAATGCATTTGTATATACGGATACGTATAGCTTATAAAGTCCAAATTCGCTATTTATAATTAGTTCGTTTGAGCTCTTGTGTACTGCAAGGGCTTTTGAATTTTAAATCTCAATAAGAAGTTAAAGTTATTACGTTATGTTCGAAGCCTTATAATGGGGTATTAACTTTTTATTTTTTTCCCTAAACCTGTTGCGTTCAATACCCCGTATGAGTTAAGATCAATTCTCGGAACGAAAAAGTACAGTTAGAGTTGACCCTTGGATTGTATTTACTCTTGAGATTTATTTTCTATAACTAATTGTTTTGAGTCATGTTCTTGTAATTAAGGAACCGTTGCAATTATAATGACGACTTAAATTAAATATTTTAGTGTCAAACTATTTAACACATATAAATAAAAACAAAGTTGCTATTTTTAATCTATTTCACAAAATACGAGTACATACTTGGTTCTATATCCTTATAATAGTTGTTTGGTTTTTAATTATCGTTGATAACGTAACATGCCAAATCAAATTCAAATATGTTTAACTGCAAACTGGCAAATCTTATAAAGCCTAATGTAAATACCAGCATCGCAGCAATAAAACAAAAAAGAAGTCTATGTAAAATTCATTTAATAAAACCGAAGCAAGGAGCTAAACTGTTTTCAACCATTGATAACATATTAGCACAATTTAAAACAACACAACTTACAGGAATGTAATCAATTCCTTTAAACTTATTCAATCAATTCCTTTAACCTATACCTGTTAGTCTTCGAGATTTGATATCTTCACAAAGGTTTTGTATGAGCAAAATTACAGTACATCATTGAACAGGTAGTATTTATTTATAGAAACCGCTGTTTTATTTCAATTGGTTCGATTTCTTTAATTGCTTTTAACTTTCACTTGGTTTGGTCTTTTCGTAGGTTAACTAGTTTATGAGAGATTGTTTTTTATTCACTGATAAATTCTCTAAATAAATTATGTTCATTGGATTTACTTTTCGAACATCATTTTACTCACCCTTCGATTAAAATTTCGTAAAAATACAACTACATTCGAAATTACTTCAAAAAATAAACATAGCATACATGTACCTAAAAAAATAAACATAGCATACATGTACATACATGTACCTACTTCCGAGAGTCTCAGATATCGTTTCTAGTTTAAGTAAATTTTAACACAGTTTTAAGCAGTCTAGTAATTTACTAGTAGTCTGCCAATGTTTATTAATATAACTATATATTTAGGTTTCTAACAAAATAATTAAAAACTATAGCCGTCTTATAAAGTCAGTACTTTTAAATAACATATCAAACCTTAACTAGAACAAACTATTTATTATCTTATACCAAAACAGCTTAAATAAGTTAAATTCAATTTATGAAGACACAAGTCGCGTCGACATATATTTTCCCGCGTAAAGGTGAACAAACCAAATGTCATCGCTTTAATGTCACTCCGGGAATTTAAAGGTTCGGTACTAAATAAACGAGTGTTTCCTAAATATATAATATAAACTTGGTTATATGATGATATTTAATTATGAAATATTTTATATTTTGAATACGTTTGTATTATTCATTTAAACTGTATATTAAAGAGTTTTTTCAATGTCTCCAATTTATAATTCTGTTATACAAACTTAAATTGGAAATCAATATTTTGGATTGTTGGATAAATGTACGGGTATTTTTTGTTCTTTTTGTTATACATTTTTGAATAGATTTTAAGCAAAGTTAATAATAAAATTGTTAGTTAAATTGATTTTAGTTAAAATGAGGAGGAAACTTTTAATGAAATTCGTATTATTAGTTCTGACACTTTTAATTTTAATAAATATATATATTGACAATGCGATCACCTCAATTCTTTGATGAATACTTTAGCATCAAAGCGTTCATTGTATCCGGATATTTTTCCAAAAGAATCTGTCTAGTGTTATCATATTTTCTTTTTAAATTCGGACTGCACTGGCTGCACTTGGTCTTGATGAGATCAGAAATGTCATCTGAAAAAAATTATGATTAGAAAAGCTATCATAATTATATAAGTAATAATGCTTCCCATTGTAAATAAATGATTAAAAAATTAAAAGTATAACAGTAGCTACATCAACAATCTAT
This sequence comes from Danaus plexippus, assembly GCF_018135715.1. Lineage (NCBI taxonomy): Eukaryota > Metazoa > Arthropoda > Insecta > Lepidoptera > Nymphalidae > Danaus > Danaus plexippus. The sequence continues at coordinate 558,850 of NW_026869851.1, read as the reverse complement.
CAAATAATATAATCCTACTAATCCTATCCTACTATCCTATTAATAAAAGTTTGTGAGAATGTATGGATGTTTGTTTGCTATTATTTCACATAGATACGGCTGGACCGATTTGGTTGAAATTTGGTAATTAGATAGGTGCTACCCTGGATTTACTATAGACTACTTTTTATCCCGGTCAATAGGAGTGAAACCGTATACACGCTGACAATGTCGAAAAAAATAAGTTGTCTGGGAGTTTTTAACGAAAACGCTGCTTAAGCCCTTGAAGATGTAACAAAATAATGTATGGTGTAATTGTGTATCTTATATAGGTCTACACAAAAGTCCACGTTACCATATGTCTCTTAAGGATAACATACCGTATCCATTTTAATACTTTAACAAATGGGCAATTATAGAGCGCTAACTTGGAAAGTTATTTATTACACAAATACAGTATTGATCTTGATCATTTTAAATAGATTGGTAGGCATGAGCATTTCATGAAGATTGTTTTTTTTTCCTTTTACATCAAATGAAATAAATACTTTAGGAAGTAAAGCAAAATCAATCAAAATAACGCGCAACAAAATTAATTTCGTGTCGACGACTAGCCTGCCCCGCGCGGGCTGGGTGGAGGAACAAGTCGCTCATCGCTGACTGCTCTACCTGAAGTCTGAACACGAGCAGACGCGTGAGGGCAGATATCGTTGACGGTTGTCTCCGTAACGTGAATTTTCAAGGCACTAGCAATTTTTTTTAAAACGCACTGTAGGGTATCTATTAATGTAATATTGGCGGGTATTTCTTTTAGTTAGGAAATCCGTTGAGTTATTTTGTTTTTATTTTTAATATAAATATTACGTAGGTTTGTATTTGATTTTCTTTTTTGTTTTTAAAATAATAAAGTATTGCTGATATTTTATTTGAATAGGCAATATTGTATTTTTTGGAAATATTGAAAAATAGGTACTTACTGAGAATTATGCCACGAAAGCGTAAGTCTAATCTTTCCCAAGGCTCTAATCATTCCTATTTGCTAAAGCTCTAATTAAAATAAGCATCACATTTTGTATCCTGATATCTACCCATTATTCAAATAATCAGCTTTTAAAATATTTCATCCCGACCCCAAAACTACACGGGTGGAACCATGAGGTGCAGTTCGGGTTCAGAGGGCCTAGTGGCAGAGGACAACCCCATGCGGACGGAGTCGCGGGCAAAGCTAGTCAACAATATGAATCATTCGTATTTAACAATGCATACTCCATAGTAAATTTAACAGTTAATTATTCAATAAAAATGATTTGATTTTATAATATCTATAAATAATAATGGGTATTAGTTCTAAGAACATAAAAAAGCAAATAGTATCTAGCTTGTAGTTGATATAATTTCATCAACATGGTAACTAATATCCTAATTGGACATCTCGAAGCGAGGTAAATCAGAATATTATATAAAACTGTATAATATTGATTTGTCCTTTGTGTTATTTTAGTATAGTATTACTTTATGAATATTTTGATTACTTTAGTATAAGTTTTTTTTTACGCAGACGAAGACGCGGGTAACAACTAGTAATCTATAAAGAAGGACAATGCTTTGGTGCTTAATATTTTTTCCACTTAATAGTTATTTTTCGAATTACTATCGGATTTTAGGATTTAATTTTGATAAAAGATTAAAACATAAATTTGTGAATATGGAAATAGCAAACCAATTTGCGTTCAAAATGTCTATATTTTATTATCAGGCGACGAAAGGATTTAACTTTGTTTAGAGTTAGAGTCAGTGACATAAATTCACTTTATATTGTTTTATATAATTCATTACATATTTTATGTAAAATACGTTTACAAAATCTTTTCTTAGAATTTATGCCTGATTTATATTTTATTGATATTTAATATTGCCTGTCGGGTTAGTAGTTATCGTTTTCGCTTAGAACCTTTATATTATTTATTAGTTCTATTTTGTAAATTTTACGTTGACACTATGTAGTTTCTAGTTTTTAACATTTACTACGTGTTATCTAATTCAAGTCAAATAGTTTTTATAAAGATATTGAAATCTATTTAGTCCATGTATTTTGTCGCCTTATAATAAACGGGTATAACATTAAAAGTACCGAGGGAACTAATCTATAAGGTCATATAAAATTAGGAATTTTAGTACGTTTACTCATTGCACTTAACATAGATTTTCTTTGACAAGTCGTACTACTTCGTGCAAATCAAGTGACATAAATTTATGTTAATATTAATTAAAGACAGGGTGTTGTTTTCCACTATTATAAGTGAACTAGCATTATTCATTAAAACATAGCATTACCTTTTAAGCTTTGCATGTCCCCACATGGTGCCTGATCCAATAAACAAGCGAAGACTGCCTGTTTTTTGTGTTCATTCTTTAGCAACTCTTCTACGTCGAGGTTTTCGAAAGTTAACTGCGAGGCGGTAGCTACAGCTATTACAGTCAGGAATACGATGTATCCTCTCATTGCAAACCACATTACAACAAGCAACGAAACTGGAAAAAAATATTCAAAAACTATTTTTCTATGAAAATAGTCAACAGTTGGATTAAGATAAATTTTTGTACACCTAAACACCGTCACTTGCAACGTTTACGTGGAAAAATCGTACTATATAGTACTATTGATGAGGTTCTGTTAACATAAATATTAAAACTAGTGTCCTTTAAAATGTTGACGAAAACGAAATGGGTAATAAAAAGTAACACTCTTACTAAACCAAATCTATAAAATTTTAATTACTAATGTTAATATTAAATACAATTATAAAGATCAATTACTAAGGAGATATATATGTATGTATGAATATATATTAAATTTATAAACTATTTATATATAAATTTTATAAAAATAATTTTTACATTCCAGCGCTATGTTAATTATTTAAAGACATATTTTAACATAATCCTAATATTCCTATTACTTGTAATTGAAATAAAATGAAGTGAACAATAATAAAATCTATATAATATATATTGTTTAAAAATTAAATAAAACTGTTTCGGTATATAGGTAAGGAGAAAAAAAAATTGTTTTCTAATAATATTTTTTTAATAACAATGATTAAACACTCACCATGAAAAACAGAGTAAATAATAGCAGCTACAAAGGGAGGTCTTATTATATATGATAGACTCGTTATTTTAAATATAAGAAAAACCTTATTAGCGATGATTGTCTTGAAGATAAATGAGAGATAATTAAGTGTTGCGAAACTTCTAGTATAAATCTGTTTAGCTGCTGTCCTTAACTTAACTTAACGCTTGACTTCACTTGTTAATTTAAGTGTAAATAATGATGTTATTTTAAGTTTGGGCAAAAAAGAGTCGTGCTGTGGTCTTAAAGTGTTTATGAATAAATGTAAGTATTTTGATATTCAACTTACAAAAAAATCTAAACACTTATAAAATTAAGAAAAAGTCAATATTCATAATACTTTAAAACGGATATCGACCAATTTATATTCTAAAGAATATTATAAAGGTTGTACTGATAAAGCTTTTGCTATACCATGAATTTGGTATATTAGAAAGCAAAAAAAAGAAAAGAATTTTTTTATAGAAACAGGAAAATATTATTTTATCAACTAGTAACACCTTCTTACTTTGACGTCGTTAAATGTAAAAATAATTTGTCATAAATTAAATATACCTACAAATGCAAATAAAAAACTCTTTTAAAGAAATATGAATTTAACAGAAAATTTTTTTTTACTGTATTTCTTTGATAAGATATCCTTATACAGTTTCTTCTAAGATTTTTTGTCTATATATTCGCCTTTTAAGAATTAAACTTGATAAATTATGAAGGGTCATGTGAGTTTAGCAAATAAAATATAAGGCGTTGTAAAGGTTTTGGAAAGTAAATAAATAACAGAATAGAGCTTTAATGTAACCGCTTTTTTTTCTTTTGATACATGTTGGTATGATGTTATGATCCCGGCATCTTTTGAGGAGGGCCCGTGATTATGTAGTGACGTCGGGATTATGTAGTTTAAAGTAATAAAAATTCGCGCAGTAAGTCCGAAAAGGTATTAGTTTTATTTGATTTCATTACATTCATAATAGATTTTGTTTTATAAACCAACGAGTAAATACATAACCTTTGTCTTTATTTTTCTATAACTAGTATTGATTAAGAATAAAATTTATTATGCATAAAATATGATAATGATGATTACACGGTCTGTGGGGGATAAGGAGTGTATTTCAGTATGTACTCTGACCCTTTCATTGACGGATTGTCCTAGTCTATTTTCAAATCCCCTTAATTGCACTTTGTTTATTAGTGAAAAGAGATTATATCTGTAATAATGTTATTATTTTATATGATAATTTTTAGATTTCATCTAAGATACATGGTGTCGAGGTCTATTTGAAGGAAAGAACCTTTACCTATCTTTCTATGTAATAACAGTTAAATACAAACTTCGCTGTAAAAATATTTTCTTACAATTAAAATTTAATTGCCCTGGCAATTCATAAAAGTAGTTTAGAGTTCGTAAACGTATTTTTTTAAATTATTGTTTAAATAGTGAACAGAGAAGTTCTGAAAAAGTTATCTGTTCACAATTTTAACAATATTATTATACTTTAATTCAGTATATTGTATTAGAATTGATATTAATAGTAAATAAATGATATTATATTGTAAATAATGACTATAAAAATAATCGAGGCGAATGATCCTTTTTTTAATGATATAATTATTATATCAATAATGCCACCATTACGGGTCTAAATGTATATTGCCTTTCTATTGTTAAAAACTAATCATTGCAATTTGAATACCATTATGTCATTTTAAAATAATATATAATTTCCGTTGTTCCTGTATATAAATGTTGTGAGTTTTCGATTATTGTATAGGTTCCATACAAGCGTTTATTCAGTGAAGTTTGTTTTAAGGTAATATTTTTAAAGAAGATTGTGTAGAAAAATTATAGCTTATATTATATTGACAACAATATAGACATTGAAAACGAAATTCAAAGGAAATATTTTTTGTTTGTTTTTTATAAATATCCTCAGACACTTAAAAATTGTGTTAAGCATATAATTAGAAAGCTTTAATATACTCGTATATAACCTGAATATATATATATATATATATATATATATATATATGTCTATCTATCTATATAGGCTCTACAAAAACACATAGTGTATAATTTTTTTTTAATATAAGTAAAGATCTTCTAGCTAAATTTGTAATACAGTCAATCTAGACTTTAAAAATATACGTGTAGGATAAGTCGGTGTAAAATTTATTAAAATCTAAATGCATACGGAACAGTGTGTAAATGTATTATAATGTTTAGAATACTAAGTAAAAATATAATACTTTTCCTTCCAGTTCAAAATGCGATCATTAATATTATTAATGATATTGACCGTGACCTGTGTTCTGAGCTATGATGAAAAATACGACTCACTTGATGTCGATGCTATTCTAGCTGATGATCAACATTTCACTTCCTACCTTGATTGTTTCCTTGATAAGGCACCTTGCACTACCGAGTACTCAAAGGAATTCAAAGGTATAATCTTCTATTTTAACACGAAGCAATGATATTAGGCAAAGTAAAATTTTTCTTAAATAAAAATAACAATTTATTTATGAACTTATTTGCACTTGAATTGTATTTTTCAATATTATTTTCGTTTAAATTTATTGTGGGTTATATACCTACATTAAACTTGTAATTATACAACATTTTAAAGACTTCTTCCTCGAACACTATGTTGGTTATATAAAGAGCTATAAAAAGTTTACATATGTTCGCAGAATTATTACCGGAAGTTATAAAGACAGCTTGCGAAAAATGCTCTGATACACAAAAGGTGAAAGTGAGGAAATTTGTAAAAGCGATCTTTGAAAAAAAAGCAGAAATGGCCCAAGAATTTCGAACAAAGTTCGATCCTACTGGGGAGTACGAGCCGGCATTCTTGGCTTTCTTAAAGCAAAATAAATAATAATAATAAATACCCTTTTAAAGACTTGAAGATTAATATTTTTTTTGACTAATTTATAAATGGTTTATATCTAATTTTTTGTTGATTTTTTTTTCAATTCTGTGATCTTGTTCATGACATAACCATTAACCATGCCTTTTATATTTAAGACATTTTAAGGTAAATTCAATACCATATGTATACACGTTTAATGGATTAAAACTTTAAATATAAATATTTTGTTTCTTTTCATACTTATAAGAAGACTTATATAATGATATCGATATAACATGATTTGTAACCTAAGACTTTAAATAAATATCAAACCATTATGGTTTGAACCAATTGCTCAGTGGTGATACCGTTACATAATTTATGAGTTACGTCAGACGCAGTACTGCGCAAGCGAAACTCAAATACACGTGCAACCGGCTTACTTTAACCAGGCTTGCCTAATAACAACTTACTAGCGGCTTGGGGTCAATTCTATTGAATATTCTGTACGAAGTTATAAAATTTAAGCCACCGTTAATGTATGTTATTATACTATTAATAAATATTCTATATTATTTGTTTATAAAACTAACTTAATCTTTATGCTTTGAACATGTTAAATGAATGCTAGTACTCAGTACATCAGACGTGTATTTTATGAAATTTCAATTTCATTTTATTTTTTCTTGATAATGTGGTGAGGTGATAAAATAGTCGTATCGTATAAAATGTATTTTTATTTAATCAGTCAACACCAATATAAAAAATAAATAACACTTTTACATCCGCATTAAAATTAATCCGAAGATGATATTCCACAGATATCACAGAAACTTTGTCATATCTTATACCTTTTTACGTTGGCAACAATCTCTTTAAACCTTAAACCTATTAAAAACTAATGTATAAATTATTGTGATCCTTTTGTTTAACTCTCTTGTATAAACTTTTCAAAGTTTGCACGATGTTGTCCGGTTGGGTCATTTTTCTTGACGAGTTCTTCCCATTGTGCAGGATGCTTTTGTTGAATGGCTTTAATAACTTTCCTTATGTTGACCTTTTGTTTATCTGTGCATTTACCGCAAACAGTTTCCACAGCTTCAGGTAAGGCCTCTAAAATAATAGTTTGATGTGAGTAAAAAGTCACATGAAAGCGAATTTTTTTCAAACGCAATACGGAAAAACAATTATTAAGTGTAAATAACCTTGTGACAAAAAATTAAGAATGTAATAAATTTTTAAGTGCCATTATCTCTAGAAATTTTCATAAATTTCTGTATATAAGTACTGGACGAAACCTTGACCTCAACCTTTGAAAATAATGTCGCCATTTATCCTCAAGTCCGTCATGCAGAATAAATAGATTTTATTTAGTAAACATTACACATGCTTGGACGCGTCGGTGAACATTTATTAGGAATGCTTATGAAATATAGTTTTGATTGTTTGCGGTAATTGATTTTGCGATATTTACTTTAGTAAGTTATGTTTTTTGTAAAATTTATTTAAAAATAAGGGGCTCTCTCTTGCAATGCAGCCTTCCAAGAAAATAGATAAAACAGAGATTTAAGATTAAAGGCTTTCTTCCTTCCTGATTAGTTGAAATAATTCATGAAGTTTTGCAGTTAAGACAGTTTGACACTGTTATATCTATGTATATATAATTTTGACATACTTTCAGCATTTTATAAAATGATTTATTTCAAAGAAGAGAAAAAAATTAGGACCAAATATAAGTTTGTCTACTATATCCAGTCTCTTTTTTCAAATATACCACTTTTAAATCTCTAAATAGGTATGTAATACAAAGTACCACTTACTTTTAAAGTCAGTGCCTTCTGCTGTACATTTTCCTTTTTCCAAGAAGCAGTTGATGTATGATTTAAGTAATCTGTCGTTGGACACCAATGTCTCGACGTCAAAGTTGTCGTATTTTGAATTATATTTTTCGGCGGCCAAAATTGACACGACCAGGCAAGCCAATACAACAAAGGTCCTCATTTTAATTATTCTGAAAGAGGTATTTTTTTTAATAAAATAAATGTTGTGAGTAATCACAAGAACGTATAAAGCACGACAGTTTTATATGATTAAAAATCGATTCAAATCTGAAATCTGACGTGTCCCGAATATTAATTAAATCCGTTTAGTAACAATACGAATGACTTCCATGGTCATCCCAGGCGTGCTTAGAATATTCATAACTGTGGACTCTCATCACATATCAACCAGGGACCAATGCGAATAAATATATGTAAATACTAGTTAATAAACTTTAAATTAGCTTATAAATACTTTGAAATAAATTAAAAACATCGTGCACACGTAAAATACACTTTTTCTTTAACAGATACTGTAAATAATAGAGTTAAACCGGATAAAAAGAGTTAAATAAACAAATTAAAGTTTCAATTCGTAAGTATCACACGGGGTTTCGAGAGTATTAGCTCAAAGTTATATAAGACTGTCACAATCTGCCTGCCGTTAATACTGCATTAAATTGCAGTTCGTTAACCCACCTTTTACTCTCAATACAACCCAAAGAACTAGCTGCCGCAGAAAGCGACAGTGCTTTTATATTGTCGAACATTAAACCACCACCTTTGCTGACACGAAGACCATGTTAAGTATCTGATACATACAATTTTAAACCTTTTGGCAAAGGCTAATAAGAATCTGTATAGCATTTCAACGGGAATCACAATAGGTCCCTGTTTGTTGTTGAAATCCATCGTATATGATTTGTTGCTGAACGTTACCAGGAAACCAATTGAGCAATAAAAAGTCCCCAATATCACGAGTGAATCATAAAAATTGTTAGTGGTTTTTAATTAAATTCAAATTTACATAACCAATAAAAGTAAGAAAAGGTTTTACTACAAATTATTATTATTATGGAACAATTGTTACTTTAGGGAGTTAAATGCTAGCAACCAAATTAATATAACAATTTATTTTATTTGTTTCACTTAAAAAGAAAATTATATTGAAAAACATTAACCTATTTAATTTGTAACCCAAACGACCTAGCTTATAAACATTATCATACCAGTATTTCTACAAATGGAAATGCCAAGTCAGCTTTAGGTCAGAATCCAAGGTAGTTTAGGATTTTGAAGGCTTGGTTTGCAAATTATTTCATACTTTCACACATATTTTTCATAATTAATTATTCTTGATTTCCCGACATTGTTAACTGTTCGTTGGTTTTATTCTAAAACTACTTGAGCATTTATTTAAACAATTTAATACAGGAAATAGGTAGGCTGTTCATTGAAAAAAGGTATATTGGTGGTGTCTTCGGCGTTATTTCACATAAAAAGCTAGTAGAGGAATTTAAATTATATTAGTATTTAAATCATCATATGAAGAGTATATTTGTTTGTAGCTCTTTAATACCAAAACATTTAAATGCTATTTGTGACGGTTATTAAGTTATTAACGATGCAAAAAAGGCACAAACTATTATTTTTTTCTGTAAATTTGTTTTTTTTTCTTATTAAACATTATATATGTTTTATTTTATATGGTTACTGTGGTACCAACAGATAACTGAATTTGTTTGGATGTGGTTTATATTTAAAAGGAAAACCTATGTTTATCGTATAATAAAACATCGATAAAATTCTAATTAACATTTATTGAAGATGAAGATGCTAGTGTTGTATGACTTTTTCCTACTTCCCGCTAGCCTTACGTGCTATAGCTCAGTTTGGCTTTGATCTTCATGAATCTGATTTTAATATTTAAAAAAGTATATTTACTTCATTACTTATTTAATAATTAATAAACTTTAAATATCGATACCGAGTACTCGTACAATCAATTCAGTTTTGACCTTTTGAGTTGGAAACGCGTTGAAATCTTACTTAAAAAAATCTCTCTGTTAACGATGTTTTAAACTACGGGTTTTAGAGATGAAGTAATAAAAATGCAGCGATTTAAATGAAATCTGTAAATTACCGATACATAAAACTTTATAATCATAACTGAGTAGAAAATTTATACATTTATGTTTAAAATTACACGTCATAAAAGCTTTTATTTGCAGTGAACAAAATGTAAAAAAAGTAATCTTATAATTTAAAAAAATTACGTCTTGTGTATTAATTTGATCATATCACTTTCCATTCCACACATATCTCAATTTGATTGAATTAGGTGTGCAAATGTTATTATATAGTGTATTATAAAATTAATTGTCCTACATTGCTATATTATATATATCTCAAAATGGAATTTCAACTTTTGTACTCGGATGACAATTATTCAAATTGTATCTATATTTTTGTTTGAGGTCGTTATTTTATTATAATACTAGGGACCAGCCACGGCTTCGCACTGTCTCTTTACAAAAAATGTAAAATAGCCTTTTTAATTTTGAGAATTATTAAACTTATATTATGATAACTTACAAATGGTACGCCCGATTCAAATGATTTAAAAAGTAATTTACAGATACTGATGTAGGATTGAAAACGAAGTAATTTATTTTGATAAGACTCAATACCGTATTTATGTAAATATTTCTAATAAACGCTTAAAAATACCAATTTTTAAATTTTAAATTTTGATGTATCTCAAAGACTTTAGGCAGAATTTTCGTTAAAAGCTCTCAGACGGCTCATGTTTTCCCGACATATTTAACAAATATCGTTAATGTACACACAAGTAAATACAAAAACGTTACAAATCATATATTAAAACCTTCCTCGAGAATCACGCTATCGAGTGGTGATAACTGTTTGATAATCGGTGCGGTAGTTCTTCCGTTTATCTGCGAACAGACAGACAAACAGACGATGCGAGAGACTTTGTTTTATAATATGTATTGATTGATTATATCTCTAACATTTATATCAATCTTTAAAATTACGTTTTAAGGCTAAAAGATTGCTTGGTACCTAAGGCTAATTTCAACTTTATTTATACTTAAAAGTTAAATATTTTATATCTAGGAGCAGCAGCATAGCTTAGCTTTTTATTACTTTATGTACATTCATAAATAAACTTAATATGTTATTTGATATATAAGTATTTATGAAGAATATTTACCATAAAAACTATTAAACTAGCCAGTGGGCAGAACTGTTTTCGTTATGTTTTATAATAAAACAAGTCAATAGAGTAATATAAAATATTAGATGTATTATAAAAAAAATTCAACTCATCGGTTGTTCTAAAAACATATGCTTCTTGGATTACAAACACATTTTAGATTTTGATAATGATGTCAGTTAGTATAAGGATTGCAATTCAGAATGTGTTAAGGAAATAATTAATAAACTGCTGCTAAATAAACAATATGAAAGTGCTAATTTTCCCAATACTTACGTAGCTTAGCTATTTGTTGCTATGGACTTTAGGAATGTGTTGAAATGTTTATTTTGAGGATCAAGTTTTCTCTTCAGCTCGGCGTAGTTCTGTGGCGATATATTTCGGAAAGCTTCAAATGTCCTGTGAGCAAATCTTTTTTGGGACGGTGAGCATTTATTACAAGCAGTTATAACTATTTCTGGTAGAACAACTGAAACATAATAGTGTGTACATGTTAACACTTTGATATTTTACATTGGTGCCAATTGACTGCGCATTCTTTGCTTCAGAAGAAAACATTATATAAGAATTTAACAAAACTTATGAATTGTAGACAAAAGGAATAATTTATATTGTGTTTTTTGTATTAAATAGAGTTACAATTTTAAAGTCTTCAATCTGTTTTTCTTTGCAACACTATAAAGAGCAAAAAATAGCAATTAAGTCATTGCCGCCGTCAGTACCTTGTTGTTAGAGAGTTAGAAGAAAAGAAAACAACAAGACTTGACATTACGTAATAATAAATCAAAAGCATTTATTTTTTATTTATTTTAAAGAATTATGATTGAATTTCTTTCTTTTGCCATTGTCAATATTTATAGAAAAAATTTTAAAAACAAATAATTATGATATTTTCTTTATATATCTTTAATGTGTCTAATGACCCTAATTTTCTTTAGATAAAATAAAAAAAATGTATTCAATAATTTAAAGCTGTGGTGAAAATTTAGCTTAATATTAATTTATTAATAGGACAGCATAATATGTTCAATAAATAAAATAGGGTAATACAAAGTATGTGTCTTCTAATACAAAGTATGTGTGTCTTCTGCTAAGAATATTTTATAAACATCATCATAAAAATAGGATGCTTAAAAATATAAAATGTAATAGGAGTTTTTATTATAACTTACGCTTAAAAACTCTTCCGATCGGTGTGCACGGCCCTTTATCCAAAAAACAATCTATGTACTTTTTCAACAGGCGGGGATTTTGCACAAAGTGGTCTATGTCGTAATAATCGTACCGACTATCGTAATACTTATTGTCGGCAAAAACTCCAAAAACAATGAAGAAGATAAAATAAACAATCTTCATTTTAACAATCGAGATTTTATTAATGCAATTTACCAAGTTACCGCATGCCTTAATATGCCTAGTATGTTGTATGCCACAAAGAAGAATGAATTAAAACGTAAATAACAAAACTTTAAAAAAACATACAGACCGTTGACCTTCAAACTAAAATAAACTAATCTGGAGGATTTGAAAAACATCGTGCAGACGTAATTTGTTTAAGATGCCATCTTTTGTGGATGAGAGTACCTACTGATAATGAATAAATAGTTAATTTTTCAATGCGGTATAAAGTTGGACGGTTGTTTACATTAAAACTAGTTTGTTTTAAGTTTAAGGTTGTTTTAGACTGGTTTAAGTCGCTATAATGTCTTCGTAAGCTTTAGATATACTTTCTGGTAGGTTTACAATTGAAAGTAATTAATAAAACAGTTCTTTAAATGATTATTACTTTTATTGTGCCGTTTTCCTTATCTTTAGTTCATACAATTCATGCCATCATTTTAATATTTCGCAATAGCAGCTTCCAAAGCGGGAAGGTATTTGTTCTCGGGGTCGTATTTTTGTTGGAAAATTTTGTAGTCATCTGCCTTTTGGACTTTAATTACTTCTAAAAAGCGTTTGAAAATGTGCTTCTGGGCAGCGGTGCACTTTTCGCATGCTTGTTCTACAGCCTCCCGTAGGTCCTCTATAAAAAATGTACAAAATGCTTAGAAAGGTTTTGAGCTTAACTGTGAAACTAAATAGACATAAAAATTGTATATAAAGTAGTTATGGAAAAGAAGTAAAATATGGTATTAAATGTAAGTAAAGAATAATTAATGTTCATAATCTTAATCTCTTCATATTATTATTACATTCATAATAACTATTCCATGTCTTTAGTCTCAAAATTATTGTAATAAAAATATAGCAAGATATTTAAATATATTTTGTAACAGAATTCATGCTTTATATCAGTTCTTGGCAATTAAGTGACCCGGATTAAAATTTGTTTTTATGATTACGCGGCCATTGAGTTCTAGCGAATTACAAAATGTTATGCTGTAATGTATTACGTCTCAGGTATTTTTATTTTATCTGAACCAAATCGTTTGTGTTTTGCAAAAGAAATAATGATTAAGAAAATTTTATTTAATATGTATATGGCAATAATTGGTATAGCGAGACTTTTTATTTTTTTCCGCGAAATGTCAAAAATTACGTAATAACCTCTTCAATTACATTTAGTTAAGAAGCTGTTTTACCTTTAATAGTGCTCGAAAACTTATTTTAAGGAGTAGGAGTTTCTTGAAGTCAAATATAATAAACATTTTACATTACAAATGAAACTAGTATTTTTCGGATTTACTACGCGGATTTTATTATTTAAAAACTACATAATCCCGACGTTTCGGTTACTTTGCAGCAACCGTGATCACGGGCAGACGAGGTCCGAAAAATACTAGTTTCATTTAAATGAATACTCGCGAAAATCTTAGATCTCATTATTTTACATTACATTCATAGACAGTATATTGGAATTTAAATGTAATTTTGAATTTAAGTAGATTAAATACGTTTAACTAAATTAATTTAAAAAAATTGAGTTAAGTGTGAGTCTAATGTTTAAGTTGATTTCGTTTTATTAGAAAACTACTAATTTATAAAGTACTTACTTAACATTCATATATTTTTTTAAATTACTATTTCAAACATATAAAGTTAGTAAAATAAATGCTTTTCTTACTTTTGAAATCACCAGATAGTTCGTCACAAGCACCCTTGTCGTTAAAACAGTCCAGGAAAGCTCCAAGAGAGGCGGGATCTGAGACCAACTTCTCAATATCCAAGTCGTCGTTCTCTGAGTTGTATGTTTCGGCAGAGGAAAGAACCAATAAGGCAGATAACACGATAATGACCTTCATGATTATATCTGCAAAAATATATATACATACATATATTAAAAATCTTCAATCGAATTACACAAAGAAATAAAAAAATTGAATAACATGGATGATGTTACCAAAATCCGATATAGATATTTAAATGGAATATTTTATAGCAACTTGTTTGTTACTTGGAGCAAAAAATGCGACTGCATGCATTGGCTACCTCGTCTTTGGCGTTTAGTTTGGAGCTCTTTATCAATGTTTAATTTATAAGAGGACAGACTACATAAATCGTTAATGATGTTTATATTTACTTTTATTTATTGTGTGAGGAATTTTAATCAGACCGACTATTTTCTTGATTAGTCTTAGTTATAAAGTATTCATGTAAATCATTTTAGATCTGACAAGAAAATTTATACTTAAGGCACGTCATAGTTGAGTTCATCACTTCACAGTTGGGGCACGAGTTAATTAATTGAATAATTGTTTTCCTGAGATGACCTCAACGTAATACAAATTTATTTGATGTTTCCTCGAAGTAACATATGTATGTAAATACTTATTACATGAACATATATATACATATATATATATATATATATATAGTTAATTTTATTTAATGAAAAAGTTCTCTTGGTATGTTTTGTATCTCAATGTTGAATCTAGTGTTGGCAGTTTTAGGATACTTTGAGATTGTTTTTACAAAAAAATATATATTTTCGTCTAATCTAGTCTATAAACGATTGTAAGAACAAATTTATTAATAATTTTTAAATTTTGTTTGACCTATGTATTCTCTAACTTTACATACATATATATTCCGTTTACATCATTTTTAAAAAAGTATTTTAATACAATTGGTTACAGATAATTAAAATATACTTGACTTAAAAACCTGTTTGAAGAGCAAAAGTTCACGAAACGTTTAGGTGCAGGCCAATTTAAGTTCATTTGAATAATCTCGGTATATGCCATCTTTATAGACATGGTTAGATTTATTTGTATATAAAAAATTTTTTTTTCTAAAAACTTGCGAAAAAATTAATATTACAATAATCTATAGTAGAGGAAATAAGTAGATAAAAAAAATACAATATTGAATTATAGTGAGAAGTAATTACCTTATATAATTTGAGAAGACCGTCCTTATGGGATTTTAAAATACCTGTGATTTTAATACATTATGATCGGTCCTTTTATACGTGTTCCCGAACGTTAGCAAGGTTGTTTATTTAATAAAGAAAATTTAAATCACCAAATATATCTTTTTGCGATTCTAAGTAACTTAAAGTTTTATGGACGTGATAAGAATTAAGCGATATTTTTATCCACTAAGCGAGGATACCACATATTTTATCTAGATATATTTATTTGCTTTTGTAGACAGTGAGCAGATTCAACTTTATCAAATATTACGTTAATTTATAAACAAAATCATAAACGATAGAATAAAAATTAAAAATGACGTCATATGAGGTACGATATGCTAGACATATTTATAAAATTGTTATCTGTCTGTGTTTTTAATGTTATTATCTCAAGACCTTAATGTTATTATGGCAACAAACTATCTTTTCAAATATTTTGTATAATTGGAGTAATCTTTAGGACGTAATTTTTATGAATTTTTAGATCTTTAATATCGGCATGTATGTAAAAATACTTAAATTATAAGTTATTATTCAAAAACATCTTTATTTGTCTCAACCAAACATTAAATAAAGTGACATTTAGAATTTGCTCAGAAAATTATAACGAAGATCTTTATAGTTCATAAATTTTATGAAATTATGATTCCTATTAACGTTTGCTCGATTTGTATGGTTTAACATTATTTTATATCAAGTTACTCCTTACGCGTTCATTAAAAAATATCTCTCCCAATATTACCCTTTAAATTTTAAAGAGCAAGATAATTTACAATTGTTTTTGCGGTAGATATTTTATTCATTTTTAAAGTATGTCAGTGTGGAAGCGTCTATTTTATTATTTCATAATTTCTGTACCCTTATGTTCAAGAACCTAGTTGAAATTTATCCACATTTTGTACGAATATTACATCAATCATCAATCAATACATATTATAAAACAAAGTCCCTCGCCGCGTCTGTCTGTATGCCAGTTCGTGATAAACGGAAAAACTACTGCAGCGATTTCGATAATCGGTGCAGTAGTTTTTGTTTGATAACAGTTAACACTACTCGATAGCGTGATTCTCGAGGAAAGTTTTAGTATATAATTTTTTAAGTTTTTGTATATACTTATTGTGAATTAAGGATATTTGTTGAAGATGTCGGGAAAGCATGAGCCATTCTGAGAGCTTTTAAGGAAAACGCTGCATAAAGTCTTTGAGATATAACAAAATAATATATGGTGGTATTGTGTATCTTATATAGCTCTACTGAAAAGTCCGCAGTGGCATATTCACCTTAAAGATAACATACTATACCCATTTTACAACTTAAAACAATTGGCATTCCTAAAGCGTTTATTGGAAAGCTGTTTACATAAATGTGGTATTAAGTCTTATCAAAATAAATAACTTCGTTTTCAAGCCTACATCAGTATCTGTAAATAACTTATTAAATCATTTTAATCGGGCGTACCATTTGAAAGTTATCATAATATAAGTTTAATAATTCTCAAAATTAAATAGGCCCTTTTATATTTTTTGTAAAGAGCCCGTGTGAAGCTGGGACTGGTACCTAGTTTTCAATAAAATAAATACAGTATGCAATTTTATTTAATAGTTTAGGAAATCGAATTAGAACCGTTATACATATTTTAAAAGGCAATATTCACTTCATTTAAATGAAACTAATATATTTCGGATATACTACGCGTTTCATTTAAATGAATACAACTCGCTAAAGTCTTAAACCTCATTTCAATCTTCACTTAATGGCCCTTGCCTTTTAAAAACATTTGTTCTTATTATTCGTTATGGAGTAATAAAATAAAACACTTATAAAACTCTTGTGTTATTAGTAATGCACACTTAAATTTACTACCATTTTTTTCAAGAGGTCAAAAATTAATCGTATATCCAATACGGATGCAAAAACGTTCACGACTGTGACCGTTTTAATTAATACTAAAATGATTTATTATAAAATTTGCAGGAGCAATAATTTTTTAGTCATATGTTTTAACTTGTAGTAAGGTTTTATTAATTGAGGTTTTTGTATCACAATATCTGAATTGAGAGTTACATCATTTTATGAAATATATTCCTAATTGAACTGACGTGGGAAATAATTTGGTTATGTTATTCTCCAGTGTCCTCTGTTTATTTAACTTCACTCAATTAATCAATTTTGCCAA
Organism: Danaus plexippus; assembly: GCF_018135715.1. Classification (NCBI taxonomy): domain Eukaryota; kingdom Metazoa; phylum Arthropoda; class Insecta; order Lepidoptera; family Nymphalidae; genus Danaus; species Danaus plexippus. The sequence continues at coordinate 541,295 of NW_026869851.1, read as the reverse complement.
AGATACTCATAGATTGTGAATTATTATCAAGTTTCTTAATTAATTTTTTGATAAACGTTGTGGTTCTTATAAGTCATTACTGATCCTAGACTATTAATAGGTTTATAATTTGTAGTTTTGTAGTATGACATAAATTATTATGCATCGAAATAACTCATACGTTTACAATAATTTTATACAAACCTTTATAAAAAAAGGGAAATATGTTAATATTATTATTTTATTATTAATTTATTATGAAGCTCGGCCAATAGACCTCTAGAAAATGAACAATTTAGAAGTAGCTTTTATTTAACTTATAACTTTTAATATTGCATTCAATTTTGTTGATACAATTCAATTTATTCAATCTTCAACCTATCGATCTAATATTTATATATACGTAAGTTTTATATTTAACTTAGAAATATCTGAATTAATTGATAAATATCGATTTTAGTGCATCAATGCATCAATAGCAAGAGTTATCCTGTCCGCAATAATTGACCACAAATTAAAAGGGAAGAGGAAAATGAATTGCATTGTAATACTATTTTTACAATTAAATACTATTATTATTAATTAAATAGAAATAATCTCTAAATATGTATGACAGAAACAAGAGGCTAAAAGAATTTTGTTATAAGATTGACTTGTGTGATAACGAGATTATCTTTGTATATTGATGCGTTTTTTATCAATCCTTCTACTCACGTAGCAAAAATCAGCATGTTTGAGCTTGCCTGACGCAATCTTAAATCGCGACGTCGATTGAATGACAAAATTGTTACCTACTAGCTCTTGTCTGATATCAGTTTAGTTGACATTACACATAGGTGGCTATACTTACTCCTTGACTTATTATAATGCATACAAAATAACTAGTGCTTTTTTTAATTTTTGGCCTTAAAAAGTTTGTTTTTTGCACTTTTTCTATTATACCTATGTTCACATAGAGATGCTCACGTGCTATAACTTCATAGATTGATAATAGCATCAATAATATTCAGGATGCAAATTCGTTATAAACATCAATTTCCATCGATAACAAAATAATTATTGATGGAATTCAAAGGTTTTTATGTAATTAATCAAACCGCACCCACGAACCTATATAACACGGTTATTTGAATTTAATATATGATTTAACAATTTTTCCTATAAGTGTTCGCATATTTTTTCTGGTGAGATACGTTATTGTATAAAGTAGACTCATAAGACATTTATACAATTATTAAAATAACAAGTTGTTTCTCGACGCTAGTAATATTACAGATAAGATAGAGATAATTATATTTGGATATTTATTTCATTAATAACTATTTTATAAGGAATATATAATTTTTCATATGTTGTAGATCTCTTAGTGACACTGTCGATAATTTAGTTTAGTTCAGTTACCATCTCTTACTCAATAAATAAAAGTATAACTTAATTGTATCGATATTTCTATAAATTAATTATATAACTAAGCTAATACTATTTATTGATGAAGCATCAATGCTTAATTTATAATGTTGAATTTCATTTTACAGTTCTGATTTCAGCATGAAAGTCATATTTCTGGCGTGTTTATTTGCCTTTGTGAGTACACATAGACTTTATGACGATGTATTGCCGATTGATATGTTAGCTTTAGCCAAAAAACCTGAGGAATTGAATAAATTCATGGACTGTTTGCTTGATAGAGGCCGTTGTAATGATGTGTATATAGGTTACAGAGGTACGTATCAGAGAATTTTATGTTTTACTCAAGAAAAATAGCTCATAAAAATAATCTGATTGTTGACATATAGCAAGGAAGACTATATAATTATCATGATGATTAATTTTCGATACTTAAATTATTCAATATTAAGTTACAACTATTTTTATTTGATCTTCTTTTTTTCCAGTTTATACTCCTCAATCCGTTCGGGAATCTTGTAAAAGATGTACAACCGATCAGAAAATATTTGTCTACTTATTCTTGGAAACTCTTAAAAGATTGTTACCAAAGAGTTACCACGAATTTAGACATAAATATGACCCAAATAATGAATACTTTGACAACTTAGAGGCTGTAGTATATAAATACAAGTTTGAACCGTGTCAATAAGCTCAACTCCGTTTCAGTAACGATGAGTGATGTTAAATTGTTATAAAATTATTTGACATTGTCGGAAGGAGAAACAAATCAAAGACAAATATTTTGAAAATGATATAAAATCTTTCCAATTTTCATACAAGTGTCTCTAATATATTGGTTATATTTACATACACTAATAAATAATTTATAATATCTGTAATTAAATATTGTTCTTATTATATTCCGGTAACATTTCCGTTTTTGATGTATAAATTAAGTAAAATATAATTAAAGTATATCATCTATTATATAGGTGGTAGAGCCCAGCTGTGGTCTAGTAACTACAGCCCGAACATGGGCTGGCTTGACCCGGGAAGTATCACCCTGTTACAGAAGATTGGCGTGAAGTAGTCATTAATAACTGCTTTTCGTCCGACGAGTGACAGAGCTGGTTGCCATTTCCCTGTTCCCACCCTTTCCTGCCATTTCCTTATTCCTCTCCCCTTTCATCAACAACCAAGGTTGGCAACACATCCGTAACATCTCTGTTGCGGATATTCATGGGCGACAGTAACTACTGCCCATCCAGTAGGCCGTCTACTCGATTGCCGCTTTCACGTAAAAAAAAAATCAAGTGAATTCCAAGCAATGTCAGCAAAACCCAAATGATCTCTCGTATAGGTGTTCATATTTATTGGAAAAAGTGGTATATCTCAGTAAATAATTAGCTGAAGTTAATTAAAAAACTACAAAATTAATAATTCCATAACGCATTTTAACGCGATATAATAACGCGGTAACTGCGTCTTGAGGTCTGGCATTATGTTTACGACAAATTTTCTTATGCTGACGATTCAGGGGTGGGTTGTTTGAGGTGAGAACATTCTTTACATGCTGTATTCTTAACCAGTAGATGTATAAACATATTGTGAAACTAGGGTTTGTCAACATTTATTATATATATAACACATAAAACACAAGTACATAGCTAAAAATACAAATAACAACATTTTATATAGTTACATAGGTAGGCCAAAAAATTCGCGGAATAGGAGGTATGATGGGGGAAAAGGTTCACTTTTTTACCTGTACTACTTATCATACTTAGTGAGAGAATAAATACCAAGTTTCATTAAATTCAGGTTATTATTCAATTCAATAAGATACAGTTCAATAAAGAAGTGAATTTGGAAGGAAATTTTAATCATGGAGAAATTTTAGTTTCACGCAGTTATTAAATTCCTTACCAAGCAAGGAAAACCTACTTAGATTATTTTGGAAGAGATGTCTTCTGTTTATGGGGACTCTTGCTCATGGCTTACAAGTGGCACCACCTGTTCAAGAAAGACAGACATACGATTGAAAATGATCCGAGGCTGGGGAAGCCTGTCAACGTGACTACGGCAGAGAACATCGAAAATCTTGAAAAACTCATATCGGAAGATGTCCGTTTAAAGAAACGCAGCTCTAAGAAATGATAGGAATATCAGTTACAACCATTTTGAACATCCTACACGGCTATCTTGGCATGTCAAGGGTGTGCGCAAGGTGGGTGGGTGCCTAGAATGCTCACGCCACACCAGAAGCAGCGACGAGGTGAATGTTGTAGCGAGTTTTTATCTCAGAAAACAAGAACTAAGTTTTATGCCGGATTGTGACTGGAGATGAAACTTGGGTTCATCATTATGAGCATATATATATGTTTTAAAGGATTTCTGTATAGAAGTAAAAAAAAATCAAAAATTAATTGACATTAATTTTATAGTAAAATAAATCTTAACATTTATGGAATGAAGGTTCGAAAGCTAATATTCTAATATTATTTAAAGAGTGTTTCCTAAATAGTACGTGTGAAGATTAAGAAAACGTTGGAAGATGAACAAAAACACGAATAACTGACAGACACTTACCTCTCGTCTCGTTATCTCTGTTGCTGAAAAGTAATCTGTAATCTGGGTAAAATAAAATAAAAAAGAGAGTTAGAGTTACTAGACATAATTTTATATTATTTAGTTTTCAAAAATACATTCATACAAAATTATTTTTTCGAAATTCCACTTGTGAGACTCTATCCTTGATAATAATCACAGTCCTGAGGTCTTAAATCTTATAGCATTTTATTTGTATTAGTGCATAAGATATTCAAACTATTATTCAAACAGTTTCATGAAGTGTGATAATTAATTCCGTTTATGTTAATTATTTGATTAACACAATTGAATATAACCTGTATTTTAGAAACGTATGCTTATAGTTTACTAAATTAGAGCACACTATTATTGAGGTATTCAATTGTAAACTTGTTAATGTCTATTAGAATTGCAAATCGAATGTTTACCGATCAATTAAAATGTTTTAACACATACAATAAATCAAACAGTTTTTATGAATTTGATTGATAAGGTTATATTTGAAATCCTTTGTACAATTAACAGAATATAAAGAGTATTTATAGTAAGTACCATCTTTAATCTTGAAATCTAATGTATGGTAGTGGTATTTAAACTTGATAGTTATATGATTTATTACAGGAACAACTATTTAAAACCAATTATGTCTATAGATATCAATAGTGAATTTTGTTTGAAACACAAAATATATAAACGTTGACTAACTTGTAACATTCTGAATTTTTATTGTTATTTTTATAGTTTTGAAAATAGTGAGTTTAAATTAAAAATAAATTCGAAATTTGAATATTAAATAAGATCTGTTGAAATAAGCAATGGAACTACAATTTAAAACAAGTGATCATTAAAGAAAAACGAAATAAATATAATATAAAGAGCAAAGTAGTAAACATTAATGTTATAAACCATAAGTTATTAAATTAAGATATTGTGCTTTCTAGGAGCTTGTCTAGTTATCTTCTGTACTATCAAAAACAGTATTCTGTGTAATCAATATACAAAGTAAATATTTTACGTCGATATTTTAAATCAGAGTAGTATAACAGTCGTGAAATCAGTTCTCTCGGTATATAGATTGAAATTCTAGTAAGAATTTTATATACAGGAATCAAAAACCTTTTATGTATTAATCTTCATGTAAATTTTATTTGTAAACGTTTTGTTTTTTATAAAAAAAGATCAACAATCTCATTATTTTTTTAGATCCAATGTCATCGTGTCTTTCTTTAATTCATGTTTATGTGACATTCGGTAATAGACTACAAGGACAGTATTTTTTAATGTTCACAATAAAGTAAGTTATTCTATGAATGTATTTTACCTTAGTAAAGTTATAATATTTTTATTAAAACTATTTTATTTTTAATTAAAGTATTTTTTTTTTGGTAAAGGGGGCACGAACAGACGGCCTATCTAAAGAAGGTAGTGATCTCGCCCATGGACATCCACAACTCAGTTTTGAGGATGCGCTGCGGAAGAGACGGAGGAAAAAGTGGGAAAGGGAGGGAAAAGTGAAGGGGTAGGAAAGGGTGGGAAAAGGGAAAGGGTAACCGGTTCGCTCATTCATAGAACGAAACGCAGCTATTACAGAACACTTCACGCCGATCTTCTGTGAGAGGGTGGTACTTCCCTGGTCAATCCAGCTCATGTTCGAGCTACAGTAACTTGACCACAGCTAGGCTCTACCATCTACACAATTTATATTGAGAGTGACTTATTTGTGGCAAAACAGTATCAAGATATATTTCATAAATATAACGGAAAAATCATTTATTAAAATTAAATTTACTTTCTTTAAATAAACCCATTTCTTAGAAAAAACAAGGCATTTCTTTAGTAAGAGTGGCAATTGATTAATCTCGTTTCCTTCCAAACTCTACTTCCAAAACTAAGTGTTTTTTATTGAATTTTCGGATTTAAACCTTAATGTGACACGTTGAAATAATTAACATTTTATAAGATTTACGTCGAAATCTAGAATTGATAGATTTTTTTACATCATATTCCTCACATCTTTCACATACATATGTTATCTTTAAAATATGTTTCAAATGAATTAACATATAAATAGTTTTTTATTATTATGGATAGTTTAAAAAATATTAAATTCAATGTAACATTTTTTACAATTTTATTTTAAAACATTCAGATTGTACCTTGTGGCAATAGACTGTTGGAGAAGTAATTTAGTTCATTTATACTGTATTAAAAACATGTTACTTTTGGCATTTTATCCTGGCAGCTAATTGAATTGCTTAATGAGAATTTCAGAGTTAATTCAAATTAATTTATATTTTTTGATGTCATAATTTTGAACAATCCTTTAATATTTATAACTTTACCTAGTAACTATCTTAAATTCTATAAATTAATAAACTAAACTTACCCATAGTTTAAAAATATTCACAATTGCAAGCTTGCATTTACAGATTAGGTTTAATTATAAATTTTTATATAATATTTTAAAGACTGGTATAGAACTTTGGGTATAAAAGTTCTATAAAAATACCTCTTGATAGTTTTTTTATGTGTATTGATCTAATCTCATATTATAAACTAACAACAATAATATTTTATGACAAAAATAAGGTTGAATTAAAATCATATTAAGAAAGACAGAAAGTTTATTGAAGTAACAGGAAGAAGTATAAATCAGAAGAATTGAATTGAAAATTATCGTTTAACTCATAACAGGCGGTAACTAAATAGAATGTCATTCAGTTACTTATAGACATGGCAGATATTTGTATTTGCTCAGTTCTGCTTCAAGAGCATCGAAGTGTTTGTTTTTCGGGTCGTATTTATATCTAAAATTGTGATATTCTTGAGGTAGCAACTTTCTCAAAATCATTAAAAAGATGTTACCAAATCTTTTTTGATCGGCAGTACATCTTTTACAAGCCTGTTGGACAGCTTCCAAAGAAACGGCTGAAAAATAGAAATTATATCAGTCAAATCTAGGTCAGACAGTTAAATTTAGATATTTGTATGTCAGTGATGTATTTACTTGACCACAGATAGGTTGGAGCAAGTTTTTTGTTAATTATTCCGTTGAAGTGATAAATTGATTTATGTTTTTATTATAGTTTAAAGATACTAATTTACATTTAATTAATCTCAATATGCTTCACATTTAACAATCAAATATACGACAAAGTTACCTTTAAATTCGCCTGGGATCCGATCTACCTTTATAAGAAATATTCGACTATCCAGTCAAGTTTTTAACCGTGGCAAAATAACGGACCAGCAGACGATCATAGTAACTTTCGCATTTATAATAACTATATTAGAGTCAGACACTTTAATGATATCTAAGATTTTCGCGTGAACTCATTTAAATGAAACAAAATATCATACACAAAGGGTTTTTTTTTAATTTTATATCTACATAACCCCGACTTTTCGGTTCCTTTACTGCTACCGTGATTACGGGTAGAGGAGATAAAATTCTTGCCCAAAACTTTGGCATTATTTATTTTCTTTATTGCATTATAATATGTAACATACCTCTATAGCCTTCAAAGACATCATTGCAAGGACCCTTATCAAGCAAGCAGTCAAGGAATTCGAATATTTGTTTAGGGTTCTTCGCTAAAGCTGTTACTTCCAGAGGTATCAAATTGTAATAGAAGTGGTCATTGGCAGCCACAACTGACAATAATGACAGAAGAATGACTACCTTCATGTTGATGGTAGACCTGTAATAGTATTTTTGTAATGTACATATGTGTACGTTTAATTAATTATTAAACATGGACATACATTAGTATATATCTATAAAGCTATTAATTCCACACTCAAAGTCAACCCAAACTATATTTTGTCAAAGAGAAACTAATGTGGCTAAACTGAAGTATTATGATGAAGTGCTATAAAACATTTTTATATAATTTTATTACTATATACATATGTATATATTTATATAAATAAACATATATACTGTAATAATACATATATAGGAAAAAAAAATCACTGTGTCTCACCTTCCCACACGATATTTGTAATAAATATGAATCTTTAACTTTGCAATGAAATCAAGCCTTTTATACTTATCCCTTTGTTAGTATGCGATAATTATGTTATAAAAAAAATAATTCATTTAATCTCAGTACTTTGTTGTTATTATTAATTAGTACAGTTAGCATCGACGTTTTCTACATGCTGTTTATTATGCTAATAATATATTCATAAAATATCTGTTTGGTACATGGTCCCAGAACTATTTAGTTGTACTATTCTATCTTAAAACTTTAATTATATTATATGTAAATAGTTAAACTGTGTTTCTATTAACTACAAAACCATGTCAATAAGACTGTTGTGATACGAATTTTCATGATATCTGTAGTCACAATTTTTTTTAACTAGCTATTATTTTGTATGTTTCAAACTAATTAATGCACAGTCTGTACAATGTGACCTTAGAAATTAATTAACCATTTAATTATACAATTGGTTAAACATTTAAGCAAGATATAATGTTTCTGAATGATCAAAGAATTTGTTTGAATGTTTGTAGTTATGCTAATTATAAACATAACCTACAATTTCAGCAATATATTAATGATATTTAATAAAATAAGTAGTTGCAGATCTATACTTTATTTTGCTTACTTTAAAATACTTCTAACTTGAATTTAATTAATTTTGTCCTAGAATATTTTATTCTTTTTTTTATTTATGCTCGATGTTTTTAAACTTGTTTAACTAAAATAGTTTATTATATAACAATAATTTTCTATTCGCGGGTCTGTTAATAACAATACAAAAATTTTATTTAACATCTTCATCTGTTATGTATTTGTAAGTACATTCGTAAGAAAGTTCTCCTTCACCGTCACGATTATCATCTGAAATACAAATATGTTTTTGTAAATTACCTATAATAAGAAATTTACATTTGCAAGGCAAAATCTATTTTTGGCCTGTACTTTTATCAAAATATTGTCACTCATGAAGTACTTTTAAGATCATTTTATTTTATGTTGCGACCCTTGGCTTTCGACCCCTGAGCTGAAAATATCTGCGGTGTTCATGGGTTAAGTATCAATAATAAAGTATAAGATATAGAAACAGGCTTTTAAGCGTTATAAACGTTAGTTTATTTCACAGGTTAATTTATCCCATGGGCTTGTAGTCTTAGACAGGTTATGGGTGTGGCTGCGCTGAAGACGAGGCGCAACATACACTCGAGAACTGTCCATCCTGGTTCCGCGAACGAGCGAGCTTCGTTTCTAAAATAGGGGACGATTTACCTAGGTGATACTGAAAATGATTAGATAATGAAAAACGACTTAATGTAGAAAGTTGTCAATTCTTTATTGTTTTTCAAAGTAATCTTCGTTTCTCTCTACACATCGTCCCATGCAATGGAATCCTGAGATAAGCAGTGCTCCCATTCTTCCTCCTGGAGTCTTCTATGGCATCTTTGTATGCTTTCACCGCATCTTCAGGGCTCCTAAAATGAATACCTCGAATTTTATCTTTAGTTCTTGGAATAAATAAAAGTCGCAGGGCGGTAGGTCAGAACAGTATGGCGGATTACTCACTATCACGAGACCTGCCATAGTCAAATATTCAACAGTCCGTTTTGCGGAGTGCGCTGAAACATTGCCGTTTTAAAGGAGGATCCTGCTTCGAGGGCGCTGCTGTCGAATTTTTTCCAAGACAGCGAAAGACAAAAGGCAAACAACGTTTTACATATCTGTTTGCGGTAATTATCCTTCTGTTTCTAGCACAAGTGTCGCGAAATAATATTCCAGCCAAATAATGAGGCAATCATCTTTCTTTCTGGACATCTTCCTTGCTTTACTATAGCTGGCTGATCTTCGAAAGGCAACACCCACTGTGCTGATTGCCTTTTGGTTTCAGGTTCTTAGTAATATATCCAGTTTTCAGCACCTGTCACAATGTCAAATATGGCTTTGGGGCCGCCGCCCTTGAACTTACCTAACATTTGGCGAAACCAGTCCATGCGAAGGTGTTTCTAGTCGTCGATTAAAGTATCCATCTGGTATATAACTTCGTGACGCCCCTTCGTTGTGTAATATTTAACGTGACTCATACCAATGCCTAAGCTTGCCCGTATCTGCTGATAGGTCACTCTCTATCTTCCTTTATCATGCGCTGCACAGCAGTGATGTTATTTTCAGTTGTTGCTGTTAAAGGACGTCCCTCACGCGGATCACCATTGAGTTTGCTACGTCCTGCTTAAGCTCGTTAAACCAATTGTAAATAGTGGCACGAGATGGGGCTATGTTAGATACTATATAACATTTGATACATCTCTGTAACCGTTGTAGATATCATTGCATGGACGTCTGTCAAGCATATAATCCATAAAATTTAATAGATCTGCTGGATTTAGGGCTGACTCTTTCATATCTGTGGGTCTACCATGTCATAATTGAACGATTGGATTATTACTTGATTCATCATTAAAGCTGTTAGGATAAGAGTACTCATCATATTGAATTTATCCTGCAAATATATATTTATTATCCACAAAATTTTCTTTTAGCTTCGATGTAAAACCATTTAAAAAGAAATTAAAATAATCTTAACTTCACAAAAATTAATTGAGATTATATTTTTTGTTGGAAGTAAAAAAAGTGAAGTTAAATATATTTTTATTAATAATTTTGTGTTTCAATGCAAAAAATAGTAACTAAAGGAAAATTTTGAACGAAAGAGTTATAGATTATTTTTAATTTTATGAAGAACATTCAAACAAATGGTGGAAATTTTTAATATAATAAAAATGTTAAAAGTTACCCTTTGTTATCTGCGCTGTCTTGTTGTGAAGTAATTACTTTTGTTTTTGAGAAATATTACCAACTTTTTATATTACAATTTACGATACCGTTTAATATATCAACTCATTAATTTTACATACATTTAATTTTAGGACAGCCAACGCCAAGGACATAACTTAATAATTTCTTTAATTGACTATTTTTCCTGGGGTTTGTTTAGATATTCATAGAAAAATTATTTACCTTGCATTAGGCATAACAAATCTTATAGAAGTAATATCAAAAGTTAAAATTAAATAAAAACAAACATCTCTTATTAGTTTCACACTACAATAACTCACATTTATTTAAAAATATGCACACATTTATTTATTTAGTCTGCTTTACTTCATGGCATTGTAATATATATATCGGCGCTATCAAAATTAATGACGAATGTAACATGAAAATAACTTTAGGCTGTTCAATTATTATAAAAACTTATTGGTATTCATATAATCATTGTTAAGATTAAAACGAAATCAAATACTGTTTAAACGGAGAATAGAACTCTATTTGAATTTTGCTATGAATACGACGTTTTGATGCACGACAGTAGAGTTCAGTGAGCGCTCACCATTGAAGAACCTTTGAAAAATACAAAAATGTTAAGAAGAATTGAACTTTTATTTTAAAATAACATGGAACGTGTTGAAAGAAGTGACATTAGTGACATCAGCAATGCTCGTATTTCTTTCTTTAAGAACAACAAATTTGTATTAAATCCGATATACATATATTATATCCAATGACAAAATTTCAATGTCGTGATACTACTTCACAGAACTTTAAAAATGTCCAGGCTTAATTAATTTAAAAGGCGATTGATGCTTCTGCATTTACGTCTGCATTTTTATTAAACCTTCATAAACAAAACATTATTCAAGTATTTGAATTTAATTTTGTAACATTTGAAACACAAATGTCTGCCATAGTAGGTGATATTTTACATAAAATGTAATACGTATTACATAACTCTAATTTTATTATAATATCTTTGAAAAGTTCTATCCTTCTTAAATAAATGTCTTAAATAAAGGTCGGTGACTAATTAAGTCAGTGACAAATTTGTAGTAATCCAACACACAGTTTTAGTACTGGCTGCCAAAGCTGTCAGAAAGAAAGATAATCGTGATATGGATCTGTTTATTATGGAAATGCGTTCCTTTTTACCAGATCAGAGATTGACGGAATTATGCATTGTGAAATTTAATAGACAAATCAAAGTATATTATCCTGAAGTCAAAATATTCGCACAAAAAGTTAATGTAACACGGACAAATTTGCAGTCTTTAACCATAGAACTCTTTTGACAATACAGATTTCCCCTAAGAATAATAGATTTCAACTACAATACAGTACATCTTACCACAATATGTTAGTTTGTTACTACCTCTTATCGCATCTGAACATTCATAGGTTAACGAATACACTAAGCGTTGTGTATTCATACAGTAGAAAATATAACTCAAGCATCAAAACGTCTTTAAACACGAAAGATTAGATTTCTATGTATTATATAAAAACAATGTGTAGCAACAGAAGTGAAAAACCAAACTCTTATTTTGGTTAACGTTATGGTGGCCTGATCTAATTTATTTTGATAAAACCACCCCAGATAATTGAGTCATTGAAAAAAATAATACCTCGACTCAATCGGACATTTGGTTGCCTGAGTCTCCAGTATAGAGTTCTGCTCGCTCAACTCGCTATACAAAATTATATAAAGGAATATTCACGTGATCTTTGAATTGAAACAGTTTCGAGAATATTTTAATTTAAATGTTAAACTTTTTTTTCAACAATTATAAGCAATTTAAAATATTAAAGACCTAGAAAAGCAATAAAGAATACTCTGACTTTTTAATTTATATTTAAGAGAACGACAAAAATTTGTAAATTTTCAAATTAATCTAAAAATCTATTTTTATATAGATACATTAATTATGGTAAAAAAAATAACACAAAACATAAGCTATTTCTCTGTTTAAATGTATATATTGTTAAATTATTTTCTAAGCTGAAGCAATCAAAACAATTAAATTTAATTGATTTAAATTAATGCGTATAATTCATTTGAATTATTTTTAAATAGTATATTTTACTTTCATATATAACAATAGTATACAATATATTTTAATATGTTATAAATATTACTTCTTTTGTCTCCCATAAGCGCTCTCCACAAAGTAGACATTTTTGTAAATTTTTAGATAGATTTTTCGATTATGACTTAGATAATTCACATTAAATAGACCGAGAGACAGCAAAAATTTTGAAGCCTATAAAATATAACATAACCTGCTTACAAGCGCGCAATTTTCTTAAATATTTAGATATATATACATACATGTGTATATTAACAAGACTGACAAAAGGACGTCAAAAAGTGACATGTAAAAAAAACGAACGAACTCAAATATTAAAAAAAATACGTTTAGTTGATATAGGCAATTTATTTTTGAATATACTATTTATCACATGTATATCATTTGAATGCTTTGTAGTAAAAGACAGTTTAAGTTATTTTACTCTTAATTTTAGCCAGAAAATGTTCCAAATGCATATTTTCTAACTTCCTCTTCTAGTCTGTCGATATAAATGTTATCAGGGTCATATTTGTTTCTGAAGTTTTGATATTCTTCAGGTAAAAAGGTCTTGAGTGTAGTAAAGAAAACATAGGCGAATATCTTTAATGCTGGGGTACATTTCCTGCAAGATTCTCTGATTGATTCCGGTGCTAAATCTGCAAGTAAGAATATATTAAGTTTTTAGTTAAAAATAAATTAAATAATGATTTTAAATAACATTTTTGATAAAAGAAAATAAATATATTTTGGTATTTATATATGTATTTATACATGTATATACATGTATGAGAGTGATTTTATGTTTTTCAGTACTAATTGTAAGTATCATAAAGGAACGGTTCTTTAGGTATAAAATTTAGAAAAGGAGCTATCGTGGTGTAGTAAACATATAGCTGGAGCTCTAAGTATGTTGCTGACGAAACAGACACTAGAATTGGGGAAAAAATTGTAAAATTGCCTGTAAATGTTAGTTTAATATAAAATGTTACTACGCATATCCTCTACAAAACAGAACATTATAGAAATAGATGATATAAAACTACTGTTTCTTTTTAGGTTCCATATAACGTCTTATTATTAGAGAAGAGAAAAAAGCATAATTTTAAGATATAAAATTAAAAACCATTCAAGCTACCTCTATAACCCTGGTAAAGAGGATTGCAAGGAGCTCTATCAAGTAAACAGTCCAAAAAGCTTTTTAGCTGATCAGGATTTCTGGCTATTTCTCTCATATCTAATAATGGCAAGTCGTACAGTTCCTCTTCAGCCACTACTGCGTTTATCACCAAAGCTGCCAGAGTTATGAAAATCTTCATTTTGTAGCGGTTCTGTAAATAAAAATAAAATCTTCTATTTTCGTTCTTATTTTGGCTATAATAAAAAAAATAGTAAACCATTAAGGTTTTACATATTTGTAGAAAGGTAGAAATGTTATATGTCAGTTAATTGCTCATTTTGTCTTCTAGATAATAAAAAAATCCGAATTAGATGTAGTTAAAAATAAAATTATTTGAAAAGGGTTTATGGTGCACAATAATTATAATGGGTGTCTTATTTATCAACAAAAATTGTGAATACTAAAATAAAAAAAATACCATTTGTAATCTGTGCTGCACTGTGATACTTTTACCAATAGTGTGTTGATTTGGAAAATTTAAAGCGGCTCTTTATACAAAAATTTGCGGAACCGTTTAACATATCAATTAATTAATTTTACAAATGTCTTTTGTATTGGTACAGGTACGAAGAGAACGTAATACGTTTTTAAAAAAGGTAGTTAAAGAGTAAATAATTTGAAATGTTAGTCAAAAAGAGGTTTTAATTTAAATGTTAAATCTTTTAATTATTTGTTAACTTTAATCTAAGTAAAAAAAAAATAATCTAAAAAAGAGATAAAGTTTTTAATGGTAATCGCATGACATATCTTTCTAATTTCAAAATACGTTTCCAATGGGTCGTGCTCCTAAATATGTCGGTAAAATTTTAAATCAGAGTAATTTATACATTTATTAGATTAAAGGACAGTCTTTCTGTAACTCCTGTTTTTTCCACGACAGTTATAAATTTTGCTTAAGAGCTCAGATACGACACTTAGTAACCATTAAGGAGACAAAGGGTACCTCGTAGAAAAAGCTGAACAAAAAAAAATTTCATGATTTCAAGATGGAACAAAATGAACGCACTTGTTTATGTCTCATGAAGATTACTCTCAAGGGGATAAAATAGTTATTCATGAATAAATTTTGTTTGCAAAAAAACAAATTTAAAAATATTTTTTGAAATTTTTATTTTAATATAAATTCGCTTTAGTTCCTGAAATTACATGATGATAGTTGTGTTTTGTAGACTTGTTCCGATATTAAAAATAATATATGTAAAATATATTAAATGTCAAATCAATGACGTGATAATATTGTTCGGGGGATATCAGTAATGACCTGAATTAATTAATTATTTTGTAAAAGGATTATGCCATTTTATGTTTATGCTAATTCTATAAATAATTCTTGATTAAGTATTAATTTCATATACAAAATAGTATATTTAATTAAACATTTTTTTTAACAAATCCATGAAATACTTTTATTGCAACTTTCAAAGATTAAAAAGCTATTATGTTAGATGTTGAGCAAAATTAAGTCATTGTGAATAAAAGCCTTATAAATTTATGTCATCCTTTTCAGATATTTAGAATATCTATAATAATAATAACAAAATGTAGAGGTAGTTTAAATCACAAACTAGTGACGTCATAAGATGTAAATAAAAAAAAACACTGAGATTGTAGTTTGTGCGAATTGAAGTTTGTCGTTATTTCTTTTTGCGCTCTGCCTATAGAAAGACTAACCGCTTCATATATGATTTATAGAAACCTATCGTAACGACGCGAGTATTGACCGCTATCCAGGAGTATCTTAAATCCCACAAGAACAATGAATAGCAGTTCCAAGTGCCTTTCCACAGATATAGCAATTGTTTGCGGTTCCCCATCTTACTAAATTACTTTTATCTAGGAGAGTTGTTTGGAACACATTGAAACAAAATCTTAGTAATACCAATTAAAAATTAAGGTGCGTCATTTTAGTGCTAATGGGATACAAAAATCTCCTATGTGTAACTACTCGTTCTGTATTTCCAAGCTCATTTCATGGATCTTATATTTAGAATTCTCGTGTTTCCGAATGAAAGACCTTTACATATTTGTATCTTGGGCCTTCTTGCTTGATGCTAAACCTATAATACTCTGTTACTTCATGCTCTTATTATAAACTGTTTTAGTTTGTTTTTTTGGAAGTGATGTAACAACGACATCGTGGGTTTTCCCCAGTATATAACTCTTGGAAACTCTTAAGTATTTATAGAGCCTTCGATGGCCTTTTTATATTTATCCCAAAACGATTGCTGTCCCTGAATAAAGCTGACGAATCAGCCAATAGCGCGAGGGCGAACCACAGCTTCAACACCTTTATGATGCTTGCATCTAACTTTGACAAAAGGGTTTTTTTTAAACCATAGACTAGGAAAGCACAATTAAAACATGATGTTAAGTAATTATCGTAGATCCAAACTTTTTTGACATTACTGATCGGTTGCTTATCTACCATGTTGGGATCGTTTAAAAAGCTATCAACTATTCCCTAATATATAATTTATTGGGTTAAATACATTGTATTTCAGTCCTTTCTTCCTGGCAGCTAATCAAATTGCTTAGTGAGAATTTCAGAGTTTATTCAAATTCATTTTTATTATTTAATATCATAATTTTGAACAATCCTTTAATATTATTACTTTACCCAGTAACTATCTTAAATTCTATTAATTAATAAATTAAACTTACGCATGGTTTAAAAATATTCACAATTGCCAGCTTGCATTTTCAGATCAACTTTGATTGCAATATATACATAAATATTTATAATTATCTATAATATTTGAAAGATTGGTATAGAATTTTGGGTACTAAAAGTTCTAAAAAAATACCTCTTGATAGTTTTTTTTATGTGTATTAAGCTAATCTCATATTATAAACTAACAACAATAATATTTTATGACAAAAATAAGGTTGAAATAAAATAATATTTAGAAAGACAGAAAGTTTATTGAAGTAATAGGAAGTAGTATAAATCAGTAGAATTCAAATGCAAATTATTGTTTAACTCGTAACAGGCAGTTACTAAATAAAATATAATTCAATTGCATCTAGACATGGCAGATACTTATATTTGCGGAGTTCTGCTTCAAGGGCATCGAAGTATTTGTTTTCGGGGTCGTATTTATATCTTATATTGTGATATTCATGAGGTAGCAACTTTCTCAGAATTATTAAAAAGATGTTAGCAAATCGTTTTTGATAGGCAGTACATCTTTTACAAGCCTGCTGAACAGCTTCCAAAGCGACGGCTGAAATAAAATTATTTTTAAGTAAAATAAACCGACTTCAAACAAGATAGGAACATAAAACAAAAAAGGTTTCATACTTAAATAATATTTCCTAACTTAATCTATAAAACAATAAATTCTAAATATCTGCACAAAAATCAATTACACACCTAATGAAGATAAACGAGCACTATTTTTAATGACTTTTCGATAATCTAATTTAATACTTTCCTATGCATAGGGTGTCTAGTGGCAGATTTCAAAGTTTCAACTAACATTGTTTCCGAACGCAACATGTTTCAGGGGTGAGGGGGGTATCGCTAGAAGCGGAAGAATTGTGGATTATCTTTTAGCCATGGAACAGTGGAGTGGGGAGCACACCGCTTTTGCCATCGAGGAGTATATGTCGAGTTGATTTGCGATGTCTGTAGCACGACGGCAATATAATAATCGTTGCAGTATTAGACGCTTATGTGATGGATCAGTCATCAATTAAACACATTCAGTCATGAGAAACAAGATTCAGAGCGATAGGATCAACATTAAATAGAACCAAACCAACACCATCGGCACTCGCGAATGAAGATGTCGAATGTGTTATGGTTTCTGTCGTGGAAGATTTCCGTATATCGTGAATATTTATTTAGAAAATTATAAAAACGCATGGTATCCGAAAATCGTATTTTCATTTATATCAAACACTTTATTGCATTATAATATGTAACATATGTACCTCTATAGCCTTCAAAGACATCATTGCAAGGACCCTTATCAAGCAAGCAGTCAAGGAATTCGAATATTTGGTTAGGGTTCTTCGCTAAAGCTGTAATAGAAGGGGTCATTGGCAGCCACAACTGACAATAATGATAGAAGAATGACTATCATCATGTTGATGGTAGACCTGTAATAGTATTTTTGTAATGTACATATGTATACGTTTAATTATTAAACATGGACATACATTTGTATATATATATATATATATAAAGCTATTAATTCCATACTCAAAGTCAACCCAAACTATATTTTTTTTATTTTTTTAGTTTATAAAGACACGTGTGAAGACATGAATTAAATATAAACATATACATTAATAAAGGTCAAAGAGAAACTAATGTGGCTAAACTGAAGTATTATGATGAAGTGCTATAAAACATTATTATACAATGTTATTAATATATACATATAAATAAACATAAATACTGTAATAATACATATATAGGAAAAAGACTCACTATGTCTCACCTTCCCACACGATATTTGTAAAAAATATGAACCTATAATTCTGGAATGAAATCAATTCTTTTTTACTTATCCCTTTGTCGGTTTGCGATAATCATATTATAAAAAAAAATCCATTTAATATTAGTACTTTGTGGTTATTATTAATTAGTACAGTTAGCATCGACGTTTTCTACATGCTATTTATTATGCTTATATTCTACGAAATACAATATCTGTTTGGTACATGGGCCCAGAACTATTTAGTTGTACTATTCTATCATAAAACTTTAATTATATTATATGTAAATAGTTAAATTGTGTTTCTAATAACTATAAAACCATGTCAATAAGACTGTTGTGATACGAAATTTCATGATATCTGTATTTACTAAAATTTTTTTATGTAGCGAATAGTTTTCATATATTCGAAGCTAATTATTGCAGAGTCTGTACAAAGTGACCTTAGAAAGTGATAACAATTTAATTTAATAATTGCTTAACATTTAAGCCAGATGTATTGTTTCTAAATGATCAAAAACATCGTTGAAACTTAGTAATAATACTTACTATAAAGAGATCTAAGACTTTCTAATAAAACTAATAATTTTCGGATATACTACATATATATGCTATATTTTTTGTTAAAACTACATACTCCCGACGTTTTGGTTACTGTTCAGCAACCGTGATCACGGGCAGACGAGATGTGAGATCTGATCTGATGAAAAATATTAGTTTCATTTAAATACTTACTATAAACTTAAACTAAATTTTCAGTAAGATAATAAATAATATAATTATAATTTTAAAATGATATTATATTAATTTTAATATAATTTTTTTAACTCAATGCGTTCCAAGTGTCTCTCCCAGATCAGAGTAATTTAGTAGGATGGGGTAAAGGTACTGAAAAAACTTGCTATATCTGTGGGAAGGCAGTTGGAACTGCTAAGCATTTGCTGGTGGGATATAAGGTACTCCTGGACAGCGGTCAATACTCGCGTCGTCACGATAGGGCTTTGGAAATCATACGTGAAGCGGTTAGTTTTTGGGTAGCCAGAGCGCAAAGGGAAATAAACACAAACGAGCGATCAATAGGTTTTGTGAGAGAAGGCATTAGGGCTACAAAATCAAACGTCAAGCCTTACTCTATCCTTAAAGCGGCTTCGTATTGAACTATAATGATGGATACGTATGAGAAACAATACAAAATCCCAGAAGATATTTGTGCGTCGACCTCCAGACCAGACATATTTATGTATTCGCGAATTTTAAAGCTCGTTATGAAACCAACATCCTCAAACACAATGCCATCGAGGTCAATAAATATAACGTGCTTACAAACGAACTCACTCGAAATAGGTTCGTCGTAGTTTTGTACGCGGTAGAAGTGGGAGCGAGAGGCATAGCGGCAAAATCTCTCGATAAACTACTTAAAGACTTGGGACTGTCCAGAATTAATATCATTTAATTCTTGGAACGTACTTGGAAGGGGTCCCAGGAGGTTCTTTTCAAATTTGGTTAGGAAGAGAGAGGAGCTTGGATGATGGGGGTGAGAGCGTTTAACGCGCGTTGGATAGAAGCCCCTTAAACCTATACCTGGGTCGCAAGTCCCAGGCGCTGTTGAAGCTCCTCTCCCTGCAAGGCGATAGACCCGGCACCCGCACCGTGAATCCATTGAATGCTAACAGGTTTCATCTCGTCTAATAATGTTAGAAGTTTTAGATCTATCCTTTTATTATACTTCTAACTTGAACTTAATTTATTTTGTCCTAGAATTTGTTTTTACACAATAATGTTTTTTGTCTATGTGTGAAATAAGTTTTGTTATAAATAAATTCAAAGGAACTAATCGTAAATAATATTAAAAAGCTTATATTGAGAAGCAAAAATAAAATATAATTAATATAACGTTTATTTATCTGCGTTACATCAAGATAGTTACTAATATAATCGTAAGTACTGCCACCATAATTTATAGAAAAGAAGTATCTCTAGGTTTCTAAAAACTAAACTTTATTAGGTGTTACTCGGTATTTTGATATATATTTTTATTTAACAAGCGATCATGAAACAAGTAGAATTAGACATTTTATTCCCAACAGTATCTTTATTTAGTTACTGGCGAATTTAGCTAGCGAATGCCGCAAATCTAAATTTGCCCACTTCCTCTTCAAGTTTGTCGAAATATATGTTGTCAGGATCATATTTGTTTCTGAAGTTTTTATATTCCTCGGGTAAAATAGTCTTCAGTGTAAGAAGAAAAAGGTAGACGAATATCTTTTGCTCTGTAGTACACCTTCTGCAAGCTTGCCTGACTGATTCTGGAGTGTCCTCTAGAAATAAAAGAAAGCTGTAGTTCCAATGTTTTAATTTTGACGTAAGATTTTGAATGTTCAGTCAATATCAAAATATTACTGTTATCTTTTTTTATGCTAAAGGGACGCTGCAACCCAGCAGACGGCCTACCCCATGGAGGTATTACTGTTGCCCATGGACATCCACAACATAGCTTTGCGGATGTGTTCGAACCCTTAATTAGGGAAAAGGAAAGGGCTGGAAAAAAGGAAAAGGCGACCGGCTCTCTCAGTCATCGGACGAAACGCAGCCATTAAAGATTGCTTCACGCCGATGTTTGCTATGTATATATGTTTGCTATTTGCAGGCAATTTTAATGAAGAATTTAACTAATCTAGAATAGATAATAGACGAGGTCCTAGAGACGTTGAACTATGAAACCTCGGTTTTGATGTATTCTACTTCCATCGTCCTAAATGAATATATAATTATTAGATACTATATAACATTTGATTTACCTCTGTAACCCTTGTAGATATCATTGCACGGACCTCTGTCAAGCAAGCAATCCATAAAATTTAATAGCTCTGCTGGATTTTTGGCTAGCTCTTTCATATCTATGGGTACTAAGTCATAATAAAATGATTCGGCAATTGCTTGATTAATCATTAAAGCGGTAAGGATTAGAGTAATCACCATATTGAATTTATCCTGTAAATAAAAAAAAATATCTCTTCTATACTCATCCTTGTTTTAGCCTCGATGTAAATAAACGATATAAAAGGAATTAAACTAATCTTAGGAAAATCTTTTTCTTCAGATTTTTTTTTAAGTAAAAAAGGAAAATTAAATATATATTAATTAGTAATTTTGTCTTTTGAATTCATATAATAGTAATGAAAGGAAAATTAAGGAAATAAGATTTACTGATTTTTATTTGATGAAGACTCTTACATAAATGTTGTTATACGCTTTATTGTTTTGTGAAATCAGTGGGAACGAAACAAATTATACAAAATACAAAAAATTCTTGTTTTAAAATACATTACTTATTTAAAATTACAATCCTGTATTTTTTTTTAACAAATGATGGAAATTTTTGAAAAATAATAAAAACGTTGAAAGTTACCTCTTGTAATCTGCGCTGTCTTGTACTGAAGTAATTACTTTTGTTTTCGAGAAATATAACCAGTTTTTACTACAATTTACGATACCGTTTAATATATCAACTCATTAATTTTACAAACATTTATTTAATTATTGGTACAGCCAATGACAAAACTGAATAATTTTATTAATTTACTATTTATTTTGAGGGTTGATTAGGACTT
This sequence comes from Danaus plexippus, assembly GCF_018135715.1. Classification (NCBI taxonomy): domain Eukaryota; kingdom Metazoa; phylum Arthropoda; class Insecta; order Lepidoptera; family Nymphalidae; genus Danaus; species Danaus plexippus. The sequence goes on along the minus strand of NW_026869851.1, from coordinate 519,218 downwards.
CGTAGATTATTTATCCAGGATAACAAATACAACGACGAGGCATAAAAAATATAAATATAATACAAAAACTCTCTTATATGTTTTCTATAGTATAATTAATTAACTAATAATATTTAATAAAACATATGCAGACATATATTTACTTAGTTTTCTTTACTTCATGGCATTACTTAAAGATAATAACATTTGATATATTGATGCATATATTGAAAATAATATATGTTTGTTGTAGTATATATTTTATCCAATGTAAAAATGTCAATATCGTGATACTACTTAATAGAACTTTAAAAATTTTGCAGGCTTTAATAATTCAAAAGGCGACTAAAGTAGTGTTTTTGGTGTTTGTGTCTGCGTTTCTTAATCAAAAAAAGAAATATTATTTATTCAAGTTTTGAAATTAATTTTTTAACATTTGAAACCACATGACTGCCACAGTAGGTGTGTTTTATGTAGTGTATTACATAAGTCATTATCGTTACTTTATTATAACATCTTTGTAAAGTTGCATCCTTCTAACATATATTTCTCAATCAAGTGTAGCTATGAGGTCATTGTCAAATTCTGTAATTCAATAATTAATCTGGACTTAGTTTTCGCAGTTTTAAAAATTAGTTATTTGTTGAAGTAATGCAACAATACAGTTCTAGCCCCGGCTGCCAAAGGTGTTAGAAAACCATTTTTCAGAAAGAACGCGGAAAGTTTCTCTTGACCGACGAACAAATTTACGACCATTTTAAAGCACATATGAAGAGCCCAAAAGTATCAGATTATATAAGGATCCTGACGGACAAAACTGAAGCTGAAATTCCTCAAAAAAAGGCACCCATAATGTGAACCTATTTATTATAAAAACACGTTCATTATTTATTACCAAATCTGAGACAGGCGAAATAATGCATTGTATAATTTAATGGACCTTTAATAATATAACATATGCTGATATCAAAATATTCACACAAATAGTTAATATTACACAGAAAAATTATAGAAATATTTAACTAAATTATAATGTTTGTAATAACATTGCAGACTGTAACAATAGCGCTGTTTTGACAAAACAAACGACTTCAATTACATTACACTTACTAACGAGCACATCTTCCTGCAGTGTGTTAGTTTCGAGAATATTTTAATTTAAATTTTAAGCTCTTTTACAATTATAAGAAATTTTAAACGTAAAGTAGCTGGAAAAAACAAAAAGGAGCACACTGAAGTTTTAATTTACATTTAAAAAAACCATTAGAATTTGTAAAATAACTTTAAAAATTCAATGTTACTTTCATTTACATTGTAATAAATTTAAGGGCATTAAATTAATGCCTTTAATTTATCTAATTATTTTTAAACGGTATATTGCTTGAATATATAACAATCGTATATATCGGCGCTATCAGCATAAATAACAGAAGCAACATGAAAATAACTTGAGGCTGTCATCAATTATTATAAAAACTTATTGGTATTCATAATTATTGTTAAAAGTAAAACGAAATCAAAGACTGTTTAAAAGGAGAATAGCACTATGTTTGAATTTTGATATAAACAGGACGCACGACAGCAGAGTTCAGTCAGTGCGGACCATTGAACAATGTGATTATATATATATACAAGAACATTTAGAAGAAATGAAGTTTCATTTCAAAATATCATGAAACGCTCTGAAAGAAGTGACATTAGTGACGTCAAATAACAGTATGTTTTGCGGAGTGCGCTGAAGCATTGTCGTGGTCAAGGTGGATCCTGCTTCGACGGCGCTGTTGTCGAATTTTTTCCAAGACAACAGGCAAGCAGAGGTTGACATACCAGTTTGCAATATCTGTACTTCCATTTTCTAGCACAATTGTCGCAAAATGTTCTTTAAAAGCAAAGAATGAGGCAACCATATACTAGCCATGACTTCTTTCTTTTTTACCTTAGTTGGCCGATTCTCGAAAAGAAACATCCAATGAGCTGATTGCCTTTTGGTTTAGTAATCGTAACAATATATTCAGCTTTCATCACCCGTGACGATGTCAAATCAAACTTTTGAATCATCGCCGTTGAACTTATCTAACATTTGTCGAAACCAGTCCATGCGAAGGTCTTTCTAGTCGTCGGTTAAAGTATTAGGAATCAATCGGGTTCAAAGGTTCCTGACGCCTAAATGTTCGTGTAATCATTTTTGAATTTGACTCATACAAATGCCTAGGCTTGCCCGTATCTGCTGAAAGGTCACTCTCTTAACTTTCTATATTATTCGTCGCACAGCAGGAGTTCTAAAATTCTAAAATTGAAACTCAAAAAAGTTTTCATCAGTAATGTTTCTAACTGGCTAGTTTTTAATATTTTCAGTGTTACCCACGTATTATACGTACTTTATTTTGTCCCGGATAAAGCGTTCTCCACAAACTAGATATTTAGAAAATTTTGATCATTTGATTACTACTCAGACAATTGACATTATAGAGACAGGAAACGGAATACAGATTTTGAAGCACATAAAATATAACATAAACTGCTTTCCAGCAAACAATTTTATGAAATATTGCGGTATATATACATACATATATTAATTAGCAAGAGTAGGAAAAGAACGTCAAGAATTGACATGGAAAAAAATTATAGAACTCAAATATTTAAAAAAAAACATTCAGATGATATAGTCATTTATTTTGAAATATACTACTTACTACATATATATCATTTGAATGCTTTATAGTAAACATTTTTTTTTTTTTTTAATTTAAAGTTTAGCTAGCAATTGCTGCCAATCTATATTTGCTAACTTCCTTTTCTAGTCTGTCGATATAAATATTATCAGGGTCATATTTGTTTCGGAAGTTTTGATATTCTTCAGGTAAAAAGGTCTTGAGCGTATAAAAGAAAATATACGCGAATATTTTTAATTCTGTGGTACATTTTCTGCAAGCTTCTCTGATTGATTCCGGTGCTAAATCTGCAAGTAAAAAGATATTAAGTTTGTAAACTAGGTGAAAATAAAAATAATTATGATTTTAAATAATATTTATGCTGATAGAAAATTGATATATTGGTATATTAATATATATGAGAGTAGTTGTATGTTTTTCAACACAATTATGAATGAACGAATCTTTAGCGCTTATATTTCACAAATTTTTGTTCGAATCCTGGTGTAGGCAATTATGTAGCTGTAGCACTAAGTATATTGCTGACGGCACAAATACAAAAATTGGGGGGAATAATTGTAAAGAATGCCTGTAAAGACTGTATCATTTTCAATCATCGTACTTAATGTTAGTTTACTACAAAATGTAACGCATGTCCTCTACAAAACAGAACATAATATAAATATCAGATATTATATCTCATTATTATAATATAGATAAAAGCATAGTTTGAATATATAAAATTGAAAACCTTTCAAAATACCTCTATAACCCTGGTAAACATCCTTGCAAGGAGCTCTATCGAGTAAACAGTCCAAGAAGCTTTTTAGCTGATTAGGATTTCCGGCTATTTCTTTCATATCTAATAATGGCAAGTCGTACTTTTCTTCCTCAGCCACTACTGCGTTTATTACCAAAGCTGCTAGAGTTATTATGATCATCATTTTATAGCAGTTCTGTAAATAAAAATTAAATCTTATATTCTCATACTTATTTTGGCTAAAATAAAAAAAAAATGAAAAATTATTAAGGTGCTAAATATTTAAAGAAAGGTTATATTTATACATATAATAAAATCGTTCACGAGGTCAATTCTGTACATAGAAAATAAATTAGAATAAATCCCTATATTGGTATTCCTAGGAGAAACAGATGCCAAATATATGATTTTTGAAATTTTTGTCTGTCTGTCTGTTGTACACTTATAACTTAAAAACTACTGGACGGAATTTAATAAAATTTTATTCGGGTGTTGCTGATCATCTGATGCATCATTTAGGGTACCTTTTACAGCTGGAAAATGCCTCATTCCCATGGGAATATTTTTAAACTACTTTGAACCAAATTTATGTAAAGTTACTTGCATTGAACACTTAATGGGTTTAATAATGAGATGTTGTATTTAATTAATGAACTAATTTCCGAGGGAAAATTTAATCTCATCGGCCCAGTGGTTTAAAAGTTTTTATACCAATAGCAGCCCCACCTACCGGAATCAGTTGTAATCATCCCGAAAGCTAATAAAATACATATACAATATAATTAAATCATATACAAGGCGGTTAAAATTTTACAAAAGATGCAAATTTTAAATTGTATTTAACAGGATTTAAAAATCGATAGACAGGTACAGACCACAGCGATGTAAACAAATTTATATTTTGAGACCATGCCGACCGCAGTGTCACCTATCGGGTCTAATAGTAATAGCATTTAGAAGTAACTCAAAATTCTACTAATTATATAGATAAAATTTCAACCAAATACCTGTACCTGTTCTACGCGAACAAAGTCGTGGGCACAGCTAGTCTTTATTAAGTTCTTATAAGATGTAGTTAAAAAGAATAATTATAGAAAAAGGTTTTATAGTGCATAATGGTATCTTATTTATACAAAAATTAAAAAACAAAACGAAAAGTACTATTTGTAATCTGCGCTGTACCTACTTGTAAATGTATCACAAATTTATTAATGCTTTGGAAAATTTTACCCGCTCTTTATACAAAAATTTACGGTACCGTTTAACATATCAACTAATTAACTTTCAAATATCTTTTTTATTGGTATAGGTACGAAGAAAACGTAATACGTATTTAAAACGGTAGTCAAAGAGTAAATAATATGAAATATAAGTCAAAAAGAGGAAATGTTACATAATTACTTTTTTTGAACTATATTCGACTTAAAGAAAATTTTAATCCAAAAAAGTAAAAAATCTGTAGAAATTCTTTTGTCATCGTATGAAATATTATGCTAATGAGATCTAAGATTTTCGCGAAATTTATTCATTTAAATGAAACTAGTATTATTCGGATATACAACGCGGATTTTATTATTTAAAAAACTACATAATCCCGACGTTTCGGTTACTTTGCAGCAACCGTGATCACGGGCAGACGAGATGTATGTTTTTTATGTGTCGTCTTACTAAATGTATTGGTAACAACTTTAAATCAGAATAATTTATACATTTTTAAGATTTAAGGACATTATTTCGGTTACTCCTGTTTTTTTAACCCAACAATTATATACTTACTGTAGAGCTCGACTACGACACTTAGTTATGATTAAGACAACAAAGATGACGTCGTAGAAACAGCTGAACAAAAATATTAAATGATTCGAAAATGGAACGAAATCATTACACTTGTGTATAACGTCTAATGTAGATTTCTTTCAAGGGGACAAAATTGGTATTCATTAATAAATTTTCGTTGAAAAAACAAAAACTTCAAAATATTTTTAGAACGGAACTCGCTTTCCTTTAATATAAATTCGCTTTAGTTCATGAAATTATACAATAATATTAGTTTTTTTGCATACTTGTACCGATATTTAAAAATACTATATGTAAAATATATTAAATGTCAAATCAATGACGTTATACTATTGTCAGCTGATATCAGTAATGTTCAGGTCTATTTATCTTGTAATAGAATTATGCCAATTTATGCTTATGCTAATGCAATAAATTATTGTTAACTAAGTATACAAAATATTATACATAATGATTTTTTAAATTATTAAATAAGGAAATGTCTTTATTACAACTTTAAAAGAATAAAAGATATTATGTTAGATATTGAGCAAAATAAGTCATTGTGAATAAAAGCCTCATAAATGTATGTCTTCCTTTTCAGATATTAAGAATATCTATAATCAACATCATCATTATTATCATATCTGTGCCCACTGCTGAGCAAAGGCCTCGTCTCACATGGAGAAGGTTAGGGTATTAATCACCACGCTTGCTCAAGGTGGGTTGGCGATTTCAATCTTATAATTTGAAATTATATGACCAGGTTTCCTCACAATGTTTTTCTTCATCATCTGTCAGTGATGTCTAAATACTCTTGGAAAGTACATATGACTCGGAAAAGATCACATAGGTACTTGCCAGGTTCCGAACCCGCGCCTTCACGTATGAGAGTACATAGATACATATATATAATAGTTATAAAAAAATTTAGATGAAGTTTAAATCAAAAACTAGTGACATCGTAAATTAAAAAAAAACTCTGACTTTTGAGTTGGTGCGAATTGACATTTGTGGTTGTTGCTTTTTGCGCTCTGGCTACTGGGAGACTTGCCGCTTCCCGTATGATTTCTAGAACCCTATCGTGACGACGCGAGTATTGACCGCTATCCAGGACTACCTTACATAACACCAGCAAATGCTTAGAAGTTCGAGCTGCCTTTAGTAGGTAGGTAGGTAGGTATTTAGAAAGCATTGAAATAAAATTTTAGTAGGGTTGGTGACCAATCATGAATTAAGGTATTCCATTATAGTGGGATGCAAAAATCTCCTTTGTGTAACCACTCGTTCTGTCCTTTTAAGCACATAGCATGGGTTTTCAAAAATATTTAATATTACGTTTATTTATCTGCGTTACATCAAGACATTAACAATATGATTGTAAGTACTGACGCCATAATTTATAAAAAAAAGTATCTCGATGCTTCTAAAAACTAGACCTTTTAGGTGTTACACTGTATTTTTATATATATTTTTATTTAACAAGTGAATATGAAACAAGTGAAATTTGATGTTTTATTCCTTACAGTAACTTTATTTAGTTACTGGCGAATTTAGCTAGCGAATGTTGCAAATTTAAATTTGCCCACTTCCTCTTCAAGTTTGTCGAAATATATGTTGTCAGGATCATATTTGTTTCTGAAGTTTTTATATTCCTCGGTTAAAATAGTCTTCAGTGTAAGAAGAAAAAGGTAGACGAATATCTTTTGCTCTGTAGTACACCTTCTGCAAGCTTGCCTGACTGATTCTGGAGTGTCCTCTAGAAATAAAAGAAAGCTGTACTTCCAATGTTTTAATTTTGACGTAAGATTTTGAATATTCAATCAATATCAAAATATTACTGTTATTTTTTTATGCTAAAGGGACGCTGCAACCCAGCAGACGGCCTACCCGATGGAGGTATTACTGTTGCCCATGGACATCCACAACATAGTTTTGCGGACGCGTTGCCAACCTTGTTTGGAAAAGAGAGAGAGGACAGGTTGGGAAAAGGGAATGCGTGGGAAACAGGAAAGGGCAATCGGCTCCCTCACTCATCGGACGAAACATTCAATATAACTTATGCTAATATCAAAAAATTCACACAAATAGTTAATATTACACAGAAAAATTATAGAAATATTTAACTAAATTATAATGTTTGTAATAACATTGCAGACTGTAACAATAGCACTGTTTTGACAAAACAAACGATTTCAATTACATTACACTTACTAACGCACACGTTACTACAGTGTGCTAGTTTCGCGAATATTTTAATTCAAATTTTCAATTTTTTCCCAATTATAAGAAATTTTAAACGTAAAATAGCTGGAAAAAACAAGAACGAACACACTGAAGTCTTAATTTACTTTTAAGAAAACCATTAGAATTTATAAAATAACTTTAAAAAATCAATGTTACTTTAATTTATTTTGTAATAAATTTAAGGGCATTAAATTGATGCTTTTAATTTATCTAATTATTTTTAAATGGTATATTGCTTGAATATATAACAATCGTATATATCGGCGCTATCAGCATTAATAACGGAAGCAACATGAAAATAACTTAACTTAACTTAATAACGTTCTGAAAGAAGTGACATTAGTGACGTCAAATAACAGTATGTTTTGCGGAGTGCGCTGAAGCATTGTCGTGGTCAAGGTGGATCCTGCTTCGACGGCGCTGTTGTCGAATTTTTTCCAAGACAACAGGCAAGCAGCGGTTGACATACCAGTTTTGCAATATCTGAACTTCCATTTTCTAGCACAATTGTTGCGAAATGATCTTTAAAAGCAAAGAATGAGGCAACCATCTATTATCCTTGACTTCTTCCTTTCTTTACCTTAGTTGGCCGATTCTCGAAAGGAAACATCCACTGAGCTGATTGCCTTTTGGTTTCGTATTCGTAGCAATATATCCAGCTTTCATCACCCGTGACGATGTCAAATACAGCATTTGAGTCACCGCCGTTGAAGTTATCTAACATTTGGCGAAACTAGTCCATACGAAGGTCTTTCTAGTCGTCGGTTAAAGTATTAGGAATCAATCGGGTTCAAAGGTTCCTGACGCCTAAATGTTCGTGTAATCATTTTTGAATTTGACTCATACAAATGCCTAGGCTTGCCCGTATCTGCTCAAAGGTCACTCTCTTAACTCTCTCTATCATTCTTCGCACAGAACCGATGTTATCTTCAGTAGTTGCTTTTAAAGGACGTCGGGCAGACGAGGTGTGTGTGCCCGTGATCACGGTTGCTGCAAAGTAACCGAAACGTCGGGATTATGTAGTTTTTAAATAATAAAATCCGCGTGGTAAATCCGAATAATACTAGTTTCATTTAAATGAATACAAATTTAAAATATAATATAACATACCCTGCTTTCAAGCAAACAGTTTTATGAAATATTGAGGTACATATATACAAATGTATACATACTAATTAGTAAGAGTAGGAAAAGAACGTCAAGACCTGACATGGAAAAAAATGAAAGAACTCAAATATGAAAAAAAAAAACATTCAGATGATATAGTCATTTATTTTGAAATATACTACTTACTACATATATATCATTTGAATGCTTTATAGTAAACACTTTAATTTTTTTTTACTTTTAAGTTTAGCTAGCAATTGCTGCAAATCTATATTTGCTAACTTCATTTTCTAGTCTGTCGATATAAATGTTATCAGGGTCATATTTGTTTCTGAAGTTTTGATATTCTTCAGGTAAAAAGGTCTTGAGCGTATAAAAGAAAACATAGGCGAATATTTTTAATTCTGTGGTACATTTTCTGCAAGCTTCTCTGATTGATTCCGGTGCTAAATCTGCAAGTAAAAATATATTAACTTTGGTAACTAGGTGTAAACAAAAATAATAATGATTTTAAATAATATTTATGTTGATAGAAAATTGATATATTTTGGTATATTAATATATATGAGAGTAGTTGTATATTTTTCAATACCATCATGAATGAACGGATCTTTAGCTCTTAAATTTAACAGAAGCAGCCATCCTGGTGTAGCCAAACATATAGATGTAACTCTAAGTTTATTGCTGATGGCACAAATACTAGAATTGGGAAAAAAAATTGTAAAGATTGCCTGTAAAGACTGTATCATTTACAATCATCGTACTTAATGTTAGTTTAATACAAAATGAAACTGCGCATGTCCTCTACAAAACAGAACATAATTTAAATAGCATATATAAAACTACTAAAATTATTTTAGGTTCTATATAGCATATCATTATTATTATATAGACAAAAGCATAATTTGAATATATAAAATTGAAAACTCAAAATACCTCTATAACCCTAGTTAACATCTTTGCAAGGAGCTCTACCGATTAAACAGTCGAAATAGCTTTTTGCCAGATCATAATTACTGACTACTTCTTCTAAATCGAATAACGACGAGTTGTACTTTTCTTGTTCAGCCACTACTGCGTTTATCACTAAAGCTGCTAGAATTATTATAATCACCATTTTGTAGCACTTCTGTAAATAATAATTAAATCTTATATTGGCTTTCTTATTTTGACTATAATTAAAAAAATTGAAAAAGCATAAAGTTTTTATATATTTGTAGAAAGGTTATATCTCTGTTCATGTCTCATTTTGTCTTCTAGATATTTTAAAATGTCAAATAAGTTGTAGTTACGAAGTAGAATTATAGAAAAAGGTTTTATAGTGCATAATGCATAATGGTGTCTTATTAAGCAAAAAATTAAAAAACAAAACGAAAAATACCATTTGTAATCTGCGCTGCACTGTTATACGTTTACAAATTTAATGTTGCTGTGGAAAATTTTAACCAGCTTTTTATACAAAAATTTACGGTACCGTTTAACATATCAACTAATTAATTTTCAAATATCTTTTTTATTGGTATTGCTACGAAGAAAACGTTTTTAAAATGATAGATAAACTGTAATTAATTTAAAACATTAGCAAAAAGGGGTTATTTATTATAATGTTATATATTTACTTTTTTTGAACTATATTCGGAGTTAAAGAATATCTAAATGTAAAAAAAGAGACTAGTAAAATTTTTTATGCATAAGTATTATGCTTATTTAAATAAACGTGTCTTTCGTGTCATACTCCAAATTGTGTTGGTTATAACTTTAAATCAGAACAATCTGTATTATTATAAGATTTAAGGACCCTCTTTCTGTTACTCTTGTTTTTTTACACAACAAATATATTTTTGCTTGAGAGTTCAGCTGCTACGTCTAAGTACAATTGAGGAGACAAAGACGATCTCGTAAAAGGAGCTGAACAAAATAAAGTATAGTAATTAAATGGTCCGTAGATGGAAAAAATTATCACCTTTATGTATAACGTCTAATGGAAATCAAGTACTTTCAATCCCTAAAAGTAGCTGACTGAAATGAACGACAATGTAAATCACTAACTAGTGACATTATAAATAAAATTATAAGTAAAATTCCAATACCACCACTGCATCAAATTCTGTTTACCAAAAACATTATTATTTTTTACTAGACTGAAAATTAAACTAAGGAATATCTCTGCCCCCACATAAGATACTAAAAATCATGAACTTAGTCAATGGACTATTGTCTAATCCTTGTACCTGACAGATACGAAGGAAGTATTTTTATCAATATGAATTTAATTGAATTTATTAAATTATACGCATTTTTATTAAAGATGTAATCAGAAAACTGTGAGTACTGGAAATTAATAATGTACATAATTTTTGGCGCAGAATTTTTTTTCTTGAAAGTGTTCGAAGAATTTTTTTTAAACAAAATAGTAACGTGAACAATAAGAGGGAAAGTATTTTTTTTTTTATAAATTTATCGTTCGCTTTTTGTCAAGCATAAAGATGAATCATACAACGTATTTTTTTTATATTCAAGTATAATGTTAAAGAAAAAAAAATATTCTCAGTAAATACTTAGGATTATTTTAAATGAATTTGTTTAATTCTGCTTCAAGGGCATCGAAGTATTTGTTTTCAGGGTCATATTTTTTTATGAAGTCATTATAATCTTCAGGCATCTCTGCTTTGAGAGATTGGATAAACTCGGCAGCGAATCGCTTCTGTTCTGGACTACACTTTTTGCAGGCTTGCTGAAACGCCTCGGGTATGCGAACTATAATTTACATAAATCATATTAATTAATACATATGTATATTGGGGTTTTCCGTCAGAGTTATTTTTTAGTGATGAGACAGCCTTTCTATACTGTTAATCAGTGTCTTTGTTTTATTTTTAGGTACTACAATAAAACTTATTATTATACCGTGCCAAAAATAATTTTGGATGTAAGTTTATGTGCGACTTACCTCTGTAGCTCTCAAAAGCTTCAGAGCAAGGACTTCTCTCAAGAAAACAGTTCATTAAATTTTTCATCATTCCAATTATGTCGCTTGATTCTGACAGATTCACTTTTTGTAAAACGTAATATTGTTCATCAGCAATTGCGCAGTTTAGCACGAAAGCCAAAAGGAATACTAAAAAGATAGACTTCATTGTGGTATCAAATCTGTAAAACAATAAGTATGTCGTTAATGCATGTTTTTATATTTAAACTATCTAATGATTAATTCAAATTTTAAATTTAAATCTCAATATACAACATTTTATAAGAAAATATTATTTTCTGTCACCATATTAGATAAAAAAAAATCATCATTATATTATATAAAAAATATTGACACAATCATACAGACAGCACAATTTTGAAATATAGTAGTGGCCTTAATCAAAACTAGTTCAATTAAATTTATTGTCTATAAAAGGAAGTTTCCATGTTATACGTTCATAGAAAGGCATCTACATCTACTTAATATATGTACATATAAAGTTTTAAAAAATGGACACTCAACTATCCTTAATTTTCTTGCTTTATTTCTTACAATGTTTTATTATAAAAAAAAATTAAAATTTTTGCTTTCCTGTCTGCTTCCTTATTCACATAATCATATACTTAACCCTAATACATTAAAATTAATGATTAGATCATATAATATAGTGGTGGTCCCCACATACACTTTGTTATTTCTTTGGAACTCTATTAGCAACCTGTTAAGTTTTGTATACACGTGTCACCCGCATTATTAAAAGACTCGTCCATAAACTATACACATTAAGCACTTTCACGATGGTTTGAATTCAAAATTTCTAAAGAGTTTTTAAATTAGTTGATACATATTTTACACAACTGTTTTAATAAATGGCGGTTTCTAGTTTTTATTAATTTAATAACGTATTTACCTCTATCTCCTTTATCTTTGGAATCTAAACTTCTAGTATGTCTATTGAGTTCTCAACAATTCTTTTTATATTTGGTAAGTGATGTAAGAAGAAACGTTAAATTATAAATATTTAAAAGGTTTTATGTATGACGTATAATCTTATGGATGATAAGGATTATATTTCGTATAACCATTGAACTCTCTCTTCATTAAACAAAATAAAAGGGGTTTATCAGCAGTTTATTACGTAATTCTTAAATCATTATATAACATTTATATTGCATTGAATATTTCCAACACATTTTATTGCATTGATTTAGAGAGTAATCTTCAATTGATACTAAATATTAAACAACCAAAACTATGAAGTGCGTCATTGTTATTTGCATATCTATTATTAGTTATTGCTAAATTTTCCTTCACTGTATTGCATCAGTAATATCAAAATTAAAGTTATTCTGAATATATTAAGTGTGTCAATACTTGTAACAATACGAGTATTTATATTACGGGGAATCAAGAAATTTAAAGAGAAAGCTATCCTAATGTCAAAGCAAATAAATAAATTGCAATAGTAAACAAGTTTTAGTAACTATTTCAAATATAATATTTTAAATTAAAGTAAGTTCTCGTGGTTTTCTGTAACCTCTGCTATTTGTCTTCGGAACGTGCATAGAAAGTTTAAGTGCATGATATTTAATTGATAATCAAACTTTTGTTGTATTGCATTTTTTTAAACTTAACATATTTTTATTTTTATTAAGCAAAGCAAGGCACATAAGTATTTTTCAAGCCTAATGACAGCGTTATAAATGAAATGAAGATAAATGCTTTTTAAACCTTGACCACCTCGTTGTCACTTGTCTTTGTATAGTTTATTAATCGACCACTTAATAGGTCTTGAAAGACAATTTCTTTTGAAAAAGAAAACCGACTGCCAAAACCGCTTTTAGTATTAAATTAATTTTTATATTTCAAGTTCATGATATATTTTTTTGTTAAAATTAGTAGTTATCACAAATTTTATTGCCTAAGATAGTCGGACTTGTGCTTACCGTTTTATTTGATCGTTTGATTTCTTTAATAGCATAAAAGACGTAGCTATTATATCCCTAGTTTTATGCGTAAATGATATTTCTAATAGCCAGGCATACTCCAAAAATTTTATGATTCGAATATATGAAGTTGGATCTTAAAATTTTCAACTCAACTTGGAGGTTTTAGGGCCTGATGACTGCTTGTTTTTAAGAAGGGTCAAGCTACTTCTGGTATTTTGTGAATTGGGTTATCGACTGTTAAATTTTTCTACACGTATATTATATAGAAGGAAAATTTGTATTTGTGTGTATATGTATATTATGAATAAACTCAAAAGCTGGTTTACCGATTTCAAAAATTCTTCCACTGTTAGAAAGCTACATTCATCTTGAAAAACATAAGCTATATTTTATTATTTGTACAACATATATCTTGGTACTGCGATAAAAAGAATAAAAGTGAAACCACAAGAAAATTTATAAATAAAAGATAAAATATATCGAAAATTTTTCGTAACCGCGTGCGAAGCTCGAAGAAGAAACTGGTTTAGAAATTATTTCTTTTCACAATAGTCGGACTACATTACTTTTTATATATCTCAATAGAAAATTATTACTTTATATCTTTCTGTAGAATAGTTACATACGTGTAAGAATTTGCAATAACCAAAAAACACATAATTTTAGATCCTTTATCAGAGTAAATTATTAAGACTATGACCATATTTTTAATAAATCTGAAACGACTTCTACTAAGAGGACTATAAAATGAAAAAAAATTTATATTTTGACATGACATTTTTTACTACATTAGTAATCTAGACAGTGATAATTTTATCTCATACGATAGCCATGTTAATGAAGAACTACTTTAAGAGCAATTCACAAACATGTGATAACAACTTGAAAAATATATAAAATCAAAGTAAAGAAAATAACAAACCAATTTTATAAATTATATAAAACATTTATTTAAAAAAAAAAATCAAATATCAAACTTTGTATTTTAAGACTTCGGCCATAAAAACGTCATAATACTTATTTTCAGGGTCATATTTTTTTAAGAAGTCGTCATATTCTTGTGGTAAGTAGTTTTTGAGAATCTCAAAGAACTTAGCGGCAAATTGCTTCAATTCAGGAGTACATTTCCCACAGGCCGACTGAAGTGATTCATTCACGCGAACTGTAAACATTAATAAACAATGCCAAAAGTATTTTATGTTTATGAACAATATGTCTTCTGTTAGTATTATTGAATATTTTCTTAAGTAATTTTCCAACAATTTTGGTACCAACAATTATTTGCAAAACATACCTCTGTAACTCTCATATACATCAGAACAAGGTCCCTTTTCTAACAAACAGTCCGTAAATTTCTTGAACTCGCCAATATTTTCTTCTGCTTTTGACAGATCAATTTTTTGCAATGAGTAAAACTGCTCCTCTGCAGCCGCAAAGGAGACAAGAACTAAGAGAAAAAGCAGCTTCATTTTCTTTTTCGACTTTATACCTGCAAAGTCAAACATTAGTTTATAAGAAAAATTAAGTTTAGGGTTGTGTTATTAATAGGCGTAATTTTTTTTGGTCTGTTTGTTTAGGAGGGAATGGAGGGAATATGCGAGGAGGAGGAAGAGTAGCGAATATGTGAATAAGAAGGACCCCCTTCGTATTCGCATTCAAGTTTTGAGGAAGCCACTTTTAACCTCTGCCTCCATCTTGGTAAAATGGGTGCAAAGATTTTTCAGGCTATTAATATAATATAAAGTCTTTCTTAATATAACAAATAGATTGTTTGTAGCCAATTAAATTGTCTCTTATCAACTTTATTTCTGTTACTATTTAACGTGAAATGGAAGATAAAAAAGTTGAAAACACAATACTTAAGATTTATGAACATATTTTTTATTTGTTTTAATTTATCCGGATTTTAAAGCGATCTGAAGTGAACCATGCTAACAAATATTTGTAACAATACGACAAAAATTGCATAGTTTTCATATAATTCCTATATTGTTAATTAATCATTATCAAACCTTTTATCCCACAGAAATTTTTTAAAATATAATTGGTTTTTAAAATAGTTCTTTATCATAGTTATGAGTATTATTTCCCATTTAGAAAGTGAAGTTGTTATTGAGGACATTTTATATGGTGGAAATTAAGATTATTTTTCTGGACAACGTGATATATAAATATATCACTGAGATATAAATAGTGGAATAGACATTTAATTATCATCGCTTTCTACTATAAAAGATAAAGACAGTTGTGTATAGTTTTATTTCATTGTAATCTTGAACACTGTGATGCTGAAAATTTGAGACATAACAAGTAAAAGGGTGAAATAATGTATTCAAAGTTAAAATACCCACAATGATGCTAATTCAAACTTTAGCATTCCGCAAATAATCATCTCCGAAATTAATTGAATGCTGAACCGAGGAATGGTTCTTAAAAATAAATTAAAACAAAGTAACATGTTATTTTTGGTACAATAGTGTTTAATATTCTCCAATACAGAATTTTTCCATCCGCTAGGACTGCTGTGGATACCACGTCTAAAAACACTCCTATAGACATCATTGATTGTGGGATAATAGATTGGGGATTAATTAATATGAAAACTCAGAAAAAATAAATTAGACAGACTACTAGACTTGATATAATTTTAAATTTTGTTTTTGTAAAATTGTCAAAACCCATAGAAAGTTATAAAAATAACGTTGTAGATTATTTGTTGGTCTACAAATAATCTTTTCTATAGAATTTCTAACGTTTGATAAAAAAATTAGGATATAGTTTGAAAATATTGCATCCGATTAATCAAGATACAGTCTTGGAACTAAAGCGATGATCCGAAAATCTTGAATTTAAACTTATAGTAACCCTTACATATTAAAAAAAATTACTTCCCTGAAAAACGATCTTTAACTCCTAAAAATTAAACATTTCATTGGACTAGTTGGTTATTGTGGTTCTATTATTCGAAATCAGTATATTGTAACTTGTAGCAACAACCTTCCAAAAGTTTTTAACTAGCAATAATCTCATTTAAAGACAGAATAATTAAAAATGTCTGACAGAAGTATCACTGCGTTAAAAATCGGTCGTTCTGTCAATAAGTTGCGAATAAATTTCTACAATATAATTTGTTAAAGTTCAATCGAGGTTTCAATTCACTTAATTGTTTTAACTAATTTACTTTTAATTCTACATTCTTCATTGTAAATGAACTTCAAATATTACATGTTAAAAGAAACCGACAAGTAAATAAGATCCAATGTAGCTACCATATTAGACTGATGTACCTACTTATCGAAATAAAAAGGTGAGAGGTGAAACATTATTTTGATACACCCGCATGCAGTGTGATATAATAATCACGATTAAATAAAATATATAACCACAAAAATGATTTCTTACTAGCAACTGGTATTTTTTTTAGTATTAAAAGAAATCATTTGTAATACTTCTCCTTAAAAATATGTTTATTTCTAAATATAGATTTTTTTTAAGGGTTTTCCATGTATTTCAATTTCCATCATTATAATAAAAATTAATTTATATATATATACATATGTTGCTTTTACAATACAAAATAAAGAACAGATTTCTTCATTGTATATGTATATTCAAAGGCACCATTATTTGGGCCAGTCACAGTGAAATAAAATTTTAATTAGACAAAAGGTCATTCAAAATACTTTTATTAATGATGAAGTAGTTGATATGTTTTTCTAGTACACTATTCGAACTAGATTTCTCCGATAAAAGACAATGTTATTATATCCCAAAATTTACAGGTAATTAAAAAGTATATGATTGAATGTGATAAATTTTAAACTCTAAAATTTTAAACTCAAAAAGATTCAATAGTTTGATTAAAAAAGAACCACTAGTAAAATTTTATTTAATTTAATTAAGAGACCGCTTATAAAACACCAGTTACACAAACGTATGAAGCAAATAATTTACGAAACAAAAATAAAATCTTTAAGTACAGATCGAGTTTGTTTCTCACTTCTATTATTAATATAACTTATATTATAAAGTGGCTGCTATATTAAATGAGATAAGTAATATTGTTATTGGATAAGTCACTACTTACCTTTTATATAATGCGCCTGGTATAACCTCGTGTGCCGGTATTTCAATCCTCTCTCCTTTTTATACTTATATTACAAGTTTTTTTTTAGTCAAGATAACAAAATGTACAGTCATATTCAAAACTCGTGATAAACGGATTGCAACTCATTAAACATTAAGTTCATTATTTGTTATTTAAGCGGATGTTTTTTTTTTCTCTAATAAAAAAAAAATTTTAACTCTCAGGAAAACTTACTTTACTTCTAAATTAAATTACAACAACAACAAAACAAGCAATTTAAAAATGTAAAACTTCATTAACAATGTCTAAGAATGAATTCAGACACTTTGATAGTTATCAAGAAAATAAAATCATTTTTATCACAAGTTTAAGACGAATTAAGTTATTCAGGTAATTATTCAGATACCTTTTTTGAGGTTATAAAAATACAACAATTACTTTTTTTATAACACCAAATAAGTATAAAACAAATTTGGAAATTGGTAGGAAATTAGTAGTATTAGTAAGTGTACTTTTGTTTCCAGAAATTTCATTGTTATTATCATATAAAAGTCACAGTTCGAACATAATGTATTTTATAGATTGTTGGACTATCTCTGTATCACTTAAAATTTAGTTTTCTTTTTGATTTAATTCGGGTTTTGTGTATATATTAACTTTATAAATTAAAAAATGCTGTTTTACAAGTATAGATCAGATTTTATTTTAATTATAGTTATCAGTCATATAAATCATCTATACTCTTATCAATATTAAAAAGAATAAATACAAATTTAAACGATTTAGCAGATAAGAGTAGGTTAGTACAATCTTCATTGTTAAATTAACAAAATACAAAATATATAACATCATAAAATATTGTCCTCTTTTTTAAAGAAAGATTAAATAAATCTTTTGTAATGTTTGAGATGCCTAAATTAAGGTCATTTTAACGATAACTCTGTACAGATACTTTATTTTTTACCACCCAACTATTTTATACATTCTTCGAAACTGTGATTTTTTTATTTATTTACATAGCTGTAGTATTTTCTGCTTTTATTACAGTGCCGGATTTAGATTTTTTATGAGTGTAGGCCATTTTATTTCTGCTCATGTATTGTATGTATATACTCGTAAATAACCCCACACATTTCTAAAATAATAATTTTCCGTTTGTAATAAAGGTGTTAAATTTAAATAATAAGTAAGGGTAAATATTAGATAGATATTGATTTCTTATAAAATTTCAGTAGTGTGTTTCATGCTGGCTTTACTGCACACTGCAGCTCTATTAGACGAAATGTGACTGTTAAAATACACTCATTGTTGAATCAATTCTTCCTCTAAGTTATTTCTATAATATTTCACGAGAGACTAAGTGTTTTTTAGTAAGTGTTTGTGTTGATGATTCAGTCAGTTGTGATAAAAATGATTTTTTTCTTTAAAGTTTAAATAAGCATTATGCCTTCTCTTTATTCCAGCTCTCATTTTATTAGGAATGACCAAAAAGGTATTAACTCTGAAATAATCTCTGGAGCCGGAAGGTATTTCAAGTTCTACAATTATTGTTTCATCATTTTTTTTCTTTTAGGTTGTCTCTTTATTTCACCTTGATACTGTTTAAGTGCGCCTATCTCAATTGCTTTTTTTTTCAAAATAATCAAAGGTTTCTCGTTCTGCTTTTGTAAAAGCTACTAGAGATCCATAGATATCAGATATCGTTAATACGTATGCAGATGAGCTTTGAATCTGAACACTTACATTAGTCAATCTTTCCAAAATACAAACATGAACGCCGTTTCAAGTTTTTCTGATTTAATGCGAATTTATTTTGCCTCATTTTGGAGGACCATTTTCTCTGTACTGTCATTTTCAATCGTTTTTAAAACTGTAATATTATTCCATCCCAAGAATCGTTTAAACTCTTACAAGCATCTGCTCTAGCTGACCAACGAGTTAGGTTCACTCTTTTGAGTGTTTTTCCTCTTCCTATCTCGATCGTCAATTTTTTCCAACTTTTAGTTGACTTCACGAAGAAAATATATACCTCCTCTAGCAACGGATTCAGCAGCGGATGTTCCCATCAAATTTAATGAATGAGCTGCACAGGGAACAAACATAGCAAATTCAGCTTGTTCTTGAATTTTGGCTTGTAAACCATTGTAAATCTCTGACATGTTGGAAGCATTATCATAAGACTGACCACGGCAATCTTTGAAATTAATGTTTAACTTTTCGAACTCTATAATAATGGCATCAAACATTTCTTGAACCTTGTGTCCTCCAAAAGGCAAGAATTGAAATATCTTTCATTAAATCGTTTATTTCCTATAAGGCTGGATCTGAGTTTAATTTTATGCATGCTTAATTTCAATAAACGTCGCAACTAAAGACA
Organism: Danaus plexippus; assembly: GCF_018135715.1. Taxonomy (NCBI): domain Eukaryota; kingdom Metazoa; phylum Arthropoda; class Insecta; order Lepidoptera; family Nymphalidae; genus Danaus; species Danaus plexippus. The sequence goes on along the minus strand of NW_026869851.1, from coordinate 499,314 downwards.
TTTGTTCGCTGTCTGACTTCACATTACTGCCACTTGTTGAAGGTATTTTGGTGCTAGAATCAGGAGAATGGGCAGGTTTTAATGAACACAAGAACTTATTATTTTGTGAGGTCATAGAGCCTAGCTGTGGTCAAGTTGCTGCAGCTCGAACATGGGCTGGCTCGACCGGGGAAGTACCACCCTCTCACAGAAGATCGGCGTGAAGAAGTTTTTGATAGCTTCGTTTCGTCCGATGAGTGTGAGAGCCGGTTGCCCTTTCCCTTTTCCCCCTTTACTTTTCCCTCCCTTTCCCACCTTTTCCTCCTTTCCCCCTCTTCGCCAATCAAGGAGTCCATGGGCGACGGTACTACCATCAGATAGGCAGGCTGCCAGTTTGCCCCTTTTAGCATACAAAAAAAGTAAAAACAGACAGTGTAGAAATAAAGTTACTTATAAGTAATATAAAATTACGAAAAAATTACGACAAATGTAACAAAAGTAACTAGTACTTATTTAAACTTTTTGCTTTACACAGTGAAGACTTTAGGAGCGGTTGAACAATCGTGTAGAAAATGCAGTAAACATATTAAACACATGTTCTGGCTATTAAAACTAAACTAACCGATTATTATGTCGAGTTTCGAAAGAAATATGATATTGACAATAAATACTTTGATGCTCAGGAAATTGAATTGAAATAAATATAACATACAAGAATAACCATCTGCCTCGATGATAAATTATTTACAATGTGAAGTTGTGTTTTTTAAATTAAATACATCATTTGCAATGTTAACTACAATTGTATTTGCCTTATGGTATTACAGAGACGATACTAAAATTTATGTCTGAACAAATTTATGTATTATTATTTACCATTCGCCGCCAACAGATGGCTCCTAGTAATATTATAGATCACGCTAGTCAATAACTAACTGTTAGATATTTAAGCACTTTGAGTTTTGTATTAATTGAGCTCGAAATCGAGTAAATATACGAGTGATCAAAAGTAATGTTTCATTTCTAACAATTTATATTTATACTTCTAAAAGACATCAGCAAGAAATGGTGATTTAACACAAACTTTTCATCGGAACTAATTTTAAATGCAAGGAACATTTGTAAATTTTATACTTAAGTGTTGCAAATAATAATCGAATAATATAATTTTTTGTATGAAAAAAAAAATAAAACAATTGGTTACAATAATTTCAAATGATTTTATAAGCAAAAACTGTTGAAAGGTATAATTCAGTTTACAATATAACTTTAAACATTATATTTGTCGACTTCAGCTAACAAATCATCGATGTATTTTCTTTCTGGATCATATTTATTAATGAAGTCCTCAATGTCTTGGGGTAAAACTTTTCTGTATAACTTGAAGAATTGTGAAACGAATTGCTTCTGTTCTGGAGTACATTTGCCGCAAGCTGTCTTAAAAGATTCGTCAATGTGCACTGTAAAATAACACAACCATTAAGATGATTATCGAATAAATGTTAATATTTTTATTAAACTGGAATTAAATAGGTGTCTTATTCCTTTTAATACAATAAATAAATACAGACCTTTGTAACTGTTATATAAATCAGAACAAGTTCCTTTATCTAAGACGCAGTCCATAAAAATTTTTAGCTCTTCAATGTTGTTTTCGATTTTTGATAAATCTATTTTATCCAAGACGTAATAGTCTTTATCAGCAGCCACAAAGGCAAATAAAGCCAAAATCATTACACTCTTCATTTTGAACATCTGCCAAAAAAAAAATACTTAGAAGCTGGAAAATTTTTGTATATGCATACAAATATGTTCCAACCGAAAACAAATATTTTTTTAAAGATAAAATTAATATATGTATAATGCTATTTTTTGTTGTTTAAAAGTTAGAAGATGAGAAACATTCCATAAACTATGTTTTTTATGATTGCCACAAAAATCTTTTCAAATTGCATTAGTAAATCTATGTATTGAAAAATGGCATTGAAACGTTTTTTGTCACAACAAATAAAATATAAGGTAGGTTAAAAGAGTCTATCTTTAGTAAAGGATAGGCAAATATGTATCAATATTAATACTGGTGAATTAGTACTGTTCATACTGTTTGGGGCATAAAAGTGATATCAAGGCCATTGGGTAGTAAATAAATGCAATTAAATTTTAATACACACAGAAATATTTTACACTTAAGAAAATATAAAAAAGAATACGATTTTTTTTATACGACCTTTAACATTCAGAATCGGAACACATTCTTATATTTTTAATGAACGTAGTAATGCACCAATGATTGGATAAAAAAATTATAATATAAGTTCCTAGATTTACAACTATCAGATTGAAACAATGTACTTATATTTAATTAACTCCTGTACTGTTTTAAATTACCTTTGTAATAAGAGACGACTTATATATTTATATGTATTTGTAGTAGCTCCATTTCTATATATAATGTTGAATAAGATTTATCAAACATGGTTAATGTTATTTTATTTAATTTTTATCATAAAGTTACGATTTTGGTGATTACCAAAGTTATATTAGCTTAATTTGGAGGTCCATAAACATAAGGGTAAGAATTTGGCATAGAAAAGAAAGTTGTGAGGCTTAATAGCAAAAAGATATATATGAATAATGGTTAAAAAACAATTGAACATGTCATGTCATGTTAATTAAATATGTCATGGAAATTAAATGGCTGCTTCATTTTTAAGAAATTCTTAGGCGTGGCTAATAAATTAATGTAAAGTGTTATGTAGGAAATCACTTAGCATCGAAATATATACGGTGTATGATCATATTTTCCCTCTTTTGAATAGAAATAATTTACAAGTTTTCAAAACAATCTTATCAACTAGGAATGTAAAGATCTATGAATTTATTGCTTTATTGATATCTGTAGTTAGATTCATACCTATTGTTTCTAAAAAGAAAAAATATTTATTGGGACTTAAACTTAAAACGTAACTTCAATTATATACTAACAACATTTGAGGTAGAAGACAACAGAGGCTTTAAAAAAAACGCGGCTTTATGACATAGACTAAGGGAGAGCAAAAATTTATAAAATATATTATTTTTAAAATAGCATATTAGTTTAAACAGTTTTACGAACTGTTGCGCAGATACAAGATGATTGATTGTTATTTTTAAATATGATTTAGTGCTTGTAGCTGTTATGAAGTTAGCAATAAAAAATTAAAAGTACACTTACTAGATTCAACAGCAATTCCACATTCAATCGCTGCTTGGACATTAATGTGGCACGAAGAGCTTCTTCTGAGATATTTATAGTACATTAATAATAATAATTGATAACTCAGTAAATAAATATTTATTTTTTTCTTAGGTACTAATGTTTATAGCAAACACCGTGTTTCTTACTTTAACAATGCCTTGAAATATGAAAATTTAAGCTTACTACTTACTTAAAACCCGCATAGTAATTTTATTATGTGTTGGACTTATATTACTTATGGAAACAGAGTATTAAAATCCAGGTTTTAAGCAACTTTCTTAAAAGTATAATTAAAATTGGATTTTCTTTTATGAATCATACGATTCTTAATTTCCGCGAGTGAATTCATGAACCGAAGTTAGTTTTTCGAGACCTTACATGTCCTACCATTTAAAAAAAAAATTAACAACTTTGAATCAGATGCACAGGATTTCTTTATATAATTATTTATCACCATTACCTCATCATATATGAGCTGTTAAATAAAGTAAGTATATACATATATATTGTTAGAATGATATAAGTTAGAACTTAAATGAGTTTTTGCTTATGGTTATACTTAACGATTTACAAGTTTTTACAAAATAAATTTGCTGACGCGGACTCGTGGGACGTGCGATATTTGTAAATAATGATGACCATCGATTATTATTGAGAATCATCAAAATGATGACTAATCATATATTTCTTTCTGCCTACAAATTATTCCACATATAATCCTCGGGCAAACGTATAAGTTCAATATCTAAATCTTTAATTTTTTCTTTCAATATGAATGTACCAGTGTATATTTTTTATTTGTTAAATAAACCACTGCAAATTTTTCTCAATGATTGTGTTATTTCATTTTTTGATATTAATTAACATTCCAATATTATTAGCTAAAATTCCAATATGTGTACATTAATTTTAAAACAATCAGAGAGTCACTAAACATGAACACAATGAAAATAAAGTTTTAAATAAACTATCCATGTATTTTAATGTATTGTATAGGCTAAGTATTTTTTATGACAACTGTAACATGGGAGATGTTGCGGATGCGTTGCTGGCCTTGATTGTTCAGTAAGGAGGAAAGGGTGGGAATAAGGAGAGCTGTAGTAACTTGACTACAGCTATTCTCTGACATCTATCAAATTAAAAAAAAAATGAATGGTTAATAATCATTGAGATCTTATATCAATTTCTATACAGTAACAACTTATACAATTGCTAAGGTTTATTTTATGTCAAAAAACTGTCCTTTTTTTTAAAATGATAAATGCTTTTAAAGAAAATTTTTTCCATTTTTATGCTTTTCGGTTATTCTGTATAAGCAATAGAGGTAAAATTTTCAAAAAAATGAAATGTATATAAAATGTGCTTCATAATAAATTATATGGCCACTGCCGATTCAACCAAAAGCAAAAGCAAGTAGATTATAAAACATAATATGAAAAGTATTTTGTTTAACTAAAGACTCTTTTTGTCTTTGGTAAAAAATCGTCACCTGTTCGTGTTCATTTACAACTATATGATAGTCGATGATTTGGTCTTTCAAATAAGTCATGTACATATTTATTAACGTTTTTATGTTATTAAATAATTTATTGATTACAGTATAAAAAATATATCTTACTTAGATCTCATCATCAATATTCTTTCTATAAGACAATTTTATTTTTATTTAAATTGATAAATATCATAAATTATATTATGTAAGAAGGAACCGAGTATAAATACAAGTTACTTGTAAACATTTTAAACTTTTACAAAATCAAATTAGGTGGCTTTTGATAAATCGTTTACAATTTTTTAGTCAAAGTAATAATAATAAATATACTAAAATTATTTAGAACTATATGTATTCTACGCATGTTGCAGTTTTTAGCTACCTCTCCGGCTTTTTCAGCACAATGAAGACAAAAAAATTCTTACCTGTTGTGCCTAGTATAAATACTATGTCGCATGATTTTCTTATTCATTACTGTAATAAATACTCAATTAAACAGACTCTTGCTATAAACTATAATAGACTAAAAAGTCTTGTTATTTCACGCCTACTAAATAAGCTGCTATACAGTAAGCCCAGTGGTGACCCGATATCATCGTGAATACCTATCTGTGAATCTTACTTTTAAAGTTTAAAAATGACGTCTCAAAAATAGCAGGAACCAACATTAGTTATCCAGAATACCAGAATTTTGGTGCGAACAACCACGACTTTGGTTTTTTCATAGCGATGCCATCTTTGTTTCTTAAAAAATATCGGATGAAGCGCGATTTTGCTAAATTGTCACTAAATTAGCTAAAGACGTTATACAGTAGGTCAGTGACATATTGCTTATACCGCCAGAAGTCAAGAAATGTGATACCCTGAAAGAGCCATTATTAAAGACCTACGAAGAATCGGAAATTAGACCGTGTCAAAAACTATTAAGTGAAATGGAACTTGGGGATCAGAAACCATCTCAGCTTCTACGGCGAATGAGAGATCTGGCACGTGATACAATTTCGGACGAGACATTAAGTATAATGTAGCAAAGGCCTGCAAAGCATCTGCCTCTATCAGTTAGAGGTGTTCTAGCAGTCAGTGAGGTGAGGGATCTTGAAAATTTAGCAGCCACTGCCGACAACGTTATGGAAACAACACGACCTTTGCAAGTACCTGAAGTTCAAGCCATGTCGAGTTCTGTCACCAGCACCATCAGTGATACCGCTTTCATTATTGCCGAGATACCAAAACTAAGTCTAAATATTCGTAATCTCGAGAGATAAAGGAATAGATGTGGAAAATACGTTCGCGAACTCGATCAGCGTCTCGTGTTCGTAATACGATGCAAAACAATCCGGAATGATTATGTTTTTATCATTTTAGATTTCGTCACAGAGCAAAGAAATATATGGAGCCGTTACATGATGTGGAGAAAGTGCAAGGAAGGTTACGCGCGCTATATAAGACGAGAGCTCCAGGACGAAGAACTGGCGACAATCACAGTGCGTCGAGGGGTTACACAACCCGAACTGACGAAGAGGATAGTGAAAGATTAATGACCGTATTTTTAGGTCCACTTGAAGAAGTTAAAGAATCCTCATCACCATGACACTTACGTGATACATTTGGAGTTTCCCGTTTGGTATAAGAGGATAATTGTAAATTAATATTCATAGGATCACTGGGATTAGAAGGTAACGGGGGAGGATCACCATCCATTTTATACAACTGTAGATATAAAAATTTACAAATACAAAACAGATAAGTACTTACAAAAAGGATGCAATAGGTTAGTAAAACAACCAACCAACTACGAGATAATAATACACACAAACTAAAACTAAACACTATTCTGACTTAAGGCAACCCGCGAAAATATAGAAAAATGATGGATTAACAACACCAAAGTTTCCATCACACGTGTGTCAACCAACTCCAATAAATCCTATTAATTAATTATTAATGATAATTTAATGTCCACTGTCAAACCAACAATTTGACAATAAACTTAAAGTAACTGGATTTTTTTTTGTTTAACCTAGTCCTGTTATATATTATAATAACTGTATCTATACGTCAAATTCGATGTTATACAAAAGTTTAAGGAATAAAATAAATTTACTTAATAAAATACCGGGACAATCAATTCAAAAAATCGTAGGTCATAAAAAGTAGTCACATATTCCTAACACAAATATTTTAATTATAATTATTGGTATCTAAAATATATATTATTTAAAAATATGAAAACCAAAACTGACGAAAATTAAAGTACACAAGAATATCTAAAAAAACAAATTAACTTTTATTTTTTGGATAAACGCACAGGACGCCTTTGATGTCTAAGTGACATTTGTGTTGACTACGAAAACTGACTCAAATGGAATATAAAGATGTTATCGTACGCCGGGAAAAATTATGCCAACAGTATTTATATTCAATTAATTATTTACAATATTTCCTACAACATACGTAAAAAATAAGTAAAGTAAATCTGACTTTAGACTATAAGTAATGTGAATACAATTTTTATTTACCTCTAGCACCTGGTACCTGAGAATTGCCCGCAGGTATAAATTAGCAGATATGTTTACTTTTATTGTAGACACTAATACCTATTATGAATGTTTTGTCCTTCAGAAAATAAGTTAGGTGTCCCCCACACCCTGGGATCTTGATCTACCTCATAAAAATATAAAATTGACCTTTTCGACACCACAAATTTTATTCAATATGACTATTTATTTCAAAAAATTAAACTTTATGAAAATATTCTTTTGGATATTTATTTCTTCTTTTCATCTAAGACTGAATAGATGTTCATTTGTCGAATATTTAATTTAAATTAAGTTACTAGAATTATGATAAAATTCTAAATCTTATAAACAACTAACTGTATAATGTATTAATTATATACATACGTCATGGTTACTTGGGACTGTTCTCAGGTTATGGAGCGATTAAAAAAAAAGTTAGATAAACTACAGTTAAACTGCATAAGATTTTACCTGGAACTAATAAAACCGCCTCTAATAATGGCGCCATAAGCTGTATCGTTACATCGCCATTTTGAAATTTATAACTAGTTCCTTAGCGATCAGTTTTTGGTAGAATGATTCAGTCAGCATACCTTCTACTTTTAAGAACAACAAATAAAATAAATTTTATTTACAGTTTTGCAACTAAAGGCATCCAGGTGAAGTGGTTGAAATCCGACCCTACTGCGAGTAGACTAACGTCAATAGGGTGACCATAGCACTAAGTGAAATAACTCCTCGGAATATTCCCCGTTGTACAGATGATAGAACACATAGAGCGTGCTCACATCCCCTCCGAGACACAAGAGTTCTCGATAGTCTGTGAGCATAGGATGTTGTATGGAGTTAAGTGAAAGAATCTGGTAATATGGTGTAACAAACCAGAGGCGAGAACCGTGTGGGAACGAATCTGTGCTTTATAAAAGCAAGTGTCCTCATGAAAAGTACTACCTCGATCTACTAGTTCTTTAAAAGCCAGTTTAACCTCATCCCCCAAATGTCTCCGGAATTGAACTTCGTTTGCTATGTCAACCCCAATGATTCCAATACTGTGGTTGATCTAAAGGGGAATGTGCTGGAATGTTGAAGCTAGAATAAATGGCGACAATTTAGTGATCAACCCGTAAACTTGTGACTTTTGTGACAAGAGACAAGCACAGCACCTTGCGTAAGCCACACATTGCACACAGTCTCTCTGCACCGCCGCGGTAATCTGTATTTTTCCCACAACATTAACAGTTGAATTCAACGCAGAAAGAGTGCACAGACGCTCAGGCTCCTCTTAAGCCGAATGGGCCAGCGATCCATCAAGGTTATGCAAAGACGGTAATAAGGACCTACAGAAATTTCCTTGCACCGCTTTAGCGAGCGACCAAAAGTATGTTCGAGGCTGTCAAGACATGGACATTAAATATACTCCTTGACAGATAAGCACACCTCGGCCCGCGGGGGAAATAGATGATCAAGTCTGTAACAGGGGTGATGCAGATTTCATGTATCACCAGGATTAAATATTTGTGTCTCAGTCTAAAATAACAAGGCCAGTTTCCCTAGATCACAATGGATGGCATTTAGTTGTGTGTGTATACCCGTTACGTTGCAAAAGTCTAAGTGTGGAATTGAAAAAAATCTTCATTGATACAAATAAATATTGGCATTTTATAATACATCGATTGTGAATTATAATTTTTTATTTATTATTATTTTCTAATATTTGACTGAGACATTACGTATTTAACGAAGCAATTATTCTTAATACTTTTAATCGTTACAACATAATATTTATTTAAATTATGTTGTTGTTAATGGATTTTAAATGAATAGTTATTATGAAGTAAAGTATAAATAAGAATGACTTTTAAACATTCTTACGGAAGCAAAATAGTTGGGATTTGACATATCGGTAAGGAATTTTTACAATCTAAAGCAATAATAATAAACATTAAATTTATTTAGTAGTTTCTTTTTATTATTAAAAACATTTCAGCAAACACTCCGGATTTTGCATTACAATGAAGACAATAATTTTCTTGGCTGTAATCGCATTCGCGGTTGCTGATCCCGAGTTTTATAACGTTGCTACGTTGGATATGGATAAGATGAAAAAAGACCCTCTGGAATTTAAAAGACTCGTAGATTGTTTATTGGACAGGCAACCCTGCACGCCCGTTTATAGCACCTATCGAGGTAATTATAGTCATTATTATTAAACATGATTCACCTATAACATATTGTTAGTTTTTATGAAATGTTTCTTATGAAATTATATTACGTCAGTTTGGAGATGACTTGTGACTTTATAATATTATGTTAAGAAAAATTTTTTTGGTTGAAGAAGAGTAAAATGAAAATAGTCATTTTTTAATGAATCATTTATATCAATGTCCGTAACGTTAATTTGAATTATTCGTAAAAATGCCTATCTTATTCTGAAGTGTATTTGTATTTCGTATTCTAATTTAAATGTTGAATGTTTTTACAGCTATTGTCCAAGAAGCCATCGAAAGAACTTGCATGAAATGTAGCCCGATCCAAAAGAAAGCTTTCTGGCAGTTCCTGCAGGCACTCAGAACAATCGCTCCTAAAGATTACGACCATTTTAGACAAAAGTACGATGCCGATAACAGATATTTCGACATTCTAGAATTGATATTAAGTGGTTATGCAGACTGGCATTAAAAATATACAATTTTTGTTTCAATTAATCAATTATTAATGATGTTTTAATGTCCACAGTCAAATGTCAAACCAACAATTTGAGAATAAACTTAAAGTAACTCGACTTATTTGTTTTACCTAGTCCTGTTATATATTATAATATCTATGTTTATATGGCAAATTTGTCATCATATACCGGTGAACCCATTGCAACTCCATCTACATACTTATATGTAGAATTCATCCTTCCACATGAGGTAGCCAGATGTAAGGTAATGATCTGCATATTCTATAGGCATATTTTTATCCTTTAACTTACCTCTTACAACCTCGATGCAGTCAAGAACAGGTAGACTAGCGAATAATGACTTTTCATCGAAACTGACCATACTGTCATAGTTTGTCAATTTTAAGTGTTTTATATCATTAACAAACTGGTAGGAATTCTTGACTTTGTGAGGCCCCGCACTGGTGATAATATCTTTGAAAGAAATTAGGCCACTTTATAAGTTGGTGCGTCAATCTGACTTACAATTGGGCGTAAGGAAACATCTTGCTTAATATGGATTTTAGGTAACCCATACAATTTCCGTGGTTTTGCACACGATGGTACGAGTGATTTGATATCTGAATTAAGTTTTAGAACTGTATTTATTTATTAAGATCTTAATACCTTTACCTTCACCTAAAATTTTACCTTACCTTTGCCTTACCTAAAATCATGAATGTCCTAGCACCTATTTATAATAGATTGAATTGAACAATAGCTTATTTCCTTAGTGTCTTTAGGCTAAGACACACATATGGATCCGCTAGAGGATTAAAATAATTCTGGTGAAATTTTTTAATGAAAACTTTTCAAGTAAACTTATATAACTGAATGGTTAAAATGTTAGGATTAGAAAATGTAGACCGTTTTACTCTTGTATTTCAAATACATTTAATACGTTTTGTGTAACTCTGTACATAGGTGTAGTAAGAAAAGTAATAAATTAATAACATTACTTGAATCTACCTATAATCATCATTTAAGTTTATTTACCTAGTTAAAAATTATCTTATCTTAATCTGTCTAGTATCATTGGATGGTGATATAATAATTTTTCTCTCCTGTTTTGTGTTTTTACAAAAATAAATCCCAATACTGTATAACTGATTTAAGGTAAATTAATAATTGAAAGCAACTATCAAATTATAAACTCTATGCTAAAAATGTTAGTACCAAAACTTAGTTCTTAGGTAATTTGTCTATATTCCAAATTAACTACTGAAAAAATCTTTAAACTGAGGCCTATCAACATAACTGACGCATATATTTTAGAAATAGATATTGAGAAAAAATAATAGCAAAAACGCAAAGAACACATTTGATAACGTCGCAGTGTACTTGTGTTAGCTATAAAACATTATTAAAATTGAATATAATGGAACAACTTAAGAGGTAATTTTGTTGCTGTTATTAGTTAAATACCTCTTTTTAGAAATATACGCCATGTCGATGTCATGGAATACAAGAAAGTCCACTATTCATAATTTATAGTGTAAACATGGCAAAATATACGATTGAATAACTATATGGCTACAACATGTCTCTTATAATATAAAAATGTCGTGCGGACGATTTCTGATTTAAATGATACAAAATAAGACAGAAGTTACCTAATAGTCAGAGAACACTATTAATTTTCCTTGCTTATTAGTTTCTAATCGTTTTAAAATTATAGTTATTAAACATTTAATTAGTAAATCATAGTATAAAAAGGGCAGTGTCTTAAGATATATAGCTATATCATAATAACAAGAGGTGAACGCAACGTAACTATAGGGTATGTAAAATAATTATTACAATTGTATGTAAGATAAAAATAAAAATTACAATACCATTTCAAATTACTCCAAGAATTAAAAATAAATTTATGTCATATTTTCATGTTCACTATTTGATAATATATTTTTGTAATTTCAGACTATCTAGCACAATGAAGACAGTTATATTCCTAGCCGCGATTGCATATGTGACTGCAGCTGTGCCTGATTACTATGACTTGGTAAAACTAGATATGCCCAAGTTGAGTAAAGATCCTAAAGAGTTTAAGATATTCGTTGACTGTATACTGGATAAAGGACCTTGCTCGCCTTTGTATAAGACTTATAGAGGTAAATAATTTTGCTATGTTCACACCATTAATTATGAATACAGCATTTTCTTGTATTTCATGAGACTGACATTATTAAAGACTAATATATCCAAAAACATGAATATAACTAATAATAAAAACAGAATTTCCTCTTAAATTTTTAATGATATAAAACAAGAACAGAGCTTTGTTTTGTCCATAGCACAATTTCAACATTTTATATAATTTTAGTTATCCATAGCACAATTTCAACATTTTATATAATTTTAGTTACTTTATGTAAAGGAAATTTCATATTTTCGTTAAGTTTGGTATTAGTTGTTAGTGACATGTTTTTTTATATAAAGTTTAAGACAATTATAAAATTCTTATTTAGAAATTAAGTGATATGTATTTTTGTTTACAGCAATCGTTCAAGATACTTTTGATCATAAGTGCAAAAGATGCAGTGATTATCAGAGACATTGTTACTGGCAGTTCTTGCAGGGCCTCAAGGCTCTGTTTCCCCAAGACTACATCAGCTTTAAAGCAAAGTACGATCCCGAGAATAAATATTTCAACGATCTCGAATCTTTATTGAACAATTACGCAAATTAACGACAAAAGTTTAATTTTTGGACAGAGCTATTTGTTATTTTTTGTGTTTTCACACTTGAATTCAATTGAAAAATTGTTTTTTAATCGTTCTTGGATTTTTTATAATAAATTAAATGGCTTATTCGATAAAGATGTGGTTTTCACTTATATTCTGTGCTAAGTTTTACTTAACATTTTACATTTATTTCATGTCACTGGGCTAATAAATAAAAAAACATGCCAATTTAAAAATAACTTTGAAAATTTAATAAATTTATTGACACCTTTCTATATATCTTTTATTTCTCTGTTCAATAGCATCGACTGAAACTTTACACCGTATAACATTATAATTATGAATTGCAATGAAAAACAGCAAATAAAATTCATAATTGTCGAAAATATAACCTGAGGTCTATATATATAATTAATCACACAAAATACATTTATGTGGCTTTGTCCCTCATTAGCGCACCTTTTTTTTTGTTGACTTTGAAAAAATGCTCTTCGCATACAACTCGGCTCGGGGAGGGCAACTGTGATTATGTGGGACTCCTGGGTCTGTGGGTATAAAGCGTCCAGTCTACTCACTAAAAAACCAGCGTCATTCCTTCTCTCCACAGGTGGGGGAGGCTACGGTAACGCTTTTGCTCAGCCAGCGGCTTTCCACTATGAGATATCCCTTCACAAGTTCAACTCAAGATTGATTTGAAGCCGCAGAAGCTATAAGAGGCGTGCCAGTAAGGTGCGGCATGCCATCCGACTCGAGGACCTCGTCGAAGCAGGATGGCAGACTCCCCATGTCTGCCGCCTTGGATTCTCCTTATAGAGAAAGGCGGTGGTCATGAGCGAGCCGCCGACGTCTTACTCTCCTTCGGTCTTGTTGGCTCGATGTCCGGTCTTCTTCTCTCAGCCGTTCTATTGTCTTTTTTTGCGCCATAACGGTTTCGCAAAAGGAGAGGATCGCTTGCCACGACCTAAAAATATCGACTATGGATTTAACTACGGCCTGTAATGATAGGTCCTATTTTAGCGACGAGACTTGCTTGTCCGCAGGCCCAGGATGAACACTCCTTGAGGTATGTTGCACCGTGTCTTCATTGCAACCATACCCATGGCACACTGAAGCTGGCATCCTTGGGTTATTCTAAAAATAAGCGTCCCGTGATCACGATTTAGCCACTCAAGTAGAATCGGACGGATCACTTCAACTGTACGGATGCCTGCTCTTAGCTATGCTAGCCTAGAAATCTACTCCATCCTCATGGCGCAACGGAACTCCTTCTTTTGCGCCTCTACCTTGTTTGGAGTTGGCATTTTTCCACGAGCTTTCGGCTCCACGCGCTACCGATAAAGTAACGTGAGGAAGCTCGCCTCCAAATCCCATGGCAGAGATCCAGCCAACACGAACACCACTTCCGAGACAGTCACACTTAACGTTTTATAGACACTGCTGAAACCCGAGTGATCGACGCTTAGCAAACCATCGATATCCGGAACCAAAGAGCTTCCACCTCTACCTCTACATCTTCCGATGCTGACAACCACGACTGAACTAAGACGACTTCCAGGAGCATTTCTCTGTCGAGTTTCTTCCACGACGACTGAGGACCGGACTGGACCGGGTTAGTGGCTCTTGCATTTTTCCTAGAAGTTAGAGTTGTATCGCACACTTCGAACCAGATATAGCGATGATACATGAGTGCTTTGATGCCCAATGGCCATACGTCTAATATCAAAAGCTAAAATAAAATATTTGCAGACCTGATTGGGGAGACGCTATTTAACAACTTTACTGAATTGTTTACTTGACTGTGTTACTGAGGATGAGATGACTATAAAAAATTATCACGCTTCAAGGTATCAAATGCCTTAACTTTATGTGCACGTACGATAACAAATATTCTTTATATATTAAAATCTGATAACAGTTGTGTTGTGTTGTTTTACGGGGCTGATATTCATATTGATTAGTAAAAATTATGATATTACTCTCATTAAACTCGTACTGGGTTACTAGTATTTTAAAACACGCAGACGTATGTTTGATCTGATTAATCTGTGGACCAAAAGGACTAACTTTAACTTAAAATAAATTACTCCAACAAAAGGAAGTTTTTAATTCATTTTACTGTTTTTAGGCTATTATTCCTGCAATATAAGACTTATTTTCAATAAGAAATTTATGGGAAGGTCATGGTTACTGAGGTTATTCCGTTGCCAGAAATTATCCTATTAATGGTTTAATACATAGGTAAAGCCCCAGGTAACAGCTTAGAAAATATATAATAACAGAAAATAATTTCTTGGCATAAAGCTTATAATAATTAGATTCGGAAGAAGCCAACTTGAATTTGATGACTCCAAATGTCTTAAGAGACATTGTTTGTTAGCCTAGCAGATAAAATGAAGTATTGGTGATAAAATACATATAATGAAGACAGGCATATTGACATATTATAATAATACACAAATATATACACCCACAAATTGTTTGTAATATTTTAATTGCAAATAAAACATTGAAGCGATATCTGTTTTTATATTGAGATAGTTTGTTTCCAAACATTAACAAAAGTTTGGACTTCTGGCAGAACGTTGCAATACTTAAACGTTTATCATCTCGTACGGGTTGGAAGGTCGATCAGCGCGCTCTGGCACCTGGGCGTAGAATCAAAATTTCAATCTTTTTACATGTAACATGGATTTATTTGTTTATTTTTCTTTTCCGAATTATATATATAATTAGAATATATCGACTTTGATAAAAAAATAACTTAAAAGCAATTTCATAAGATATTTAGAAATATTATATGTAACTAACTATATTATACATAACTATATTACTTTGTTATTTAAATATTTGATGGGTTTGCAAATTTAATTTTTGAAAGAGAATAAAACATATTATTCTATCATATTATTATACATATATGAATTTAAAGGAGAAATTAATTTATACCACTTTCATTTTAAAATGTAAAATAAAAAAAAATAATTGTGTTTTGAATTGATAAACAAAGATAAAATTATAAGTGGGTACAAAAAGATCTTGGAAATAAAATATTGTGAGTTCGACATAAAAATATATATATTTTCTATATAACAAAAAAATAATCGGACTCTACTAGTTGTGACACATATTATTTTAAAGTATTAGTAATCATTCAAGAGCCATGGCAAACAAAACTTGACTCCAACTGACATAAATTTCGTGGCTATCTCTACAATAACACGACCTTTCAATGTATCCACTTGTATGAATATTAAATTAAAAATATCCGGTCAACAACAAAGGAAAAAATTAATGAATCATCATAATTTATTGCACTGGTTTATAAATGCAAATTTTATTGTATATTTTTATGATTTACTACTTTCAGCACTTTAATTAGCCTTGCAAACAATTTGATGACTACGCTTGCAAGTCAAATATGACAAACATTATGCTAAGAAAATAATAAAATAATACTAGAAAATCAAACGAATTTATAACAGCATACTTTTTGTAACCAGTTTGGAAAAGTTAATATGTCCATAATAATACAGCACATCTCGTTATAATAAAATAATAAAAAAAAAACCTATAAGTTTCTATAGCCTAGCACAAACAGGGTTATTTTAAATGTATAATAATATAAATGTAAAAAAAAATCGCCGTATAAAACGTTGGCTGTGGTTCTGTAAATCGACATAGTTGTGTCGGATCCGGCGGAGACTTGTCTCTTTAAAGAGTATTAGAGTGATCTTTAACGGGAGTCCCTTTTTATTTTTACGACAGGTATAGGAAAACAAAATTGCTTTAAAATATATTCCAATAATATATATTTATTATATCAGAATAGTATAAAAGAAACTTAATTACCTTAAAAGTATTCCGAACATCTTTCAATAATCCTTTTGTAAAAATTATTACAAAAAAAATATTAATAGTATAAATTTTAGTTACATTTAATGTTAATAAAAATATATACTTATTTATCTTAGTATTTTTTACAGATCTTCAATATGAGGACTTTAATTCTGGCTTTAGTTGCCTTCGCAGCTGCCAATTCGCAGTATTATGTATTGGAAAAGTTAGACATGGATTTATTAGTGAAAAATTTGGACGAGTTGAAGATATTTACGAATTGCCTGCTTGAAAAGATTCCTTGCAACAAGGTGCACGAAAGCTATAGAGGTAATATAAGAATCATCAATCATCATCAATACATATTGTAAAATAAAGTCCCTCTCCTCTGTCTGTTCGCGATAAACGGAAAAACTGCTGCACCGATTATGAAACAGTTATCAAAACTCGATAGCGTGATTCTTGAGAACGGTTTTTGTATATAATTTGTTAAGTTTTTGTATTTAAATGTGTGTATATTAACGACATTTGTTGAAGATGTCGGGAAAACATGAGGCGTCTGAGAGCTTTTAACGAAAACGCTGCCTAAAATATTTGAGATATAACAAAATAATATATAGTAGAATTGTGTATTTTATATAGGTCTACAAAAAAGTCCGGGATAGCATATGTCTATACTTCTAGGATAACATACTATATCAATATTACAACTTTTAAAAATTGGCATTCCTAAAGCGTTTTTTGGAAAACTACACAAATACAGTATTAAGTCTTATCAAAATAAATTACTTCGTTTTCAAGCCTACATCACTATCTGTAAATTTCTTTTTAAATCATTTAAATTGGGCGTACTATTTGATAATTTGATCATAAGTTTAATAATTCTAAAAATTAAATAGGCTGTTTTATATTTTTTGTAAAGAGCCCGTGCGAAGCCGGGGCTGATACCTAGTTTATTATAAGATTACTTATTCATATATATTTTTTAATTATTATAGTATGTGTTTTATATATGTTGGATTTCTCGATAAAATAATGAAAATAGAATGAGTTGAAGGATACACTAAAAATACCCATATTGGCATTACAAAATTATTTTAACAAGTTGATAGTATTTTCCTCGTGAAAGATTTCTTATTAAGGATTATTAACTGATATTTTAAATGTCATTTTTTTATTTTATTTACAGTCAAAACATTAGAAGCCGTACAAGAAGCATGCAAGAAATGTAACCCTCACACGAAACACATGTTCTGGGAATACCTTCAAGCTCTTAAAGCAGATTTACCCAAAGAGTACATCGAGTTCAGACACAAATATGACCCCGACAATAAATACTTCGATATCCATGAGGCTGAAATAAGTAAATACGCGATTGAATAAACACCGAATTCAATAATAACGACTTAATTTGAAAACAAATACATTGTTTGTAAATATATCTAGAGTTTTCATTTTTATGCTCGCCTTAAAAATATGCTTATAAAAATATGTACATATATAAAAATTAAATATCTCAATTTATTCCATCATTTATGCTATTCCTTCCTATCCACTGTGCAACTCATTTGCATCAGGTGGACTATCTGATCGTTACTCTTAATAAAAACCCACATATTGATATATGCTATTTGCATTTATTAATAATTTATTCCCTTTGAAGTTGTCTTTTATTGTAAATAAAATGATCGTATCTATTTTATGAGTATTCTGACCCTCTGTGAAATCAATAATATACTTTTATTATGGAATAACATTTAAAACAAGTTACAGTAGAAAAACTCTTAAAGATCAAGTTCAAGATCAAGCAGAAAGTGTGTTTAGCAAGAAATAAATTATATACTCTATTCAACTTCTATTTTTTTAATAAAAATAATTGTGTTATACCTACCTGATAAAAGCATAATATACAGAGATATATATTTTTTGTGGATAAAAAACGTCGTTTTTACATCACCTAAAAAGAAAAATAGTTATAGGAATATTTGATTCCAACAGTATGCATTTGTATCGTCAACTTTACTCTGATAATTTTAATTTTCGTAGAACCAGTTTCACCAAACAATCTTAAATGAATGATGTCTTGTTGAGTCGTTTGATGATCTGTTAGAGGTATCGAGCGTCCCACAACGCACTAATGTCTGTTTAAATGTCTTACACCCAGTTTCACCAAGCTCTCTTTGTTAAATCTAAACTAGGCATTTACTAACAAACCTTCAAAAATATAAATGTCTATAGAAATATTTACGTTCCACGATGAAAAATTAACAACGAATTATTAAATGTCACGTTAATTGACCGACTACCAAATTATTCGTTCTTATCGTAAGACGACCAAATTGAAGTTATATCTTTTAATACGACATGTTTGCTACGATGCACCACTTTATCCCTTGATCGATACGTCACTTGTTAGCTATTGTATATATCGTTGATTGCTTTGACACACAAAAAGCTTTCTTTTCAGTTATTAGATGTAACCTGTCAAAATTGTGTTGTCAATTTATTGGCATAAATTGTGTTCAAGTTAAAAGTGATGAAAAAAGTACCTTATTTGCAATATCACAGGAAAGATTTTTCATCATATGAAAAGAAAGTTTTTATTCACGTTATTAATGAATACAAATTGATAGTCGAAAATTAAAAAAAGGATGCTGTTACGGTGGCTACAAAAAATGAGGGTTCTGATTGGACATTTCAGTTTTGGCAATACAATAGATTAACAGTCCGTTAGCCATTTGACGGACCTCTCGAGCAGGAAATAATATAAATGTCTTGTTAAGACATTTAACATTGATTGGTGAAACTGGGCCTTAAAGTCATAAGTCTTAGGCAATACAAATATAACAAACCTGTTAAAAATTGCTTATGTTGTTTATTATTAGGTAGGTTTTAATAGTATACTTTTTATTTTTCATTCTCAGTATCTTTCGTTAATGTAAACGTATCAAATTGATAATTACAATAAAATAATACTTCGTGTTCAGATATATTTTTTATTTTATATACGATCCTTGGAATGCTTACGTCGATTTTAAAATTCTGTTCGTCGACCTTTCCGCAAGTCCTTCTGCAATTGACTGTCATATAAATTATACTATTTAAATAACTGGAAACCATTTTGTTATCGCTTCAAGATATTAAACAAGATATAACGACTTATGAATATGAGGGTGGCAATAAAGAAACGTAGCTTAAACACATGTACAGACATTAGTTAATGTACAATTAAACATATTACAACTAGGCGCTAGGACAATAAGGTCATTGAAAAGTGTTGTCAGAATCCGCAGGTTGAATTCACCCTATAAAAGCTAATGTAGAATGAAACCTGGATACATGTTATAGAAGGATCAAACTTAATGCATGAAGTTTAAAAGTTCCTTCCTTGTCTATTTTATAAAAAGTACAATAGGAGAAATACATGCTAGTCCGATCAAATTAGAACAAAAAAATAAGTGTGAAGTTACATAAATTTACAACAAGCTGAGAATTAGTCAGATCGTTTAAAATATAATTATAAATAAAATCTTAAAGTTCCACGTCTTTCCTCTGTATAGAAAATAATATTACAGTTTGGATTTATGAAATATGATTTTTTTATGAAAACACCTCAGACAAAATACGTAAATCATAACAATTTTTTGAGATATATATCGGCGCAATTGTTATTATTTAAATAAATAATAATTGAGGGTAGTTGAAATTATCAGATCTCAGCCGCATAACCACCTGCGTAGCCACCTGTGCAAGTATAATGTAGGTATAAATAGAGGCGAGAGTACAAAGTACAGATAGACTCGTTTGAGCCGTTGCAGGGATCGGACCTCTTCGAAGTAAGGGGTTCGTCAAACCGTCTACGACGTTACCTTCGATGCCTGATGTAGATAAACGAACACTATTTTTATTTCTTCCCTGCTGAACAAAGGCCTCTTCTCACATGGAGAAGGTTAGAGCATTAATCACCACGCTTGCTCAAGACGGGTTGGCGATTACAATCTAATAATTTGAAATTATAAGACCAGAATTCCTCACGATGTTCTTCTTCACCGGCTGTGAGTGGTGTCTAAATACTCTTAAAAAGTACGTATGCCACGGAAAAGATTACATTGGTACTTGCCTGGTTTCGAAACAGTGCCCTCACGTATGAGAGGCGGGCTTTTAACCTCCAGGGCACCATGACTTATTTTTATTTACTTTCCAATATTTGAATTAGATACCTACCTTAATATAACCGATTTCATAATATCTAATCGCCTATTGAGTAATACTGCATTTTCTTGTATTCCTTGAGACTGACATGATGTAAACTAATATTTCTAAAAAGAAGAGTATAATTTTATAATTGCAACCGAATTACCTATTAAGTTTGGCAATGAAACCTTTATATTCAATTTGAGTAATGCTTTCATACTCAACACAAGTGCACTAAGACATTACCCAAAGGAGTCCTGTACATTTTTGCTATTATTTTTTCTCAGTATTCATTTCTACAATATTTGTGTCAATAATTGTTATAGACCTTAGTTTAAAGATTTTATTACTTAATATAATTTGACTGGAAAATTTTTCATTAGAAAATTTGACTATGAATTATTTTTATCCTCTAGCTGATACACACATACATATGTATGTGTATCTTAGGCTACGGATACCTTCGAAAAAAAGTTATTGTGCTATTCAATATATTATAACTAGGTTCTAGGACAATAAGAGCATTGGAAAGCCTCACCACAATCGGCAGGTTGACTTCATCCCATAAAAGCTGAGGTAGAATGAAACCTCGAAACATGTTACAGAAGGATCGAACGTAATGCATAACATTAATGAGTTCTTTCCTTGTCTCTTTAATAAGAGGTGCCACAAGAGAAACGTTAGTAGTTTATGGAACATACATCGGAGTTGAAAATAATTTGAATTAAAATATTACTGTTGAGAACATGTGCACACTTTTAAGAACCAAAATTTTGTTGTGACACTGAACATGTCACTGAATAACCCGGTATCTTATTATTTAAATGTATGTTAATCCTATATACACAAATATTATATAACAGGACTCAGTAAAACAAATAAATTGCGATACTGAAAGTTTATTGTCACAACATAGTTTCAAATTGTTGGTTTGCCATTTGCCATTTGCCAGTGGTCATCAAAATATAATTTATAATAGTAACAAAAACAGTTTTGAAAAATCCATAATAAATTTACTTTTACTTCAGATTTGCAAATCCCCTCAGTACCGATTCTAAAATGTCGACATAAACATTGTCGGCATCGAACTTCTGTCTGAAGTTTTCGTAGTCCACTGGGTTGGTAGTTCTGAGTATCCTCAGGAAATGCCAGTAAGCACGTTTTTGGTACGGATTGCATTTCTTGCAAATATTTTCAGTGGCTTCTTGAACTATACCTGAAATACATTTCACCTTTCACCAGTTATACCAATGAGGATGTATTTAATAACAAAATTGGCATTTAGTTTGAAATTTTCAAATAAATTGTTCAAACAATCAAATAAAAATATTGATTAAATAATAGTTATTATTATTATTATTATGTTTATTTTATTTCAACAATAAATAACCTTTTACAGTGAACGCACCTTCTTGAGAAAGTGTTTGATAATCGGATATACTCTCTGGTTGCCAATACAGTGATAGTATGTTACGAATCTGCGCAAATCATGTTCAATAATAATAGCTGTATAAATACCTCGATAGGTTTGAAAGACAGGCGTGCACGGTCCCCTGTCCAATAAGCAGTCTATTAAGCTCTTAAATTCCTGAGGGTCTTTTTCCATCTTATCCATATCCAATGTAACAACATCATACAACTCGGGATCAGCAACCGCAAACGCGATTACAGCTAAGAATATTATTGTCTTCATTATGATGAAAAATCCGAAGAGTCACCTGAAAATGTATTTTATAAATTGAAGATAGTTATAAATAATTAAAGTATATTTATTATAATTATTATTAATTTAGATTTTTAGAAAATCCTTACCGATCTATCAAAGCCCAACTGTCTTGATTCTGTAAAAATGTTGAAAAGTAATTCGTATTTATACTCGGATCAGTAATAACAATTTATAATAATTATTAATTTGAAATTCATAAATAGCTAATTTATGTAAAAAAGATGATTTAGAATCGGTAATAATCATAAAAAATATTAAACAAGAAATGTGTTAGTCATATATTTATATACTAAACAGATAAATAATTCCAATATACCTTTTATATATATGAAGATTGAAGGTATTGTTTCTATGAATTATGATTTATATTTTATATTTCAAAACAAAATTTAAGGATTTGCTGTCATTAAACGGATAGCAAATCTGAAACACTTAACAAAGTAACAAAACGCCAAAAATTCCAAACATCATCTTGGAAAAGATGATTTAACAATACAAATCTTAGACCTGCCTCAAGGAAACCGGCTCTCAAATGACTCTCAGAGAGAGATATCGACGTAATACTTAAAACACAAGGATTAGAATTGGGGGCTGTCCGAGCGCGACATATTGGAAACTGAAACCTGGAGTTCCAGTGTGGACCGGTGCTTCTTGAAGCCGAACGTGGTGTCGCCACAGAGAGCGCAGTGAGTCAAGGCGTTGAGAGTTGTACGTGGATATCGCATTGTCTCCCACGAGGCGGTTTGCATGCTAGCTGGAAAGTCTCCCTGGGAGTTGGTAGCCCAGGTTCCGGTGGCGGTGTATCGATGTGTATATTTGTGGGGACTTAAGGTGTATTATGTTTGAACAAGACAGATTTTGTAATTTTGTTATTAACCCACTTCAAAATAGGGTTAGGTTTCATATTCGTCGGAATCTTTATTTATGTGTGTTCCGCGATTATTCTATTACTCCTGGACTGATTCAAGAAATTCATTTTTTATCTATAAGGTTGCATACTTCAGATGGTCTCATAGTCATCCAATCAGGTTTTTATATTGGGATCTTTTAAAAATTAAAATAAATCGAAAAGAAATTGGGAAATCAATTCTTTGTATATAAATGCTCATTTGAAAAAGTCTAATAATAATTTCTAAATATCTGCACAAAAATCGACTAAACACCTAATGTAGATAAACGAACACTACTTTTTCTTTTCTTTCCAATAATTTAACTTAATACTTAACTCAATATAAACAATCTTTTATTATCTAAGTATCTTTTGAAGTGGTCTTTACTGTTGTGGTTGATTATAGAATCAAAAATAAATTTATATCATTAACCGTTTTCTATATGATAATATAGACAAGCAGCAGGTTCGTTTCAAATTTGGTTAGGTAGAGAGAGGAGCTTGGACAGGGGAGGTGAGCGTTAAACGCGCGTTAGATAGGGGCCCCTCAAACCTACACCTGGGTCGCAAGTCCCAGGCACTGTTGAAGCTCCTCTCCCTGCAACGCGGTGGACCCGGCACCCGCACGTTGAATCCATGGAATGCTGAGAGGTTTCGTCTCTTCTAATTTCAGATAATCTAACATCATGAATACCGTAATATTCCTAATCGCGTATTAGTATCACTCGGTTAAACTGGCTGAGCCCAAGTCTACTAAAGATCCTAAGGAATTTGACATACTCGTTGACTGTTTACTGGATAAGGGACCTTGCTCGCATTTGTATAACAATTATAGATGTAAGAAAAAATATTGCCAAGTTGACGCCATTTATTATGAATACTGCATTTTCTTGTATTCCTTGAGACTGACATGATGTAAACTAATATTTCTAAAAGGAAGAGTATACTTTATAATTGCAACCGAATTACCAATTAAGTTGGCAATGATACCTTTATATTCAATTTGAGTAATGTTTTCATACTCAACACAAGTGCACTAAGACATTACCCAAAGGTGTCCTGTACAGTTTTGCTATTATTTTTTCTCAGTATTCATTTCTACAATATTTGTGTCAATAATTGTTATAGAACTTAGTTGAAAGATTTTATTACCTGTCGAATTGTAATATTGACGGAAACACCAAAGAACTTAAAAATTGGTTTCGTTACTAACTGTTTACAATATTCAATATCAATTATCGAATAATGTAGAAACGTACTATTATAGTTAGTTATCATTTATTAATTTACCTTGAATCATTTGTACCGTACTGGGATTTATCCTGGTAATAGCGCCTAACGGGAAAGTAAAAAAAAATCAATTATCATCTAATGCTACTGGACAAAAGCTTAAGATGAATTTTAACTAGATAAGTATAACATAAATGACGAATATTAATAGGTTCGTGTATCGTAAAACGAGAAAAGCCAATCTCACAATGCATCCAGAATTAGAAATATCAAGGACATTTTATCCACATTTTATAATTTATAGCCATTGGATTCTTCAAATTTTATGCAGTAATCGGTAAACATATTAAACAATCAAATTCAACTAATATCATGCCAACTTTTACAAATTCCTATTTTTCTTAATACCCATATGTATAGACTTAATTGTAACTTTTTAGCCATTGAATTTATAAGTTTATAAATTGTTAATATAATTTGACTGGAAAATTTTTCATTAGAAAATTTGACTATGAATTATTTTTATCCTCTAGCTGATACACACATACATATGTATGTGTATCTTAGGCTACGGATACCTTCGAAAAAAAGTTATTGTGCTGTTCAATATATTATAACTAGGTTGTAGGACAATAAGAGCATTGGAAAGCCTCACCACAATTGGCAGGTTGACTCCATCCCATAAAAGCTGAGGTAGAATGAAACCTCGAAACATGTTACAGAAGAATCGAACGTAATGCATAACATTAATGAGTTCTTTCCTTGTCTCTTTAATAAGAGGTGCCACAAGAGAAACGTTAGTAGTTTGTGGAACATACATCGGAGTTGAAAATAATTTGAATTAAAATATTACTGTTGAGAACATGTGCACACTTTTAAGAACCAAAATTTTGTTGTGACACTGAACATGTCACTGAATAACCCGGTATCTTATTATTTAAATGTATGTTAATCCTATATACACAAATATTATATAAAAGGACTCAGTAAAACAAATAAATTGCGATAATGAAAGTGTATTGTCACAACATAGTTTCAAATTGTTGGTTTGCCATTTGCCATTTGCCAGTGGACATTAAAATATAATTTATAATAGGAACAAAAACAGTTTTGAAAAATCCATAATAATTTTAGTTTTACTTCAGATTTGCAAATCCCCTCAGTACCGATTCTAAAATGTCGACATAAACATTGTCGGCATCGAATTTCTGTCTGAAGTTTTCGTAGTCCACTGGGTTGGTAGTTCTGAGTATCCTCAGGAAATGCCAGTAAGCACGTTTTTGGTACGGGTTGCATTTCTTGCAAATATTTTCAGTGGCTTCTTGAACTATACCTGAAATACATTTCACATTTCAACAGTTATACCAATGAGAAAGTATTTAATAATAAAATTGGCATTTAATTTGAAATTTTCAAATGAATTGTTCAAACAATCAAATAAAAATATTGACTAAAAATTTATTATTATTATGATTATTATTATTCTATTTCAACAATAAATAACTTTTTACAGTGAACGCACCTCCTTGAGGAAGTGTTTCATAATCGGATACACTCTCTGGTTGCCAATACAGTCATTGTATTACGAGTCTGTGCAAATCACGTTGAATAATAATTGCAGTAAAGTTACCTCGATAGGTTTGAAAGACAGGCGTGCAGGGTCCCCTGTCCAATAGGCAGTCTATTAAGCTATTAAATTCCTGAGGGTCTTTTTCCATCTTATCCATATCCAATGTAACAACATCATACAACTCGGGATCAGCAACCGCAAACGCGATTACAGCTAAGAATATTATTGTCTTCATTATGATGAAAAATCCGAAGAGTCACCTGAAAATGTATTTTATAAATTGAAGATAGTTATAAATAATTTTAGTATATTTATTATAATTATTATTAATTTAGATTTTTAGAAAATCCTTACCGATCTATCAAAGCCCAACTGTCTTGATTCTGTAAAAATGTTGAAAAGTAATTCGTATTTATACTCGGATCAGTAATAACAATATTTAATAACTATTAATTTGAAATTCATAAATAGCTATATTATGTAAAAAAAGATGATTTAGAAACGGTAATAAGCATAAAAAATATTAAACAAGAAATGTGTTAGTCATATATTTATATACTAAACAGATAAATAATTCCAATATACCTTTTATATATATATGAAGATTGAAGGTATTGTTTCTATGAATTATGATTTATATTTTATATTTCAAAACAAAATTTAAGGATTTGCTGTCATTAAACGGATAGCAAATCTGAAACACTTAACTAAGTAACAAAACGCCAAAAATTCCAAACATCATCTTGGAAAAGATGATTTAACAATACAAATCTTAGACCTGCCTCAAGGAAACCGGCTCTCAAATGACTCTCAGAGAGAGATACCGACGTCATACTTAAAACACAGGGATTAGAATTGGGGGCTGTCCGAGCGCGACATATTGGAACCGAGAATGGTATGCCAGCGTGTCGTGTTCGATCCCGTTGTACGGAGTTCCAGTGTGGGCCAGTGCCTTCTCGAAGCCGAACGTGATGTCGCTACAGTGAGCGCAGTGATTAAGGGGTGGAGGGTTGTACGTCGTTAATATCGCATTGTCTCCCACGAGGCCGTTAGCATGCTAGCTGGAAAGTCTTCTTGGGAGTTGGTAGCCCAGGATCTGGTGGAGGTGTATCGACGTGTATATGTGTGGGTGGACTGACGACAAGGTTTCTTGACTTTCCGGTTGGTGCAGTTTCTCTGGGGACTGACCACAAATTAACGGAGTACCCTCCGTTGGAAACGGAGCGTCGCCAAACTCTTTCTTTAAAAGTACATTTTGACAAGTAGACTTCCATTCAGTTTAAGACAAAAATGAAAACTAAGTAACAAGTAATATTTTTAACCTACTTCAAAAATCCATTTTTGGCGCTCAATACGTCTGTATCTTTTTATGTTCGTTACCTCATAATTTTCGACTATGTCAAGCGATTTAAAAGTTTTTTGTTTCATTTTAAAACTGGTGCTTTCTTTGTTCCCATTTCAGTTTAATCTAGTTCTAACAATGGCAACTATGAGAAAACCAATAAGTCTAATATTAGCATTAAGTATGCGTGTGACAAACGAACGAGTAACTTGAACGCGAGAGGATTTTGATTTATTTATATATAAGGGTAGACTTCACAAATGGTTCAATGATGTATATAACAAGGCCTGATAATGTCATCTTG
Source organism: Danaus plexippus (assembly GCF_018135715.1). Lineage (NCBI taxonomy): Eukaryota > Metazoa > Arthropoda > Insecta > Lepidoptera > Nymphalidae > Danaus > Danaus plexippus. Next base: position 471,609 of record NW_026869851.1, on the reverse strand, counting down.
CGAAAATGGAGGAAAATTCTTAACATGTGTAGGCATACAAAATACACATTAAGTAATGGTTACGTAAGGTGTATTATGTTTGAATTTAAGTGTTAGAAGACAGATTTTGTAATCTTTTTCTTTACCCACTTCAAAATAGGGTTAGGTTTCATATTCGTCGGAATCTTTATTTATGTGTGTTCCGCGATTATTCGATTACTCCTGGACTGATTCAAGAAATTCATTTTTTATCTATAACGTTGCATACTTCAGATGGTCTCATAGTCATCCAATCAGGTTTTTATATTGGGATCTTTTAAAAATTAAAATAAATCGAAACGAAATTTGGAAATCAATTCTTTGTATATAAATGCTCATTTGAAAAAGTCTAATAATAATTTCTAAATATCTGCACAAAAATCGACTAAACACCTAATGTAGATAAACGAACACTACTTTTTCTTTTCTTTCCAATAATTTAACTCAATACTTAACTCAATATAAACAATCTTTTATTATCTAAGTATCTTTTGAAGTGGTCTTTACTGTTGTGGTTGATTATAGAATCAAAAATAAATTTATATCATTTACCGTTTTCTATATGATAATATAGACAAGCAGCAGGTTCGTTTCAAATTTGGTTAGGTAGAGAGAGGAGCTTGGGCAGGGGAGGTGAGCGTTAAACGCGCGTTAGATAGGGGCCCCTCAAACCTACACCTGGGTCGCAAGTCCCAGGCACTGTTGAAGCTCCTCTCCCTGCAACGCGGTGGACCCGGCACCCGCACGTTGAATCCATGGAATGCTGAGAGGTTTCGTCTCTTCTAATTTCAGATAATCTAACATCATGAATACCGCAATATTCCTAATCGCGTATTAGTATCACTCGGTTAGATTGGATGAGGCCAAGTCTAGTAAAGATCCTAAGGAATTCGACATACTCGTTGACTGTTTACTGGATAAGGGACCTTGCTCGCATTTGTATAACAATTATAGATGTAAAAAAAAATTGCCAAATTGACGCCATTTATTATGAATACTGCATTTTCTTGTATTCCTTGAGACTGACATGATGTAAACTAATATTTCTAAAAGGAAGAGTATACTTTATAATTGCAACCGAACCACCCATTAAGTTGGCAATGATACCTTTATATTCAATTTGAGTAATGTTTTCATACTCAACACAAGTGCACTAAGACATTACCCAAAGGTGTCCTGTACAGTTTTGCTATTATTTTTTCTCAGTATTCATTTCTAAAATATTTGTGTCAATAATTGTTATAGACCTTAGTTTAAAGTTTTTATTACCTGTCCAATTGTAATATTGACGGAAACACCAAAGAACTTAAGAAATGGTTTCGTTACTAACTGTTTACAATATTCAATATCCATTATCGAATAATGTAGAAATGTAATATTATAGTTAGTTATCATTTATTAATTTACCTTGAATCATTTGTACCGTACTGGGATTTATCCTAGTAATAAAACCCAACGGGAAAGTCAAGAAAAATCAATTATCATCTAATGCTACTAGACAGAAGCTTAAGATGAATTTTAACTAGATAAGTATAACATAAATGACGAATATTAATAGGTTCGTGTATCGTAAAACGAGAAAAGCCAATCTCACAATGCATCCAGAATTAGAAATATCAGGGACATTATCCACATTTTATAATTTATAGCAATTGGATTCTTAAAATTTTATGCAGTAATCGGTAAACATATTAAACAATCAAATTCAACTAATAACATGCCAATTTTACAAATTCCTATTTTTCTTAATACCCATATGTATAGACTTAATTGTAACTTTTTAGTCATTGAATTTATAAGTTTATAAATTGTTAATATAATTTGACTGGAAAATTTTTCATTAGAAAATTTGACTATGAATTATTTTTATCCTCTAGCTGATACACACATACATATGTATGTGTATCTTAGGCAACGATACCTTCGAAAAAAGTTATTGTGCTGTTCAATATATTATAACTAGGTTGTAGGACAATAAGAGCATTGGAAAGCCTCACCACAATCGGCAGGTTGACTTCATCCCATAAAAGCTGAGGTAGAATGAAACCTCGAAACATGTTACAGTAGGATCGAACGTAATGCATAACATTAATGAGTTCTTTCCTTGTCTCTTTAATAAGAGGTGCCACAAGAGAAACGTTAGTAGTTTGTGGAACATACATCTGACTTGAAAATAATTTGAATTAAAATATTACTGTCAAGAACATGTGCGCACTTTTAAGAACCAAAATTTTGTTCTGACACTGAACATGTCACTGAATAACCCGGTATCTTATTATTTAAATGTATGTTAATCCTATATACACAAATATTATATAAAAGGACTCAGTAAAACAAATAAATTGCGATAATGAAAGTTTATTGTCACAACATAGTTTCAAATTGTTGGTTTGCCATTTGTCATTTGCCAGTGGACATTAAAATATAATTTATAATAGAAACAAAAACAGTTTTGAAAAATCCATAATAAATTTACTTTTACTTCAGATTTGCAAATCCCCTCAGTACCGATTCTAAAATATCGACATAAACATTGTCGGCATCGAACTTCTGTCTAAAGTTTTCGTAGTCCACTGGGTTGGTAGTTCTGAGTATCCTCAGGAAATGCCAGTAAGCACGTTTTTGGTACGGGTTGCATTTCTTGCAAATATTTTCAGTGGCTTCTTGAACTATACCTGAAATACATTTCACATTTCAACAGTTATACCAATGAGAAAGTATTTAATAATAAAATTGGCATTTAATTTGAAATTTTCAAATGAATTGTTCAAACAATCAAATAAAAATATTGATTAAAAATTTATTATTATTATGATTATTATTATTCTATTTCAACAATAAATAACTTTTTACAGTGAACGCACCTCCTTGAGGAAGTGTTTCATAATCGGATACACTCTCTGGTTGCCAATACAGTCATTGTATTACGAGTCTGTGCAAATCACGTTGAATAATAATTGCAGTAAAGTTACCTCGATAGGTTTGAAAGACAGGCGTGCAGGGTCCCCTGTCCAATAGGCAGTCTATTAAGCTATTAAATTCCTGAGGGTCTTTTTCCATCTTATCCATATCCAATGTAACAACATCATACAACTCGGGATCAGCAACCGCAAACGCGATTACAGCTAAGAATATTATTGTCTTCATTATGATGAAAAATCCGAAGAGTCACCTGAAAATGTATTTTATAAATTGAAGATAGTTATAAATAATTTTAGTATATTTATTATAATTATTATTAATTTAGATTTTTAGAAAATCCTTACCGATCTATCAAAGCCCAACTGTCTTGATTCTGTAAAAATGTTGAAAAGTAATTCGTATTTATACTCGGATCAGTAATAACAATATTTAATAACTATTAATTTGAAATTCATAAATAGCTATATTATGTAAAAAAAGATGATTTAGAAACGGTAATAAGCATAAAAAATATTAAACAAGAAATGTGTTAGTCATATATTTATATACTAAACAGATAAATAATTCCAATATACCTTTTATATATATATGAAGATTGAAGGTATTGTTTCTATGAATTATGATTTATATTTTATATTTCAAAACAAAATTTAAGGATTTGCTGTCATTAAACGGATAGCAAATCTGAAACACTTAACTAAGTAACAAAACGCCAAAAATTCCAAACATCATCTTGGAAAAGATGATTTAACAATACAAATCTTAGACCTGCCTCAAGGAAACCGGCTCTCAAATGACTCTCAGAGAGAGATACCGACGTCATACTTAAAACACAGGGATTAGAATTGGGGGCTGTCCGAGCGCGACATATTGGAACCGAGAATGGTATGCCAGCGTGTCGTGTTCGATCCCGTTGTACGGAGTTCCAGTGTGGGCCAGTGCCTTCTCGAAGCCGAACGTGATGTCGCTACAGTGAGCGCAGTGATTAAGGGGTGGAGGGTTGTACGTCGTTAATATCGCATTGTCTCCCACGAGGCCGTTAGCATGCTAGCTGGAAAGTCTTCTTGGGAGTTGGTAGCCCAGGATCTGGTGGAGGTGTATCGACGTGTATATGTGTGGGTGGACTGACGACAAGGTTTCTTGACTTTCCGGTTGGTGCAGTTTCTCTGGGGACTGACCACAAATTAACGGAGTACCCTCCGTTGGAAACGGAGCGTCGCCAAACTCTTTCTTTAAAAGTACATTTTTGACAAGTAGACTTCCATTCAGTTTAAGACAAAAATGAAAACTAAGTAACAAGTAATATTTTTAACCTACTTCAAAAATCCATTTTTGGCGCTCAATACGTCTGTATCTTTTTATGTTCGTTACCTCATAATTTTCGACTATGTCAAGCGATTTAAAAGTTTTTTGTTTCATTTTAAAACTGGTGCTTTCTTTGTTCCCATTTCAGTTTAATCTAGTTCTAACAATGGCAACTATGAGAAAACCAATAAGTCTAATATTAGCATTAAGTATGCGTGTGACAAACGAACGAGTAACTTGAACGCGAGAGGATTTTGATTTATTTATATATAAGGGTAGACTTCACAAATGGTTCAATGATGTATATAACAAGGCCTGATAATGTCATCTTGCGAAAATGGAGGAAAATTCTTAACATGTGTAGGCATACAAAATACACATTAAGTAATGGTTACGTAAGGTGTATTATGTTTGAATTTAAGTGTTAGAAGACAGATTTTGTAATCTTTTTCTTTACCCACTTCAAAATAGGGTTAGGTTTCATATTCGTCGGAATCTTTATTTATGTGTGTTCCGCGATTATTCGATTACTCCTGGACTGATTCAAGAAATTCATTTTTTATCTATAACGTTGCATACTTCAGATGGTCTCATAGTCATCCAATCAGGTTTTTATATTGGGATCTTTTAAAAATTAAAATAAATCGAAACGAAATTTGGAAATCAATTCTTTGTATATAAATGCTCATTTGAAAAAGTCTAATAATAATTTCTAAATATCTGCACAAAAATCGACTAAACACCTAATGTAGATAAACGAACACTACTTTTTCTTTTCTTTCCAATAATTTAACTTAATACTTAACTCAATATAAACAATCTTTTATTATCTAAGTATCTTTTGAAGTGGTCTTTACTGTTGTGGTTGATTATAGAATCAAAAATAAATTTATATCATTTACCGTTTTCTATATGATAATATAGACAAGCAGCAGGTTCGTTTCAAATTTGGTTAGGTAGAGAGAGGAGCTTGGACAGGGGAGGTGAGCGTTAAACGCGCGTTAGATAGGGGCCCCTCAAACCTACACCTGGGTCGCAAGTCCCAGGCACTGTTGAAGCTCCTCTCCCTGCAACGCGGTGGACCCGGCACCCGCACGTTGAATCCATGGAATGCTGAGAGGTTTCGTCTCTTCTAATTTCAGATAATCTAACATCATGAATACCGCAATATTCCTAATCGCGTATTAGTATCACTCGGTTAGATTGGATGAGGCCAAGTCTAGTAAAGATCCTAAGGAATTCGACATACTCGTTGACTGTTTACTGGATAAGGGACCTTGCTCGCATTTGTATAACAATTATAGATGTAAAAAAAAAAATTGCCAAGTTGACGCCATTTATTATGAATACTGCATTTTCTTGTATTCCTTGAGACTGACATGATGTAAACTAATATTTCTAAAAGGAAGAGTATACTTTATAATTGCAACCGAACCACCCATTAAGTTGGCAATGATACCTTTATATTCAATTTGAGTAATGTTTTCATACTCAACACAAGTGCACTAAGACATTACCCAAAGGTGTCCTGTACAGTTTTGCTATTATTTTTTCTCAGTATTCATTTCTAAAATATTTGTGTCAATAATTGTTATAGACCTTAGTTTAAAGTTTTTATTACCTGTCCAATTGTAATATTGACGGAAACACCAAAGAACTTAAGAAATGGTTTCGTTACTAACTGTTTACAATATTCAATATCCATTATCGAATAATGTAGAAATGTAATATTATAGTTAGTTATCATTTATTAATTTACCTTGAATCATTTGTACCGTACTGGGATTTATCCTGGTAATAGCGCCTGACAGGAAAGTCAAAAAAAATCAATTATCATCTAATGCTACTGGACAAAAGCTTAAGATGAATTTTAACTAGATAAGTATAACATAAATGACGAATATTAATAGGTTCGTGTATCGTAAAACGAGAAAAGCCAATCTCACAATGCATCCAGAATTAGAAATATCAAGGACATTTTATCCACATTTTATAATTTATAGCCATTGGATTCTTCAAATTTTATGCAGTAATCGGTAAACATATTAAACAATCAAATTCAACTAATATCATGCCAACTTATACAAATTCCTATTTTTCTTAATACCCATATGTATAGACTTAATTGTAACTTTTTAGTCATTGAATTTATAAGTTTATAAATTGTTAATATAATTTGACTGGAAAATTTTTCATTAGAAAATTAGACTATGAATTATTTTTATCCTCTAGCTGATACACACATACATATGTATGTGTATCTTAGGCTACGATACCTTCGAAAAAAGTTATTGTGCTGTTCAATATATTATAACTAGGTTGTAGGACAATAAGAGCATTGGAAAGCCTCACCACAATCGGCAGGTTGACTTCATCCCATAAAAGCTGAGGTAGAATGAAACCTCGAAACATGTTACAGTAGGATCGAACGTAATGCATAACATTAATGAGTTCTTTCCTTGTCTCTTTAATAAGAGGTGCCACAAGAGAAACGTTAGTAGTTTGTGGAACATACATCTGACTTGAAAATAATTTGAATTAAAATATTACTGTCAAGAACATGTGCGCACTTTTAAGAACCAAAATTTTGTTCTGACACTGAACATGTCACTGAATAACCCGGTATCTTATTATTTAAATGTATGTTAATCCTATATACACAAATATTATATAAAAGGACTCAGTAAAACAAATAAATTGCGATAATGAAAGTTTATTGTCACAACATAGTTTCAAATTGTTGGTTTGCCATTTGTCATTTGCCAGTGGACATTAAAATATAATTTATAATAGTAACAAAAACAGTTTTGAAAAATCCATAATAATTTTACTTTTACTTCAGATTTGCAAATCCCCTCAGTACCGATTCTAAAATGTCGACATAAACATTGTCGGCATCGAACTTCTGTCTGAAGTTTTCGTAGTCCACTGGGTTGGTAGTTCTGAGTATCCTCAGGAAATGCCAGTAAGCACGTTTTTGGTACGGGTTGCATTTCTTGCAAATATTTTCAGTGGCTTCTTGAACTATACCTGAAATACATTTCACATTTCAACAGTTATACCAATGAGGATGTATTTAATAACAAAATTGGCATTTAGTTTGAAATTTTCAAATGAATTGTTCAAACAATCAAATAAAAATATTGATTAAATAATAGTAATTATTATTATTATTATTATGTTTATTCTATTTCAACAATAAATAACCTTTTACAGTGAACGCACCTTCTTGAGAAAGTGTTTGATAATCGGATATACTCTCTGGTTGCCAATACAGTCATTGTATTACGAGTCTGTGCAAATCACGTTGAATATTAATTGCAGTAAAGTTACCTCGATAGGTTTGAAAGACAGGCGTGCAGGGTAACCTGTCCAATAGGCAGTCTATTAAGCTATTAAATTCCTGAGGGTCTTTTTCCATCTTATCCATATCCAATGTAACAACATCATACAACTCGGGATCAGCAACCGCAAACGCGATTACAGCTAAGAATATTATTGTCTTCATTATGATGAAAAATCCGAAGAGTCACCTGAAAATGTATTTTATAAATAGAAGATATTTATAAATAATTTTAGTATATTTATTATTTTTAATTTAGATTTTTAAAAAATCCTTACCGATCTATCAAAGCCCAACTGTCTTGATTCTGTAAAAATGTTGAAAAGTAATTCGTATTTATACTCGGATCAGTAATAACAATATTTAATAACTATTAATTTGAAATTCATAAATAGCTATATTATGTAAAAAAGATGATTTAGAAACGGTAATAAGCATAAAAAACATTAAACAAGAAATGTGTTAGTCATATATTTATATACTAAACAGATAAATAATTCCAATATACCTTTTATATATATATGAAGATTGAAGGTATTGTTTCTATGAATTATGATTTATATTTTATATTTCAATCCAAAATTTAAGGATTACCTGTCATTAAACGGATAGCAAATCTGAAACACTTAACTAAGTAACAAAACGCCAAAAATTCCAGACATCATCTTGGAAAAGATGATTAAACGAAACAAATCTTAGACCTGTCTCAAGGAAACCGGCTCTCGAATGACTCTTAGGAGAGATACCGACGTCATACTTAAAACACAGGGATTAGAATTGGGGGCTGTCCGAGCGCGACATATTGGAACCTAGAATGGTATGCCAGCGTGTCGTATTCGATCCCGTTGTACGGAGTTCCAGTGTGGGCCAGTGCCTTCTCGAAGCCGAACGTGATGTCGCTACAGTGAGCGCAGTGATTAAGGGGTGGAGGGTTGTACGTCGTTAATATCGCATTGTCTCCCACGAGGCCGTTAGCATGCTAGCTGGAAAGTCTTCTTGGGAGTTGGTAGCCCAGGATCTGGTGGAGGTGTATCGACGTGTATATGTGTGGGTGGACTGACGACACGGTTTCTTGACTTTCCGGTTGGTGCAGTTTCTCTGGGGACTGACCACAAATTAACGGAGTACCCTGCGTTGGAAACGGAGCGTCGCCAAATTCTTTCTTTAAAAGTACATTTTTGACAAGTAGACTTCCATTCAGTTTAAGACAAAAATGAAAACTAAGTAACAAGTAATATTTTTAACCTACTTCAAAAATCCATTTTTGGTGCTCAATACGTCTGTATCTTTTTATGTTCGTTACCTCATAATTTTCGACTATGCCAAGCGATTTAAAAGTTTTTTGTTTCATTTTAAAACTGGTGCTTTCTTTGTTCCCATTTCAGTTTAATCTAGTTCTAACAATGGCAACTATGAGAAAACCAATAAGTCTAATATTAGCATTAAGTATGCGTGTGACAAACGAACGAGTAACTTGAACGCGAGAGGATTTTGATTTATTTATATATAAGGGTAGACTTCACAAATGGTTCAATGATGTATATAACAAGGCCTGATAATGTCATCTTGCGAAAATGGAGGAAAATTCTTAACATGTGTAGGCATACAAAATACACATTAAGTTACGTAAGGTGTATTATGTTTGCATTTAAGTGTTAGAAGACAGATTTTGTAATCTTTTTCTTTACCCACTTCAAAATAGGGTTAGGTTTCATATTCGTCGGAATCTTTATTTATGTGTGTTCCGCGATTATTCGATTACTCCTGGACTGATTCAAGAAATTCATTTTTTATCTATAAGGTTGCATACTTCAGATGGTCTCATAGTCATCCAATCAGGTTTTTATATTGGGATCTTTTAAAAATTAAAATAAATCTAAAAGAAATTGGGAAATCAATTCTTTGTATATAAATGCTCATTTGAAAAAGTCTAATAATAATTTCTAAATATCTGCACAAAAATCGACTAAACACCTAATGTAGATAAACGAACACTACTTTTTCTTTTCTTTCCAATAATTTAACTTAATACTTAACTCAATATAAACAATCTTTTATTATCTAAGTATCTTTTGAAGTGGTCTTTACTGTTGTGGTTGATTATAGAATCAAAAATAAATTTATATCATTTACCGTTTTCTATATGATAATATAGACAAGCAGCAGGTTCGTTTCAAATTTGGTTAGGTAGAGAGAGGAGCTTGGACAGGGGAGGTGAGCGTTAAACGCGCGTTAGATAGGGGCCCCTCAAACCTACACCTGGGTCGCAAGTCCCAGGCACTGTTGAAGCTCCTCTCCCTGCAACGCGGTGGACCCGGCACCCGCACGTTGAATCCATGGAATGCTGAGAGGTTTCGTCTCTTCTAATTTCAGATAATCTAACATCATGAATACCGCAATATTCCTAATCGCGTATTAGTATCACTCGGTTAGATTGGATGAGGCCAAGTCTAGTAAAGATCCTAAGGAATTCGACATACTCGTTGACTGTTTACTGGATAAGGGACCTTGCTCGCATTTGTATAACAATTATAGATGTAAAAAAAAAAATTGCCAAGTTGACGCCATTTATTATGAATACTGCATTTTCTTGTATTCCTTGAGACTGACATGATGTAAACTAATATTTCTAAAAGGAAGAGTATACTTTATAATTGCAACCGAACCACCCATTAAGTTGGCAATGATACCTTTATATTCAATTTGAGTAATGTTTTCATACTCAACACAAGTGCACTAAGACATTACCCAAAGGTGTCCTGTACAGTTTTGCTATTATTTTTTCTCAGTATTCATTTCTAAAATATTTGTGTCAATAATTGTTATAGACCTTAGTTTAAAGTTTTTATTACCTGTCCAATTGTAATATTGACGGAAACACCAAAGAACTTAAGAAATGGTTTCGTTACTAACTGTTTACAATATTCAATATCCATTATCGAATAATGTAGAAATGTAATATTATAGTTAGTTATCATTTATTAATTTACCTTGAATCATTTGTACCGTACTGGGATTTATCCTGGTAATAGCGCCTGACAGGAAAGTCAAAAAAAATCAATTATCATCTAATGCTACTGGACAAAAGCTTAAGATGAATTTTAACTAGATAAGTATAACATAAATGACGAATATTAATAGGTTCGTGTATCGTAAAACGAGAAAAGCCAATCTCACAATGCATCCAGAATTAGAAATATCAAGGACATTTTATCCACATTTTATAATTTATAGCCATTGGATTCTTCAAATTTTATGCAGTAATCGGTAAACATATTAAACAATCAAATTCAACTAATATCATGCCAACTTATACAAATTCCTATTTTTCTTAATACCCATATGTATAGACTTAATTGTAACTTTTTAGTCATTGAATTTATAAGTTTATAAATTGTTAATATAATTTGACTGGAAAATTTTTCATTAGAAAATTAGACTATGAATTATTTTTATCCTCTAGCTGATACACACATACATATGTATGTGTATCTTAGGCTACGGATACCTTCGAAAAAAGTTATTGTGCTGTTCAATATATTATAACTAGGTTGTAGGACAATAAGAGCATTGGAAAGCCTCACCACAATCGGCAGGTTGACTTCATCCCATATAAGCTGAGGTTGAATGAAACCTCGAAACATGTTACAGAAGGATCGAACGTAATGCATAACATTAATGAGTTCTTTCCTTGTCTCTTTAATAAGAGGTGCCACAAGAGAAACGTTAGTAGTTTGTGGAACATGCATCTGACTTGAAAATAATTTGAATTAAAATATTACTGTTGAGAACATGTGCACACTTTTAAGAACCAAAATTTTGTTGTGACACTGAACATGTCACTGAATAACCCGGTATCTTTTATTGAAATTTATGTTAATCCTATATACACAAATATTATATAACAGGACTCAGTAAAACAAATAAATTGCGATACTGAAAGTTTATTGTCACAACATATTTTCAAATTGTTGGTTTGCCATTTGCCATTTGCCAGTGGTCATTAAAATATTTTATAATTTATAATAGGAACAAAAACAGTTTTGGAAAATCCATAATAAATTTACTTTTACTTCAGATTTGCAAATCCCCTCAGTACCGATTCTAAAATGTCGACATAAACATTGTCGGCGTCGAACTTCTGTCTAAAGTTTTCGTAGTCCACTGGGTTGGTAGTTCTGAGTATCCTCAGGAAATGCCAGTAAGCACGTTTTTGGTACGGGTTGCATTTCTTGCAAATATTTTCAGTGGCTTCTTGAACTATACCTGAAATACATTTCACATTTCAACAGTTATACCAATGAGAAAGTATTTAATAATAAAATTGGCATTTAATTTGAAATTTTCAAATGAATTGTTCAAACAATCAAATAAAAATATTGACTAAAAATTTATTATTATTATGATTATTATTATTCTATTTCAACAATAAATAACTTTTTACAGTGAACGCACCTCCTTGAGGAAGTGTTTCATAATCGGATACACTCTCTGGTTGCCAATACAGTCATTGTATTACGAGTCTGTGCAAATCACGTTGAATAATAATTGCAGTAAAGTTACCTCGATAGGTTTGAAAGACAGGCGTGCAGGGTCCCCTGTCCAATAGGCAGTCTATTAAGCTATTAAATTCCTGAGGGTCTTTTTCCATCTTATCCATATCCAATGTAACAACATCATACAACTCGGGATCAGCAACCGCAAACGCGATTACAGCTAAGAATATTATTGTCTTCATTATGATGAAAAATCCGAAGAGTCACCTGAAAATGTATTTTATAAATTGAAGATAGTTATAAATAATTAAAGTATATTTATTATAATTATTATTAATTTAGATTTTTAGAAAATCCTTACCGATCTATCAAAGCCCAACTGTCTTGATTCTGTAAAAATGTTGAAAAGTAATTCGTATTTATACTCGGATCAGTAATAACAATATTTAATAACTATTAATTTGAAATTCATAAATAGCTATATTATGTAAAAAAAGATGATTTAGAAACGGTAATAAGCATAAAAAATATTAAACAAGAAATGTGTTAGTCATATATTTATATACTAAACAGATAAATAATTCCAATATACCTTTTATATATATATGAAGATTGAAGGTATTGTTTCTATGAATTATGATTTATATTTTATATTTCAAAACAAAATTTAAGGATTTGCTGTCATTAAACGGATAGCAAATCTGAAACACTTAACTAAGTAACAAAACGCCAAAAATTCCAAACATCATCTTGGAAAAGATGATTTAACAATACAAATCTTAGACCTGCCTCAAGGAAACCGGCTCTCAAATGACTCTCAGAGAGAGATACCGACGTCATACTTAAAACACAGGGATTAGAATTGGGGGCTGTCCGAGCGCGACATATTGGAACCGAGAATGGTATGCCAGCGTGTCGTGTTCGATCCCGTTGTACGGAGTTCCAGTGTGGGCCAGTGCCTTCTCGAAGCCGAACGTGATGTCGCTACAGTGAGCGCAGTGATTAAGGGGTGGAGGGTTGTACGTCGTTAATATCGCATTGTCTCCCACGAGGCCGTTAGCATGCTAGCTGGAAAGTCTTCTTGGGAGTTGGTAGCCCAGGATCTGGTGGAGGTGTATCGACGTGTATATGTGTGGGTGGACTGACGACAAGGTTTCTTGACTTTCCGGTTGGTGCAGTTTCTCTGGGGACTGACCACAAATTAACGGAGTACCCTCCGTTGGAAACGGAGCGTCGCCAAACTCTTTCTTTAAAAGTACATTTTTGACAAGTAGACTTCCATTCAGTTTAAGACAAAAATGAAAACTAAGTAACAAGTAATATTTTTAACCTACTTCAAAAATCCATTTTTGGCGCTCAATACGTCTGTATCTTTTTATGTTCGTTACCTCATAATTTTCGACTATGTCAAGCGATTTAAAAGTTTTTTGTTTCATTTTAAAACTGGTGCTTTCTTTGTTCCCATTTCAGTTTAATCTAGTTCTAACAATGGCAACTATGAGAAAACCAATAAGTCTAATATTAGCATTAAGTATGCGTGTGACAAACGAACGAGTAACTTGAACGCGAGAGGATTTTGATTTATTTATATATAAGGGTAGACTTCACAAATGGTTCAATGATGTATATAACAAGGCCTGATAATGTCATCTTGCGAAAATGGAGGAAAATTCTTAACATGTGTAGGCATACAAAATACACATTAAGTAATGGTTACGTAAGGTGTATTATGTTTGAATTTAAGTGTTAGAAGACAGATTTTGTAATCTTTTTCTTTACCCACTTCAAAATAGGGTTAGGTTTCATATTCGTCGGAATCTTTATTTATGTGTGTTCCGCGATTATTCGATTACTCCTGGACTGATTCAAGAAATTCATTTTTTATCTATAACGTTGCATACTTCAGATGGTCTCATAGTCATCCAATCAGGTTTTTATATTGGGATCTTTTAAAAATTAAAATAAATCGAAACGAAATTTGGAAATCAATTCTTTGTATATAAATGCTCATTTGAAAAAGTCTAATAATAAATTCTAAATATCTGCATAAAAATCGACTAAACACCTAATGTAGATAAACGAACACTACTTTTTCTTTTCTTTCCAATAATTTAACTTAATACTTAACTCAATATAAACAATCTTTTATTATCTAAGTATCTTTTGAAGTGGTATTTACTGTTGTGGTTGATTATAGAATCAAAAATAAATTTATATCATTTACCGTTTTCTATATGATAATATAGACAAGCAGCAGGTTCGTTTCAAATTTGGTTAGGTAGAGAGAGGAGCTTGGACAGGGGAGGTGAGCGTTAAACGCGCGTTAGATAGGGGCCCCTCAAACCTACACCTGGGTCGCAAGTCCCAGGCACTGTTGAAGCTCCTCTCCCTGCAACGCGGTGGACCCGGCACCCGCACGTTGAATCCATGGAATGCTGAGAGGTTTCGTCTCTTCTAATTTCAGATAATCTAACATCATGAATACCGCAATATTCCTAATCGCGTATTAGTATCACTCGGTTAGACTGGATGAGGCCAAGTCTAGTAAAGATCCTAAGGAATTTGACATACTCGTTGACTGTTTACTGGATAAGGGACCTTGCTCGCATTTGTATAACAATTATAGATGTAAAAAAAAAATTGCCAAGTTGACGCCATTTATTATGAATACTGCATTTTCTTGTATTCCTTGAGACTGACATGATGTAAACTAATATTTCTAAAAGGAAGAGTATACTTTATAATTGCAACCGAACCACCAATTAAGTTTGGCAATGATACCTTTATATTCAATTTGAGTAATGTTTTCATACTCAACACAAGTGCACTAAGACATTACCCAAAGGTGTCCTGTACAGTTTTGCTATTATTTTTTCTCAGTATTCATTTCTAAAATATTTGTGTCAATAATTGTTATAGACCTTAGTATAAAGTTTTTATTACCTGTCCAATTGTAATATTGACGGAAACACCAAAGAACTTAAAAATTGGTTTCGTTACTAACTGTTTACAATATTCAATATCAATTATCGAATAATGTAGAAATGTAATATTATAGTTAGTTATCATTTATTAATTTACCTTGAATCATTTGTACCGTACTGGGATTTATCCTGGTAATAGCGCCTGACAGGAAAGTCAAAAAAAATCAATTATCATCTAATGCTACTGGACAAAAGCTTAAGATGAATTTTAACTAGATAAGTATAACATAAATGACGAATATTAATAGGTTCGTGTATCGTAAAACGAGAAAAGCCAATCTCACAATGCATCCAGAATTAGAAATATCAAGGACATTTTATCCACATTTTATAATTTATAGCCATTGGATTCTTCAAATTTTATGCAGTAATCGGTAAACATATTAAACAATCAAATTCAACTAATATCATGCCAACTTATACAAATTCCTATTTTTCTTAATACCCATATGTATAGACTTAATTGTAACTTTTTAGTCATTGAATTTATAAGTTTATAAATTGTTAATATAATTTGACTGGAAAATTTTTCATTAGAAAATTAGACTATGAATTATTTTTATCCTCTAGCTGATACACACATACATATGTATGTGTATCTTAGGCTACGGATACCTTCGAAAAAAGTTATTGTGCTGTTCAATATATTATAACTAGGTTGTAGGACAATAAGAGCATTGGAAAGCCTCACCACAATCGGCAGGTTGACTTCATCCCATATAAGCTGAGGTTGAATGAAACCTCGAAACATGTTACAGAAGGATCGAACGTAATGCATAACATTAATGAGTTCTTTCCTTGTCTCTTTAATAAGAGGTGCCACAAGAGAAACGTTAGTAGTTTGTGGAACATGCATCTGACTTGAAAATAATTTGAATTAAAATATTACTGTTGAGAACATGTGCACACTTTTAAGAACCAAAATTTTGTTGTGACACTGAACATGTCACTGAATAACCCGGTATCTTTTATTGAAATTTATGTTAATCCTATATACACAAATATTATATAACAGGACTCAGTAAAACAAATAAATTGCGATACTGAAAGTTTATTGTCACAACATATTTTCAAATTGTTGGTTTGCCATTTGCCATTTGCCAGTGGTCATTAAAATATTTTATAATTTATAATAGGAACAAAAACAGTTTTGGAAAATCCATAATAAATTTACTTTTACTTCAGATTTGCAAATCCCCTCAGTACCGATTCTAAAATGTCGACATAAACATTGTCGGCGTCGAACTTCTGTCTAAAGTTTTCGTAGTCCACTGGGTTGGTAGTTCTGAGTATCCTCAGGAAATGCCAGTAAGCACGTTTTTGGTACGGGTTGCATTTCTTGCAAATATTTTCAGTGGCTTCTTGAACTATACCTGAAATACATTTCACATTTCAACAGTTATACCAATGAGAAAGTATTTAATAATAAAATTGGCATTTAATTTGAAATTTTCAAATGAATTGTTCAAACAATCAAATAAAAATATTGACTAAAAATTTATTATTATTATGATTATTATTATTCTATTTCAACAATAAATAACTTTTTACAGTGAACGCACCTCCTTGAGGAAGTGTTTCATAATCGGATACACTCTCTGGTTGCCAATACAGTCATTGTATTACGAGTCTGTGCAAATCACGTTGAATAATAATTGCAGTAAAGTTACCTCGATAGGTTTGAAAGACAGGCGTGCAGGGTCCCCTGTCCAATAGGCAGTCTATTAAGCTATTAAATTCCTGAGGGTCTTTTTCCATCTTATCCATATCCAATGTAACAACATCATACAACTCGGGATCAGCAACCGCAAACGCGATTACAGCTAAGAATATTATTGTCTTCATTATGATGAAAAAATCTGGAGAGTTCACTTAAAAAATTATTTAATAAATAGAAGGTAGTTATAAATAAGTTTAGTATATTTATTATTAATAAATTCGATTTTTAGCAAATCCTTACCGATCTATTAAAGCCCAACTGTCTTGATTCTGTAAAAATGTTGAAAAGTAATTCGTATTTATACTCGGATCAGTAATAACAATATTTAATAACTATTAATTTGAAATTCATAAATAGCTATATTATGTAAAAAAGATGATTTAGAAACGGTAATAAGCATAAAAAACATTAAACAAGAAATGTGTTAGTCATATATTTATATACCAAACAGATAAATAATTCCAATATACCTTTTATATATATATGAAGATTGAAGGTATTGTTTCTATGAATTATGATTTCTATTTTATATTTCAATCCAAAATTTAAGGATTAACTGTCATTAAACGGATAGCAAATCTGAAACACTTAACTAAGTAACAAAATGCCAAAATTTCCAAACATCATCTTGGAAAAGATGATTAAACAAAACAAATCTTAGACCTGCCTCAAGGAAACCGGCTCTCAAATGACTCTTAGGAGAGATACCGACGTCACACTTAAAACACAGGGATTAGAATTGGGGGCTGTCCGAGCGCGACATATTGGAACCTAGAATGGTATGCCAGCGTGTCGTTTTCGATCCCGTTGTACGGAGTTCCAGTGTGGGCCAGTGCCTTCTCGAAGCCGAACGTGGTGTCGCTTCAGTGAGCGCAGTGAGTTAAGGCGTTGAGGGTTGTAGGTCGTGAATATCGCATTGTCTCCCACGAGGCGGTTTGCATGCTAGCTGGATAGTCTTCCTGGGAGTTGGTAGCCCAGGTTCTGGTGGAGGTGTATCGACCTGTATATTTGTGGGTGGACCGACGACACTGTTCCTTGACTTTCTGGTTGGTGCAGTTTCTCTTGGGACATAATTACAGTTTCGGAAGGTATTTGTGCCACATTGCGTGTCACTTTTGCACTTGCTCGGATGACATTCCTGACCACAAATTACCGGAGTGCCCTGCGTGGGAAACGGAGCGTCGCCAAATTCTTTCTTAAAAAGTACATTTTTGACAAGTAGACTTCCATTCAGTTTAAAACGAAAATGAAAACTAAGTAACAAGTAATATTTTTAACCTACTTCAAAAATCCATTTTTGATGCTCAATACGTCTGTATCTTTTTTGTTTTAATTTTAAAACTGGTGCTTTCTATGTTCCCATTTCAGTTTAATCTAGTTCTAACAATGGCAACTATGATAAAACCAATAAGTCTAATATTAGCATTAAGTATGCGTGTGACAAACGAAAGAGTAACTTGAACGCGAAAGGATTTTAATTTATTTATATATAAGGGTAGACTTCACAAATGGTTCAATGATGTCTATAACAGGGCCTGATAATGGCATCCCGCGAAAATGGAGGAAAATTCTTAACATGTGTAGGCATACAAAAAACACATTAAGTAATGGTTACGTAAGGTGTATTATGTTTGAATTTAAATCTTAGAAGACAGATTTTGTAATCTATGGATTTACCCACTTCAAAATAGGATTAGGTTTCATATTCGTCGGAATCTTTATTTATGTGTCATCATCATCATCATCATCAGCCTATCGGAAGCCCACTACTGAGCATAAGCCTCTTCTCGCATGGAGAAGGTGTGTATTTATGTGTGTTCCGCGATTATTCGAATACTCCTGGACCGATTCAAGAAATTCATTTTTTATCTATAAGGTTGCATATTTGAGGTGGTCTCATAGAGTAATCCAGTCAGGTTTTTATATTGGGATCTTTTAAAAATTGAAAGAAATTGAACAAAAATTGGGAAATCAATTCTTTGTATATAAATGCTCATTTGAAAAAGTCTTATAATAAATTCTAAATATCTGCATAAAAATCGACTAAACACCTAATGTAGATAAACGAACACTACTTTTTCTTTACTTTCCAATAATCTAATTTAATACTTAACTAAATATAAACAATCTTTTATTATCTAAACATCTTTTGAAGTGTTTTTTACTGTTGTGGTTGATTATAGAATCAAAAATAAATTTATATCATTTAACGTTTTCTTTATGATAACATAGACCCCGAGCAGGTTCGTTTCAAATTTGGTTAGGTAGAGAGAGGAACTTGGACAGAGGAGGTGAGCGTTTAACGAGCGTTAGATAGTGGCCCCTCAAACTTACACCTGGGCCGCAAGTCCCAGGCACTGTTGAGCCTCCTCTCCCTGCAACGCGGTGGACCCGGCACCCGCACGGTGAATCCATGGAATGCTGAGAGGTTTCGTCTCTTCTAATTTCAGATAATCTAACATCATGAAAACCGTAATATTCCTAATCGCGTATTAGTATCACTCGGATAAACTGGCTGAGCCCAATTCTAGTAAAGATCCTGTACATTTTTGCTATTATTTTTTCTCAGTATTCATTTCTACAATATTTGTGTCAATCATTGTTATAGAACTTAGTTTAAAGATTTTATTACCTGTGGAATTGTAATATGTCAATATGACGGAAACACCAAAGAACTTAAGAATTGGTTTCGTTACTAACTGTTTACAATATTCAATATCAATTATCGAATAATGTAGAAATGTAATATTATAGTTAGTTATCATTTATTAATTTACCTTGAATCATTTGTACCGTACTGGGATTTATCCTAGTAATAAAACCCAACGGGAAAGTCAAAAAAAATCAATTATCATCTAATGCTACTAGACAGAAGCTTAAGATGAATTTTAACTAGATAAGTATAACATAAATGACGAATATTAATAGGTTCGTGTATCCTAAAACGAGAAAAGCCAATCTCACAATGCATCCAGAATTAGAAATATCAGGGACATTATCCACATTTTATAATTTATAGCCATTGGATTCTTCAAATTTTATGCAGTAATCGGTAAACATATTAAACAATCAAATTCAACTAATATCATGCCAACTTTTACAAATTCCTATTTTTCTTAATACCCATATGTATAGACTTAATTGTAACTTCTTAGTCATTGAATTTATAAGTTTATAAATTTTTAATATAATTTGACTGGACAATTTTTCATTAGAAAATTTGACTGTAAATTCTTTTTATCCTAGAGGATTTGTATGTGTATCTTAGGCTACGGATACCTTCGAAAACAAGTTATTGTGCATTTCAACATCTTATAACTAGATTGTAGGACAATAAGAGCATTGGAAAGCCTCACCACAATCGGCAGGTTGACTTCATCCTATAAAAGCTGAGGTAGAATGAAACCTCGAAACATGTTACAGAAGAATCGAACGTAATGCATAACATTAATGAGTTCTTTCCTTGTCTCTTTAATAAGAGGTGCCACAAGAGAAACGTTAGTAGTTTGTGGAACATGCATCTGACTTGAAAATAATTTGAATTAAAATATTACTGTTGAGAACATGTGCACACTTTTAAGAACCAAAATTTTGTTGTGACACTGAACATGTCACTGAATAACCCGGTATCTTTTATTGAAATTTATGTTAATCCTATATACACAAATATTATATAACAGGACTCAGTAAAACAAATAAATTGCGATAATGAAAGTTTATTGTCACAACATAGTTTCAAATAGTTGGTTTGCCATTTGCCAGTGGACATTAAAATATAATTAATAATAGGCACAAAAATAGTTTTGAAAAATCCATAATAATTTTACTTTTAATTTAGATTTGCAAATCCCCTCAGTACCGATTCTAAAGTGTCGATATAAACATTGTCGGCATCGAACTTCTGTCTAAAGTTTTCGTAGTCCACTGGGTTGGTAGTTCTGAGTATCCTCAGGAAATGCCAGTAAGCACGTTTTTGTTGCGGGTTGCATTTCTTGCAAATATTTTCAGTGGCTTCTTGAACTATACCTGAAATACATTTCACCTTTCACCAGTTATACCAATGAGGATGTATTTTATTACGAAATTGGCATTTAGTTTGAAATCTTCAAATGAATTGTTCAAACAATCAAATAAAAATATTGATTAAATAATAATTATAATAATTATTATTATGTTTATTCTATTTCAACAATAAATAACCTTTTTACAGTGAACGCACCTTCTTGAGAAAGTGTTTGATAATCGGATATACTCTCTGGTTGCCAATACAGTGATAGTATGTTACGAATCATGTTCAATAATAATAGCTGTATAATTACCTCGATGGATTCTAAAGAAAGGCGTGCAGGGTCCCCTGTCCAATAAGCAGTCTACCAAGCTCTTAAATTGCTGAGGGTCTTTTTCCATCTTATCCATATCCAATTTAACAACATCATAGAACTCGGAATCAGCAACCGCAAACGCGATTACAGCTAAGAATATTATTGTCTTCATTATGATGAAAAAATCCGGAGATTTCACTGAAAAATTTATTTAATAAATAGAAGGTAGTTATAAATAATTTTAGTATATTTATTATTATTAATTTAGATTTTTAGAAATTCCTTACCGATCTATCAAAGCCCAACTGTTTTGATTCTGTAAAAATGTTGATAAGTAATTCGTATTTATACTCGGATCAGTAATAACAATTTTTAATAATTATTAATTTGAAATTCATAAATAGCTATATTATGTAAAAACGATGATTTAGAAACGGTAATAATCATAAAAAACATTAAACAAGAAATGTTTTAGTAATATATTTATATACCAAACAAATAAATAATTCAAATATACCTTTTCTATATATGAAGATTGAAGAGGTATTGTTTCTATGGATTATTATTTATATTTAATATTTCAAAACAAATTGAAGGATTAACTTTCATTAAACAGATACCAAATCTGAAACACTTAACTTGGTAATAAAACGCAAAAAATTCCTAACATCATCTTGGAAATTTCTGTCCACATATTACCAGAGTGCCCAGCGGGGGAAACGAAGCATCGCCAATTGTCCTTCGTGATTGGCGCGGACCTTTCGCTGCGGGCAGTAGTTCAGATTATGGTCGGTTAGAGAGTCTGGACGATGGAGATCTCCTTCTGTGAGGTTGTCATCTTGCGGAAGGAGGTCACCGAAGGAGAAATGGAAGGTGAAGGCCTGGTCGTAGGCAGCAGGCTTATGCCCACTGAATGCCTCCCAGTTAGAGGAGCCTGCGGGTGTTGGAGGGCGAAATCCGACTCCTGGTGATCGAGATCAAGTTGAGAGCGGCATGTGCCGGTACTTCACTCTAGAGAAGGATAGGAAGGTGTGGGGTGGAGCCCACCACTCTCACCGAAGGAGGAGTCCTCAGAGACTCATAGGTCGTGAAGGTATGAATGGCATGACGTCCCAGTTACACTAGGTTACGCACCGCCCGAGGAGGCAATCTCTCGTGGTGAAATGCTGCTGGCGGTCTCCTTAGACATTTCAAACGCCTTCAACACGCTCGTGGGAGACTATTAAAGCATCCCCTGATCACCACCATGTTCCACGCTATCTATGTGACATGGTTGCCGACTACTTTTTTGAACGGGAGGTGACTTACCCAATTAAAGACGGCACCTGGCATAAACGAGCAATGTCATGTGGTGTTCCACAGGGCTCGGTCCTTGGGTCCCTACTATGGAACAATGGATACGATTGGATGTTGCGTGGGTCCTTACTGCCGGGCTTGAACGTTATTTGCTACGCTGATGACACATTGGTGACAGCACGTGGCCCAAATCACCGAGTGGCAACGGTATTGGCCACGGAATCGAGTGTTGCAGATAGTGCACCGAACAAGGGCTCTGGGGCTCAGTGTAGCCCTTCATAAATCTGAGGCACTTGCTTTTCATGGGCCTCGGAACCAGCCCCCATCAAATAATAAGATTGTTGTGGATGGTTCCTCCATTGTCATTGGGCCCTGTATCAAATATCTGGGGCTTGTCTTGGACAGTCGATTGACGTTTTTGGAACATTTTCAAGCGCTTGGCCCCAAGACTAGTGGCTGCAGCTGGTGGTCTCGAGCGGATCCTGCCAAATATTGGCGGTCCTGATGGTACATGTCAACGACTACACGTAAACGTCGTGCGCTCGATGGCGCTCTACGGTGCACCGATATGGGTGGACTCTCTGGGATCTCGCAGCTTGGCTATACCGCGACGTCCGCAACGAATCCTAGCGCTTAGAGGAGCTCGGGCGTATCGAACGCTATCTTATCATGGTGCCTGCGTCCTTGCTGGTGTACCGCCGTGGGACCTGAAGGTCGAGGCTCTTGCGGCGGTATGTAGGAGACGTTCTTTAGCGCGATAAAATTATGTCTGTGATCCGTCGCTGCAGACCATTGCTCAGTGGAGGCAAGCGGCGCATGCGGAGGTCCTGGATGAATGGCAGATGCGGTTGATGAAACCACGCGTGAGCCGGGAACTAATCTCAGCTATACGCCTGGTGCTGAAAGAGTGGGTTGACCGTAAATTTGGCTCTCTCACCTACCGTTTGACACAATTGCTGACAGGGCACGGTTGCTGCCGTCGGTATTTGTGTCAAGTGGTACAAAAAGAGCCTACGACCACTTGCCATCACTGCAGAGTCGAAGAACACACAGCACAACATATACAACAGGTATGTCCTGCCTGAAATGAGTTTCGAGCGGGTCTTGTACAAATCGTTAGGCCCGATCTCTCTTTACCAGCTCTCGTTGCTTCGATGGTCGGCAATGAAGAGAGTTGGCAAGCCGTATTGGTATTCGCCTAAAGGATAATGCTTGTAAAGGAGGCGGCAGAGAGGGAGAGGGAGCAAAACCGTAATGCTTTCCCTATCCGTCGTAGTCGAGTGGGTCGACGACGTAGAGCCTACATGGTAGCGTCAGTAGCCTCTTAGAGTCTTAGGTCTAGACTGATGCGTGGCGGACGGGGGTTTCTGCCACCAAAGTTTAATTTAAGGTCCTCGGCTGTTGTGCGCCTCTATTGGGTTCCGTAGGTGAAAATATGTAAAGTAAAATATCTCTTCTACAGCAGTGGGTCTAAGTACGGACAGCCGCTGACGAGGCTACGGTGCGTTTTTCGATCTCGCAGCCTCGTTCGTTTCGCGGAGCCCAGGGACTCACCGGGGTTTAGTGGGTCGGGCTGCCTCCTTCTGAGGTGGTTTTCACCATCCCCACATAATCAACACCCTGCCCCCGTGGGGCCTGATATGTGTTGAGCACATTCCCCGGCATACGAAAAAAAAGGTTACGCACCCCGCACATAACGTTAGGAGTTTTTGTGGGGGGAAATCCCACATACCCTGGCTTTGTTCCCCAAAGTCTGATGTCTTTGAGAGATCTTCCTCGTTAAAAAAAAGCTTAAAATTGGGAATTAAAAATAACTTAAAATTTATTGAAAAATAATATTTCATTTTAACTTATCAATACATTACAATTCACAATCGATTGCATTTAAAAAAGGCAAAATTTTATCTGTCTTAATGAAGATCAAGTTATAAATCTTTCAATTTTAGGTCAACCCTGTATGATTTCAATTTCATTAATATTTTGTTGGTGAAGAGCGTAGCTGTGGTCAAATTACTACAGCTGGAACATGGGCTGGCTCGACCGGGGAAGTACTACCCTCTCACAGAAGCGAGATGAGTAAGAGAGCAGGTTGCCAAAAAGCAAAGCTCTTTCACTTAAAGGGAAAGCCCTTTTCCCACCCTTTTCTGTCCTTTCCTGTTGCCTTTCTCTTTTCTCCCTCAAAAATAGGAACAAACTCTTAAAATTCTTTCTTTAAAATACATTTTTGACAATTAGACTTCCATTCAGTTTAAAATGAAAATGAAAAATAAGTAACAAATAATATTTTTAACCTACTTCAAAAATGGAAGAGGTTATCAATTCGTCTATATCTTTTTATGTTCGTTGCCTCATAATTTTCGACTATGCCAAGCGATTTAAATGTTTTTTGTTTCATTTCAAAACTGATGCTTTCTATGTTCCCATTTTAGTTTAATCTAGTTCTAACAATGGCAACTATTGGAAAACCAATAAGTCTAATATTAGCATTAAGGATGCGTGTGAAAAACGAACGAGTAACTTGAACGCGAAAGGATTTTGATTTATTTATATATAAGGGTAGACTTCACAAATGGTTCAATGATGTATATAACAAGGCCTGATCATGGCATCCTGAGAAAATGGACGAAAATTCTTAACATGTGTAGGCATACAAAATACACATTAAGTAATGGTTACGTAAGGTGTATTATGTTTGAATTTAAGTGGAAAAAGACAAATTTTGTAATCTTTTTATTTACCCACTTCAAAATAGGATTGGATTTCCAATTCGTCGGAATCTTTTTATGTATGTTGCGCGATAACTCGAATATTCCTGGACCGATTTCAGAAATTAATTTTTTTTTTCTATAAGGTTGCATACTTCAGGTGGTCTTATGATCTTCCAGCCAGGTTTTTATATTGGGATCCTTTAAAAATTGAATGAAATCAAAAAAAAAATTGGGAAATTATTTTTTTTATATAAATGCTCATTTGCAAAAGTCTTTCTTCACGGTTATTGGATGACTCTTGGAAACATCGTACTGTATTTCTTTCTTTAGATGCTCATTTTTACCAATTTCAGACTCCTGAGCTCGACTTTTCTCATACAAGATGCACGTAACGAAGGTCTCTCCGTCTTGAAAGGTCTATCCTATCTAATTTAATAATTACATTTAAAACATAGAAATCCAGGAAGTAAAAAGAAAGAATAATTTTATATTATAAAATACTACTTCCTAACCTATCTTATCTAATTATAAATTTCGCACAAAAATCGACTAAACAACTAATGTAGATAAACGAACACTAGTTTTAATTTACTTTCCAATAATCTAATTTATTACTTAACCAAATATAATTAATGTATTACTATCTAAATATCTCTTGAAGTGGTTTTTACTGTTTTGGTTGATTATAGAATCAAAAATAAATTTATTTCTTTAACGTTTTCTATATTATAATATATTTTTGTAATTTCAGATAATCTAACATCATGAATACCGTAATATTCCTAATCGCCATTGCATAATACGAGTATGTGACTGCAAAGCTGAGCTCCATTACTATCACTCGGTTAAACTGGCTGAGCCCAAGTCTACTAAAGATCCTTAGGAATTTGAGATATTCGTTGACTGTTTACTGGACCTTGCTCGCATTTGTATTACAATTATAGATGTAAAAAAAATTGCCAAGTTGACGCCATTTATTATGAATACTGTATTTTCTTGTATTCCTTGAGACTGACATGATGTAAACTACTATTTCTAAAAGGAAGATTATAATTTATACTTGCAACCGAATTACCTATTAAGTTTGGCAATGATACCTTTATATTCAATTTGAGTAATGTTTTCATACTCAACACAAGTGCACTAAGTCATTACCCAAAGGTCCACGAAGGAGGCATCTGAGCGGGAACGGGAGGTTGCGGCTGATGCACCCTCCCTCCGCAGACGACGGACGGGGGCGCGCCGGGGGCGATATCAACGCCTCCTCCAATAGCGCCCCTGCGCCCCGGGCTGGGGTCGGGCTGGTAACCCGGCTCCTGTGAAAGCCCGGCGTCGTCGGGGCGGTCCTAATTGCCGGGATCACCCCCTTTCTCCGAGGGAGTAAGTCCGGCCTTTGCCAGGACCGGCCGGTCGCTGGTGTGCCCTGTCGCTGACAGATCCGGGGTGCACCAACATAGCGGCCCATGGCTCTCGCAGTGGTTTTAGTGATTAGGGACCTGCCCAGGTCGAGTCTCACACATCCTCTCCGGCCGGTGAGACGGCTCGTAAAAAGAGTTTCCCTGCGTCATCAAAAAAAAAAAAAAAAAATTACCCAAAGGTGATCTGTACATTTTTCCTACTATTTTTTCTCAATATCCATTTGTAAAATATTTGTGTCAATAATTTCCATAGACCTATCCAATTGTAATATTGACGGAAACACCAAAGAACTTAAGAATTGAGTTTCGGTACTAACTGTTTACTATATTCAATATCAATTATCGAATAATTTAGAAATGTAATATTATAGTTAGTTATCAGTTATTAATTTGAATCATTTAATCATAATCATTAAGCCTTGAATCATTTAAACCGGGATTTATCCTGGTAATAACACCTAAAAGGAAAGTAAAAAAATTCAATCATCATCTAATGCTACTAGACAGAAGCTTAAGGTGAATTTTAACTAGATAAGTATAACATAAATGACGAATATTAATAGGTTCGTGTATCCTAAAACGAGAAAAGCCAATCTCACAATGCATCCAGAATTAGAAATATCAGGGACATTATCCACATTTTATAATTTATAGCAATTGGATTCTTAAAATTTTATGCAGTAATCGGTAAACATATTAAACAATCAAATTCAACTAATATCATGTCAACTTTTACAAATTCCTATTTTTCTTAATACCCATATGTATAGACTTAATTGTAACTTTTTAGTCATTGAATTTATAAGTTTATAAATTGTTAATATAATTTGACTGGATTAATTTTAATTTAAAAATTCTAATATGAATTATTTCTATCCTCTAGCTGATACACACATCCATCTGTTCTCCGGTCTATATGACCTGCCCACTGCCACCTCAAAGAGCTAATCAGTTTAGCTATGTCGGTGACTCTCGTTCATCTACGTATCTCATCATTTCTGATTCGATCCCGTAGTCAAACTCCGAGCATAAATCTCTCCATAGCTCTTTGAGCGACTCTGAGTCTGTTCATAAGCCCTTTGGTGAAGCACCACGTTTCGGATCCGTACGTCATCACTGGCAACACACATTGATCAAATACCTTCATTTTAAGGCACTGAAGTATTTTGAACGAAAAGACGTTACGAAGCTTCCCGAACGCAGCCCATCCGAGCTGGATTCGGCGATTGACCTCTTTCTCGAAATTGAACCTTCCTAACTGGACTGTCTGTCCCAGGTATACATACGCGTCAACAACTTCAAGTACTGACTTCTCAACCATAACAGCGGTAGGTGCAACATGGACATTAGACATGAGTTTCGTCTTGGCCATGTTATTTTTAAGACCTACCCGTTGGGAGACTCGATTGAGGCCTTCGAGCATCGCACTGAGTTCCTCCATCGACTTTGCCATGACTACGATATCGTCGGCAAAACGAAGGTGAGTAATGTATTCGCCGTTAATATTGATGCCCAGTCCTTCCCATTCCAGAAGCTTGAAGGCGTCTTCCAAAGCGACCGTAAACAGTTTCGGAGATATGGCTTCTCTCTGTCTTACGCCTCTTTTTAAGGGAATTGCCCTCGAACTCTGTTTCTGGAGTCGGACCGACATAGTTGCGTTTCTATACAAATACTTCAGGACATCGATATACCGATAGTCAATATGGCATCGCTGGAGAGACTCCAGTACCGTTCATGTTTCGACCGAATCAAAGACTTTTTCGTAGTCTACAAACGCTAGACAGAGCGGCAAGTTATACTCCTCGGTCTTCTGTGAAACCTGGCGTAGCGTATGTATGTGGTCTACGATACTATAGCCTTTTCGGAACCCGGCTTGTTTGGGAGGCTGAAAGTCATCAAAACCGCGTTTGAGACGATTTACAATGTCTCTAGAAAACAGCTTGTAAACGTGGCTCAAGAGCGAGATGGGTCTGTAGTTCTTCAATAGGGTGCTATCACCTTTTTTGAAGAAAAACACCACTACGCTCTTGTTTCATGTCTCAGGCGTGGTAGCTTCAAACAAGACAGAATTATAGAGCTTCTGAAGGACTTTAAGTACCGGTGATCCACCCGCTTTCAGAAGTTCAGAAGTAATTCCGTCCTCCCCTGGTGCCTTGTTGTTCTTTAGCTGTTTTAAGGCCATCTCAATCTCAAACAGGCTGATGTCCGGGATATCCTCGGTAGTATCGGGTCAGTTTGGCTCTCGGGTCTGTAGCCGTACTAGAAACAGGCTTTGCGACCGAATCGTAGAGTCGTCCATAGAAGTTCTCAACTTCCCTTAAGACTTCCGCTTTTGTAGCCACTACGCTGCCATCATCCCGCTTCCACTTTGTCACCTGGCTTTGCCCAATAGACATATCTCTTGCGAACACTTTGGAACCTTTGTTTCGCGTATTGAAGTTATGAATGTCGTGTCGCAAGGATTTCCAGATACGTCTATTAAGCTGGCCATGTGACTCAGTAGCATCAGGAGACTGCAATCTATACAAGCTTCGTTCATTAAGGGTGCAGTCGGAGAGCCTCTGAGGTCTAGTGTTACGGGGAGTCTTGAAGAACTGAGACCCAACCGTATGGACGGTTTCTACGAACCTGATGTTGATCTCGTCCACCGATGCGTGATCTTCCAGGCAATCAAAGCGTTTGAAAGCTCGAGTTGAAAGCTCTGAGGGTTTTCGATCTGACTGCGAGTAGGTTGGAGCGTAGACTTCATTAAACGGGACCGTTCCAGTTTAACGTTTATATTAAACGTGCCTCTCACAATTCCGTGATCACTACCGGTTTTCATCTTGTGAATGACTGAGACATCATTGAATATTCCTCTCTAATCGGTCATAATGTAGTCTATGTCATTTCTCGTGGAACCATGGGGGCTCATCCAAGTCCACTTTCGTTGAGATGGTTTCTGAAAAAAAGAATTCATCACAAAGAGTGCTTCTTTCTCCAGAAAATCCGCCAGTCTCTATCCTCTAAGGTTCCGTTGCCCATGCCCGAATTCCACCATCTTCTACTCGTAAGCACTTCTCTTGCCTAGCTTTGCATTAAAGTCTCCCATAACAACATTGAAGTGTGTTTGTATGTATGGTCCTACTAATGTCCTCATACATAGACTCCATAGACTCTACTTCCTCATCTGGGTGTAACGAAGTCGGCGCATACACCTGAACGACCTTCAATGAGTGCCTCCTAGATACTCTGAATGTTAGGTATGCGTTCCTGCTCGAGACACTGTCGATGGATATGATGTTGTTAACGAGAGACTGGTGGACGAGAAATCCGACGCCACCTTGGGATTGTTAGTCACCCTCCGGTAGAAGAGCAGATTACCAGATTTCAGGGTTATCGTATCCTGGCCCTCTCTACGAACTTCAGACCACGCCAAAATATCCCACCGTAATTTACACAATTCTTCCTCCAGCTCAACAATCTTCTCTTCATTCCTCAAAGTGAGTATGCTGTGCGTTGCCAGGGTCAGTGGTCGTGTGAATTGGTAGCCGGGCATCTGCTGGGGATTCTTCGCACCCCTAGCCCCACCGTTACCGAGACCGCTACCGTAGTCCGGGCTAGTGGGCCTGCCGGAGACTCGGGGCCGTTCGTTGCAATTGGTCATCATGAAGGAGGAGTTGAAAATACTCGCCACGCTTAGCAGACGGGTTGGCAAGCGCAGTATAGGTGATCTGTTCCGGAAAGATGCTACTGCCCATCTTCCTAGTAAATATATCCCTTAGTCGCTTTCTACGACACCCGCGGGAAGAGAGGGAACATACATCTGACTTGAAAATAATTTGAATTAAAATATTACTGTCAAGAACATGTGCACAATTTTAAGAACCAAAATTTTGTTGTGACACTGAACATGTCACTGAATAACCCGGTATGTTATTATTTAAATGTATGTTTTATCCTATGAACAGGACTCAGTAAAACAAATAAATTGCGATACTGAAAGTTTATTGTCACAACATAGTTTCAAATTGTTGGTTTGCCATTTGCCATTTGCCAGTGGACATTAAAATATAATTTATAATAGGAACAAAAACAGTTTTGAAAAATCCATAATAAATTTACTTTTACTTCAGATTTGCAAATCCCCTCAGTACCGATTCTAAAATGTCGACATAAACATTGTCGGCATCGAACTTCTGTCTAAAGTTTTCGTAGTCCACTGGGTTGGTAGTTCTCAGTATCCTCAGGAAATGCCAGTAAGCACGTTTTTGGTACGGGTTGCATTTCTTGCAAATATTTTCAGTGGCTTCTTGAACTATACCTGAAATACATTTCACCTTTCACCAGTTATACCAATGAGAATGTATTTTATTATAAAATTGGCATTTAGTTTGAAATTTTCAAATGAATTGTTCAAACAATCAAATAAAAATATCGATTAAATAATAGTAATTATTATTATTATTATGTTTATTCTATTTCAACAATAAATAACCTTTTACAGTGAACGCACCTTCTTGAGAAAGTGTTTGATAATCGGATATACTCTCTGGTTGCCAATACAGTGATAGTATGTTACTAATCTGCGCAAATCATGTTCAATAATAATAGCTGTATAAATACCTCGATAGGTTTGAAAGACAGGCGTGCACGGTCCCCTGTCCAACAAGCAGTCTATTAAGCTATTAAATTCCTGAGGATCTTTTTCCATCTTATCCATATCCAATGTAACAACATCATACAACTCGGGATCAGCAACCGCAAACGCGATTACAGCTAAGAATATTATTGTCTTCATTATGATGAAAAAATCCGGAGAGTTCACTGAAAAATTTATTTAATAAATAGAAGGTAGTTATAAATAATTTTAGTATTTTTATTAGATTTTTAGATTTTTAGAAAATCCTTACCGATCTATCAAAGCCCAACAGTTTTGATTCTGTAAAAATGTTGAAAAGTAATTCGTATTTATACTCGGATCAGTAATAACAATTTATAGTAATTATTAATTTGAAATTCATAAATAGCTATATTATGTAAAAAAAAGTTGATTTAGAATCGGTAATAATCATAAAGAACATTAAACAGGAAATGTGTTAGTCAAATACATATGTATATCCCGGCGTCGGGACGTGACGACCCCATCGCCCACCGGGTAACCGGTGCAGTCAGTCAATAGGGGAGGGAGCTTGACCTCCTTGGGTCCAGGTTAACGGAAAATCCCCCAGAGGAGCAGTCGCTGGCCCTAGTGCACTGTAAGTCACGGCCAATAATCTCTTCTCGGGGGGTGGACTAGAGGAGTATTATTGTTCGGAGCTCTGCAGGATGGGTCGCTCCTGCCCTATCGAAGTCGTCGATTAGGCGAGGACGCGACCACACCCGCTTAGGTGTAGGCGCATCTTAGCTGGCTTTGTTTTGTCTCCTTATTCATTAAAGAGCAAATCTTTCGGCAGGTCCGCTGATTCGGGTTGGCCGGACAGCGGACGGAGGCATGTTTAATGCCGCTGTCGAGGGGCTTGGCTTAACTGCCCGGCCTCAGAGGAAGGACACCTCTAAGATAAAAAACCACCCAATCCTAAGTTTCGGGAGCGCGGCGAGGGGATGAATGGTCGTTGGGCATACGGTCGTTAGCGCTCCCACCTGCTGGTACCTGCCGCCCCCAGCAGTATGTAGGCTTACCCGGGTATTTAAGCCTCTGCCCGGGGTGACCTGTTTTGCTTTATACTCGTGGGACCAAAATGGAGAACTTATTAAATAAAACAAACACAAAAAATGACGTTGTGGGTGGAAAAGTACCTCTGGTACTAATTGAGCAAATGGGCGTGCTGCCGGATTCCGATAGCGCGTCAAGCCGTATGAGTGTGGCGAGCGTAAATTCAAAACGCTTACGCAAACGCCCGAGGGAGGGTGCAGATTCAGGGACAGACTCGGTCTTAAGTGACACAGTAATGCCAGCCCCTAAGGTCGGTACCAAAAAAAGAGGGAGAGGTAGGCCCGCTACTACGGGCAAATATGTTGGTATCGGTCAAACCAGGCGTGAGGCTGCAGCTGCAATGAAAGCCGCAGCAGTCGCCGAAAAGTTAGAGGAGGATGAGCGACAGATTGCGGCTCTGACGAAAAAGGTGATGGAAGGGAGAGTCACTCGCCTGTTGGAATCGTCGTCTGCCGTCTCTGACATAGGAGTTGAGGCAGAAGAGCTACCTGCGTCCGATCTTAATCAAAGAATGGCCGACGCGGTTGCAGCAATAAAAAGGGTGAGCAAGGTCTCCAAGGGCCTTAGCGGCTGCAGCCAGAAAGCACTTAAAGAGGCCACGGCCTCCATTCTGGAAAGTGCTCAGGTGCTTTTAACTCGCACTACAACGGAGGAGACGGTGCTGCTGCGGGCCCAGAATGAAAAGCTCACAGCGCAAATGGCGGAGCTCCGAAAGGAGCACGAAGAGCTCAAGGCAGAGATGGCCAACTTCCGTCGCGAGCAGCTGAGGCGGGAGGTGGGTCTTCCACACGCAACACCGCTACCGCAGTTGCCGTCACAGCCGTCGAAGCAACAGACGTCACAGGAGATGGAATTGATTCGCCTGATCCGTCAGGAGATGGCGAGTTTCAACGCGCGCTTCTCGGTGCTTGAGGGGAGGATTTTACGTCCCCCCATAGCTGCAGACCAACGTAGCACGTCGGCGACGATATATGCGGCCAAAGCCGCAGTGCCCCGTGCTGACCAAGTGACTGCTGCCACACAAAAGATGACTGCTCCAACTGCCGCCTCGCAAAAGGAAACTGCGGGGCCTAAATCGAATAGGCAGTTAAAAAAAGAGGCCAAACTGGCCAAAAAGGCAGGTGATACGGCTCCGCGTGTACAAACTGTTAGGTCAGGAACGCGCGAACCCTCCACTAGAGCTGAGGCGGAGTGGACAGTTGCGGGCGCCGCCAAAAAACGTAAAACGGCTCGCCAGAGGGCCAAAAAGCAGGCCAGAAGGAAAAAGCGGCGGACAAGTGCCAGACCGCGAGGCTCAGTATACCCCGCTCTACAGCAGTGGTTCTCACTCTGAAGCCAGGGGCGGAGGAGAGGGGCCTCACATATGCCGGGATCCTGGCAAAAGCGAAAGCTGAGATTTCGCTTAGCGATCTCGGTATAACGGGTCTC
Organism: Danaus plexippus; assembly: GCF_018135715.1. Taxonomy (NCBI): domain Eukaryota; kingdom Metazoa; phylum Arthropoda; class Insecta; order Lepidoptera; family Nymphalidae; genus Danaus; species Danaus plexippus. The sequence continues at coordinate 437,954 of NW_026869851.1, read as the reverse complement.
CGGTACAAAACAACTGCTACCGGCGGTCGCCTACTGGAGATATCGGGATCTTCTAGTGGTCCCAAAGCAGATGCCCTCGCTGATAGACTTAGGGTGTCTCTAGGCTCGGATGATGTAAGAGTGTCCAGGCCAACCAAGTGCGCAGATCTGCGCATTTCAGGCCTGGATGATTCTGTCACGCAAGAAGAGGTCACCGCTGCCGTCTCCAAGCTGGGAGGATGCCCGCCGGATCAAATAAAAACGGGCATGATACGCCGGGGTGTATCCGGTCTCGGGACAATTCTTGTCAGCTGTCCCGTAGCGGCGGCCAAAAAGATAAAAGAAAAACGGCTTCTAGTTGGATGGGTCTCGGCGCAGGTCGTGCTCCTAGCTCCAAAGCCATACCGGTGTTATCGCTGTTTAGAAGAAGGACATGCAGGGGCACGCTGTACCGCTGGGGTAGACCGCAGCCAAATGTGCTTCCGCTGCGGTCAGCCCGGTCATAAAGCTGGCACTTGCACTGCCACGCCGCACTGTGTCATCTGTGCGGCATCTGGCAAGCCAGCCGACCACCAGACTGGGTCAAAGGCCTGTGCCCGGCCCAAGAAGAACAATACTAGGAGTCAACCGGCTCATCCACCGGCTAGTATCACGGATAGGACCAAGAAGGCAACCAGCTCCTCCCAACCGGTTCACCCGCCGGTTGCGGCAGTACATTCGCCGAGAGTCAGGGAGGAGACAACCGCCATGGACACACAATAATGGCCCTACGTCATCTCCTCCAAGCCAACATAAACCACTGTGCCAGGGCTCAGGATCTCTTGCTCCAGAGTATGGCGCAGTGGTCGATCGATGTGGCAGTTGTCGCTGAACCTTATATTGTACCATCTAGGGATGACTGGGTGTGCGATACGAACTGTTCGGTGGCGCTGATTATGAGGTCTGCCGCCAACACCTCTCCTTTCGAGGCGGTCACCCGAGGACGGGGTTATGTCGCGGCAATGTGGGAAAAAGTTATGGTTGTGGGGGTGTACTTTGCCCCCAGCCATTCTCTCGCCGACATGGAGGATATCATCCTGGAGTTGGGCACGGTAATCAATCGCAGCCGTCCTTGTCCCGTGATTGTCCTAGGGGACTTCAATGCCAAATCTACGGCTTGGGGTTCCCCAGCTACGAATGCGCGGGGTGAGTTAGTGGAAGAGTGGGCAGTGGAGCAGGGCCTGCTTCTCTTGAACCGAGGCTCCGTGCAGACGTGCGTGCGACAGCGGGGTGGGTCTATAGTGGATCTTTCATTCGCTAGCCCCGATCTTGCGCGCACTGTCCACGACTGGCGCGTCCTAGAGGAGGTAGAAACGCTGTCCGATCATCGATATATTCGATTTAGCGTCTCCACCCAGACCTCGGTTGGGCCGGTTCAAGCGGCTCCGGTGGGCATTGGAGATGGTCCGCGTTGGGCGTTGAAGCGGCTGGACAGGGAGGCTCTTCTCGAGGCTTCTATCGTGAAGGCTTGGCTGGACTATCCAGACAGGCCAACCAACATCAACGAGGAGGCGGAGTGGTTCCGGGAGAGCATGTCGCATATCTGCGACGCTGGTATGCCCCGAGTTCGGCCTTTACCATCCAGGCGTCAAGTGTACTGGTGGTCGCAGTCGATTGCACAGTTGCGCATCGCTTGTACGCAGGTAAGACGTCGGTACGCGAGGTTCCGAAGAAGAAGACGCCGTGGTCCCTTTACAGCGACGGCAGAACAGGAAGAGGCGGAACTATACAACCGCTATAGAGAGGCGAAGAAAGCCCTTCAGCTAGCCATTGTCCAGGCAAAGACCCAGGCCAACAAAGTGCTGTTGGAGACTCTGGATCGAGAGCCGTGGGGACGCCCCTACCTCATGGTACGGGGCAAGTTGCGTCGATGGGCTCCCCCATTGTCCCGAAGTCTCCAACCACAGCTTCTGGAGGAGGTGATTTCTGCGTTGTTTCCGTCGAGACCAGAACACACACCACCGGTTATGGTTTCACCTCACAATCAGCCCGACGCGGAAGATGGTATTGAGCATGACGTGCCCGAAGTGACCCGGGTAGAGTTGAGAGTGGCGGTGTCCCGCATCAGGAACACCGCCCCAGGACCCGACGGCATTCCAGGCCGTGCTTGGGTCCTAGTCATGAAGGCTCTCGGGCCCCGTCTAGCGAGGCTCTTAACCGCATGTTTGGAGCGGGGCCAGTTGCCCAGCCGGTGGAAGACAGGAAAGCTGGTCCTACTTAAAAGGAGGGGCGCCCCGCAGACTCACCATCTGCGTATAGGCCAATCGTGTTGCTGGATGAAGTGTGTAAGATCTTTGAGCGAATCATCGCCAGTCGCCTCGTCCAGCACATGACAAGGGTGGGACCGGATTTGGCGGACAACCAATATGGTTTTCGCCAGGGGCGCTCCACAGTGGATGCGATCATGCGCGTGAAGACCCTCACGGAGGAGGCAGTCGCTCGAGGTGAGGTGGTCATGGCGGTGTCGCTCGACATCGCCAATGCTTTTAACACTTTGCCCTGGAACACCATACGAGAGGCACTGCGGTACCATGCGGTGCCGCGTTACCTACAACGCATTGTCGAGGCATATTTGTCAGAACGATCTGTGGTGTACCCGGGTCGAGAAGAATGGGGTCGTGCGGCGTTCCGCAGGGTTCGGTGTTGGGGCCGCTACTGTGGAATGTAGGGTACGACTGGGCTCTACGCGGTGCGCTTCTTCACGGTGTCGGCGTCATTTGTTATGCCGACGATACGCTAGTTACAGCGCGTGGAAAGTCGTACCGTCAAGCGGCCATACGTGCAACTGCTGGTGTCGCGCATGTCGTGGGAAGAATACGGCGGCTGGGCTTAGAGGTGGCATTGCACAAGTCTGAGGCCATCTGTTTCCATGGGCCAAGGATGAAGCCGCCTTCGAGGTCAAGCATCACAGTAGGCGGAGTCTCCATCGCTGTCGAGTCGACAATGAAGTACCTTGGACTAATCCTCGATAGTCGGTGGAACTTCGGGCCGCACTTTACACGGCTTGTCCCTAGGTTGTTGGTCACCGCTTCTGCACTCTCGCGCTTGCTGCCCAACCTGGGGGGGCCCGAATGCTCATGCCGGAGACTCTACATGGGGGTCTTACGGTCGATGGCTCTATACGCTGCGCCCGTGTGGGCAGAGGCCCTGACGGCCCGCAACGTCGCTGCGCTGCGAAGGCCGCAGCGCGTGATGGCTATTAGGGTCATAAGAGGGTACCGTACAACCTCCTTTGAGGCAGCGAGCCTCCTAGCCGGATCCCCCCCCTGGGACCTCGAACCAAAGCTCCTCACGTCGCTCTATTGGTGGCGCGTAGAGGCGGTCGAGCGAGGCGAACGCCTGATGCCTCGACAAATTGAAGCACGGAGGGCGGAGCTCCGCCAGGTCCTAGTGGCAGAGTGGCAGACGCGCTTAGCGCAACCCACGGCCGGTCACGCCGCTGTAGCGGCGGTAAGGCCTGTTCTCGAGAGGTGGCTCAATAGGAGCCACGGCGCCCTCAGCTTCCGGCTGACGCAGGTACTCACCGGACACGGGTGTTTCGGGAAGTACCTTTGTCGTATAGGCCGGGAGCAGACGTCCCAGTGTCACCATTGTGGTGACGGCCGCAATGATACGGCGCTGCATACGTTGGCGGAGTGCCCAGCTTGGGCCGAGCAGCGCCGTGACTTGGTCGCGGCTATAGGTGATGCGGGAAATCTCTCGCTTCCGACTGTAGTGTCTGCTATGGTAGGGAGCGAGTCAGGGTGGTCTGCCGTCGCCACCTTTTGCGAGGCTGTGATGCTCGCAAAGGAGGCGGCGGAAAGAGAGAGAGAGGCTGCCTTCTCTCTCCCCTCCCGCAGCAGACGCATTGGGCGCCGAAGGGTGGCCGAATTCCGGCCACCGTAGAGCGCGGCCTGTGGACGACAGATTCGGGGCATCGTGTCGTCCGAACAGTTGCAGGCTTCGAGGCGGCGGCGTGTGTCCCGCGCGCGCCTCATAGTTGAGTCCTGTGGCCGGGTGACGGCCGCAGAGCGGCTGACGGGGCCCACCTGACCATCTGGTGGGTCAATACTTGTCGGGGGGGTGGCGACGAATGCTTTGGCGATACCCGCCCCTTTGACATACGGGTACATGAGGAACACGGGTTGGTTTTTAGTCAGTAAGAGTCTGACAGTCCCCTTCGCCCTTCCCCGAGTGCGACGGGGCTCCATGAGGATTTTCCAACCCGAAACCAAAAAAAAAAAAAAAAAAGAAAGGAATAGTGGTTGGCTTAAATTAATATGGTGTTAATTAATTGATAAATGAGCTAAAAACAATAAAAGACTCTGTTAATTCCATTATAGTAATTTCAATTTCATGCACCATTTAATATGGTAAGTTCAGTATTTGTGTTTAATATAGTTTTTGTAATCTAATATTTTCGCGTGTACTCATTTAAATGAAAGTAGGGTTTTCGGATACTAAGCCTTTCCATTATTGTATAACTACTGTTAGAAATAAATTAGGCAGTACTTTTACTTAGATGTTTATTGCTTTAGCTCGTAACGGAATCCCCTGTCTAGCACTATTTATAATATTAAGGTGAGGGTAAGTTACAATATCAAACAGAGGGCGCTAGTTTCCCTCATAAGAGTTTCCATTAAATAATAAAACTCTGAAAAAAAAAAAAAAAAAAAAAAACATATGTATATACCAAACCGATAAATAATTCAAATATACCTTTTATATATATGAAAAAAAATAACTTAAATTTTTTTGAAAAATAATATTTCATTTTAACTTATCAATGCATTGCAATTCAGAAACGATTGCATTTAAAAAGACAATATTTTATCTGTCTTAATAAAGATCAAGTTATAAATCTTTCAATTTTAGGTCAACCCTGTATGATTTCAATTTCATTAATATTTTGTTGGTGAAGAGCGTAGATGTGGTCAAATTACTACAACTCGAACATGGGCTGGCTCGACCGGGGAAGTACCATTCTCTCATAGAAGCGAGATGAGTGAGAGAGCTGGTTGCCAAAGGGCAAAGCTCTTTCACTGAAAAAGGGAAAGCCCTTTTCCCACCCTTTTCTGTCCTTTCCTGTTGCCGTCCTCTTTTCTACCCCAAAAATAAGAACAAACTTAAAATTCTTTCTTAAAAATCCATTTTTGACTAGTAGACTTCCATTCAGTGTAAAATGAAAATCAAAAATAAGTAACAAGTAATATTTTTAACCTACTTAAAAAATGGAAGAGGTTATCAATTCGTCTGTATCTTTTTATGTTCGTTACCTCATAATTTTCGACTATGTCAAGCGATTTCAATGTTTTTTGTTTCATTTTAAAACTGGTGCTTTCTATGTTCCCATTTCAGTTTAATCTAGTTCTAACAATGGCAACTATGAGAAAACCAATAAGTCTAATATTAGCATTAAGTATGCGTGTGACAAACGAACGAGTAACTTGAACGCGAGAGGATTTTGATTTATTTATATATAAGGGTAGACTTCACAAATGGTTCAATGATGTATATAACAAGGCCTGATAATGTCATCTTGCGAAAATGGAGGAAAATTCTTAACATGTGTAGGCATACAAAATACACATTAAGTTACGTAAGGTGTATTATGTTTGAATTTAAGTGTTAGAAGACAGATTTTGTAATCTTTTTATTTACCCACTTCCAAATAGGATTAGGTTTCTTTATTTATGTGTATTCCGCGATTATTTGAATACTCCTGGACCGATTTAAGAAATTCATTTTTTATCTATAAGGTTGCATACTTCAGGTGGTCTCATAGTCATCCAATCAGGTTTTTATATTGGGATCTTTTAAAAATTAAAATAAATCGAAACGAAATTTGGAAATCAATTCTTTGTATATAAATGCTCATTTGAAAAAGTCTAATAATAAATTCTAAATATCTGCACCAAAATCGACTAAACACATTATGTTGATAAACGAACACTACTTTTTATTTACTTTCCAATAATCAAATTTAATACTTAACTAAATAAAAACGATCTTTTATTATCTTAACATCTTTTGACGTAGTTTTTACTGTTGTGGTTGATTATAGAATCAAAAATAAACTTATATCATTTAACGTTTTCTCTATGATAATATAGACCCCTAGCAGGTTCGTTTCAAATTTGGTTAGGTAGAGAGAGGAGCTTGGACAGAGGAGGTGAGTTTTTCACGCGCGTTAGATAGGGGCCCCTTAAACCTACACCTGGGTCGCAAGTCCCAGGCACTGTTGAAGCTCCTCTCTCTGCAACGCGATGGACCCGGCACCCGTACGCTGAATCCATGGAATGCTGAGAGGTTTCATCTCTTCTAATTTCAGATAATCTAACATCATGAATACCTTAATATTCCTAATCACGATTGTATAATATGTGACTGCAAAGCTGAACTCGATTAGTATCACTCGGATAAACTGGGTGAGCCCAAATCTAGTAAAGATCCTTAGGAATTCGAGATACTCGTTGACTGTTCACTGGGTAAGGGACCTTGCTCGCATTTGTATAGCAATTATAGACGTAAAAAAAATGCCAATTTGACGCCATTTATTATGAATACTGCATTTTCTTGTATTCCTTGAGACTGACATGATGTAAACTAATATTTCTAAAAGGAAGAGTATAATTTATAATTGCAACCGAACCACCAATTAAGTTGGCAATGATACCTTTATATTCAATTTGAGTAATGTTTTCATACTCAACACAAGTGCACTAAGACATTACCCAAAGGTGTCCTGTACATTTTTGCTATTATTTTTTCTCAGTATTCATTTCTACAATATTTGTGTCAATCATTGTTATAGACCTTAGTTTAAAGATTTTATTACCTGTCGAATTGTAATATTGACGGAAACACCAAAGAACTTAAGAATTGGTTTCGTTACTAACTGTTTACAATATTCAATATCAATTATCGAATAATGTAGAAATGTAATATTATAGTTAGTTATCATTTATTAATTTACCTTGAATCATTTGTACCGTACTGGGATTTATCCTAGTAATAAAACCCAACGGGAAAGTCAAAAAAAAACAATTATCATCTAATGCTACTAGACAGAAGCTTAAGGTGAATTTTAACTAGATAAGTATAACATAAATGACGAATATTAATAGGTTCGTGTATCCTAAAACGAGAAAAGCCAATCTCACAATGCATCCAGAATTAGAAATATCAGGGACATTATCCACATTTTATAATTTATAGCAATTGGATTCTTCAAATTTTATGCAGTAATCGGTAAACATATTAAACAATCAAATTCAACTAATATCATGTCAACTTTTACAAATTCCTATTTTTCTTAATATCCATATGTATAGAATTAATTGTAACTTCTTAGCCATTGAATTTATAAGTTTATAAATTGTTAATATAATTTGACTGGAAAAATTTAATTAGAAAATTAGACTATGAATTATTTTTATCCTCTAGCTGATACACACATACATATGTATGTGTATCTTAGGCTACGGATACCTTCGAAAACAAGTTATTGTGCTATTCAATATATAATAACTAGCTTCTAGGACAATGAGAGCATTGGAAAGCCTCACCTCACCATAATCGGCAGGTTGACTTCATCCCATAACAGCTGAGGTTGAATGAAACCTCGAAACATGTTACAGAAGGATCGAACGTAATGCATAACATTAATGAGTTCTTTCCTTGTCTCTTTAATAAGAGGCGCCACAAGAGAAACGTTAGTAGTTTATGGAACATACATCGGAGTTGAAAATAATTTGAATTAAAATATTACTGTTGAGAACATGTGCAAACTTTTAAGAACCAAAATTTTGTTGTGACACTGAACATGTCACTGAATAACCCGGTATCTTATTATTTAAATGTATGTTAATCCTATATACACAAATATTATATAACAGGACTCAGTAAATCAAATAAATTGTGATACTGAAAGTTTATTGTCACAACATAGTTTCAAATTGTTGGTTTGCCGTTTGCCATTTGCCAGTGGACATTAAAATATAATTTATAATAGGAACAAAAACAGTTTTGAAAAATCCATAATAATTTTAGTTTTACTTCAGATTTGCAAATCCCCTCAATACCGATTCTAAAATGTCGACATAAACATTGTCGGCATCGAATTTCTGTCTAAAGTTTTCGTAGTCCACTGGGTTGGTAGTTCTGAGTACCCTCAGAAAATGCCAGTAAGCACGTTTTTGGTACGGGTTGCATTTCTTGCAAATATTTTCAGTGGCTTCTTGAACTATACCTGAAATACATTTCACATTTCAACAGTTATACCAATGAGAATGTATTTTATGTTAAAATTGGCATTTAGTTTGAAATTTTCAAATGAATTGTTCAAACAATCAAATAAAAATAATAATAATTATTATTATTATTATGTTTCTATTTCAACAATAAATAACTTTTTACAGTGAAAGCACCTTCTTGGGAAAGTGTTTGATAATCGGATATGCTCTCGGGTTGCCAATACAGTGATAGTATGTTACGAATCTGCGCAAATCATGTTCAATAATTATAGCTGTATAAATACCTCGATAGGTTTTATAGACAGGCGTGCACGGTCCCCTGTCCAATAAGCAGTCTATTAAGCTCTTAAATTCCTGAGGGTCTTTTTCCATCTTATCCATATCCAATTTAACAACATCATACAACTCGGGATCAGCAACCGCAAACGCGATTACAGCTAAGAATATTATTGTCTTCATTATGATGAAAAATCCGAAGAGTCACCTGAAAATGTATTTTATAAATAGAAGATAGTTATAAATAATTTTAGTATTTTTATTAGATTTTTAGATTTTTAGAAAATCCTTACCGATCTATCAAAGCCCAACTGTTTGGATTCTGTAAAAATGTTGTAAAGTAATTCGTATTTATACTCGGATCAGTAACAACAATTTATAGTAATTATTAATTTGAAATTCATAAATAGTTTATTTATGTAAAAAAAGTTGATTTAGAATCGATAATAATCATAAAGAACATTAAACAGGAAATGTGTTAGTCAAATACATATTTATATACCAAACAGATCAATAATTCAAATATACCTTTTATATATATATGAAGATTGAAGGTATTGTTTCTATGAATGATTATTTATATTTTATATTTCAAAACAAAATTTAAGGATTTGATCTCATTGAACGTATAGCAAATCTGAAACACTTAACTAAGTAACAAAACGCGAAAAATTCGTTACATCGTCTTGGAAAACATGATTTAACAAAACAAAGCTTAGACCTGCCTCAAGGAAACCGGCTTTTAAATGACTCTCAGAGAGATATCGACGTCATACTTAAAACACAAGGATTAGAATTGGGGGCTGTCCGAGCGCGACATATTGGAAACTGGAACCTGGAGTTCCAGTGTGGACCGGAGCTTCTCGAAGCCGAACGTGGTGTCGCCACAGAGAGCGCAGTGAGTCAAGGCGTTGAGGGTTGTACGTTGATACCGCACTGTCTCCCACGAGGCGGTTTGCATGCTAGCTGGAAATTCTCCCTGGGAGCTGGTAGCCCAGGTTCCGGTGGAGGTGTATCGACTTGTATATTTGTGGGGAATTAAGGTGTATAATGTTTGAACAAGATAGATTTTGTAATTTTGTTATTAACCTACTTAAAAATAAGATTATTTTCTCAATGCGTCGGAATCTTTTTTTATATGTGTTCCGCGATTATTCGAATACTCTGGGACTGATTTAAGAAATTCATTTTTTATCTATAAGGTTGCATACCTCAGGTGATCTCATAGTCACCAAATCAGGTTTTTATATTGGGATCTTTCAAAAATTGAGAGACATCAAAAAAATAATAATTGGGAAATCAATTCTTTGTATATAAATGCTCACTTGAAAAAGTCGTTCTTCACGGTTATAGGATAAAACATCGTAATGTATTTCTTTCTTTAGATGCTCATTTTTACCAATTTCAGACTTCTGAGCTCGACTTTTGTCATACAAGATGCACGTAAGGAAGGTCTCTCCGTCTTGAAACGTCTATCCTATCCTATTTAATAATTACATTTAAAATATAGAAAACCAGGAAGTACAAAGAAGGAAAAAATAAATTAAATACTATTTCCTAACTTACCCTATCTAATAATAAATTCTTAATATCTGCACAAAAATCGACTAAACACCTAATGTAGATAAACGAACACTATTTTTAATTTACTTTCCAATAATCTAATTTAATACTTAACTAAATATAATTAATGTATTACTATCTAAATATCTTTTGAAGTGGTTTTTACTGTTGTGGTTGATTATAGAATCCTAAATAAATTTATATAATTTAACATTTTCTATATATAATAATATTATTATATACGAGAGGGTATTCGGACGCAAGGCCGTAAACATTGACTACGTGTTTAACAAGTTTTTAAATTATTGAATATACTATTTGCGACAGTGTAATAATATAAACCGATAAAAAATAATGCAATAAACGTCATCTATTGTAGGCAAAGACATCAGTGATCAAAAAGTGCGAAAACAATTAAGAAAATATTAGACTGTTCATCACCGCTGTTTTTAGGTTTTGTGTACTTTTGACAAACTTTTCCAACAGAGACTAAAATTATTGCAGTGTTCATTTACAATAAACGCATACAGTGAAAGTGTTGAGTTAAAAAATAGCATAGTGAAAATTGGACATGAAACAACCACAAAGAGAATGATTTGCAATTTTGTATAGATTCCATAAATCAGAAAGTAGCCAGCAACATCTGTTGAAACAAACGTGAAATACGAAAGATACGCATAAAATACGCATAAAGCATACGAAATCGACCGCGACATAGTAGATCTTTACTCAGTTTGTAGTCAAACCGCTAGAGGGCGCTATTCACAACTTTTACATTTATAATCATACCCTAACAAAATAACATTAGTAAAAATAAGGAAAATCATGGACGAAATTATGAATGCGCTTAGGAAAATACAAAAAGATCTAGATGACCAAAAATTGGAAATCAGAAAAAGTGGGAAAACTATAACAAAACAAGTTACACAGAATGTTAATAAAATATTGAAAGAAAAATTGTTAAACATTAAAGAAAATCAAGAAAATATGAAAGAAAAGATAGAAAATCAAGAGAAAAGAATATACTTCTTGGAAAAACAGGCCAGGCAAAGAAACTTAGTTTTCTTTGGAATTGAAGAAAAGGAAACCTCATATGAAGGACTACCAAACCTTTTCATTGATTTTATAAAAGAACACTTCTCTATTAATATAGAACCAAGGGAAGTACAAGAGTTAAGAAGAGTTGGGAAACCCGGAGAAAGGCCCCGACCACAAATTGTGACCTTTCTAACCCTCGGCATAAAGATCAATATTCTTAAACAAAAAAGTAATTTAAGAGACATTCAATATTATTTGCAGGAAAGATTACCCAAAACAAGTATTGATTAAAACGAGAGAATTGTAAGAACAAGTAAAGTTAGAGACAAAAAAAAGGAAATAAAGTTACAATTAAATATGATGAACTGAGAACATTAAATCTAATAGCAAAAGGGTGCTTTCCACTTCACCAGAAAATAATAATTCTCATCCAGAAAGCAAGATAGTACACAAACCGTTAAAAATAACAAAATCACGAAAACACATATATTTATTTTTATCTAATCTAACCTAACAAATGACTTTGTGTGGCCCCGGAGTGGTGATAATATCTTTGAAAGAAATTTAGCCAGTTTATAATAAAAATTATATTTTATTAGGGATTCCTACCAGCCCTTTGCTTTCCTCCAATAAAACCTCTAATATATAAAAGGTTTGTAGATGACACCACAATATGAAATAAAAATAAAACATCTGCTATTCTTAACCACCTTAATTCTACCAATAGCAAGATTCAGTTTACTATAGAATTAGAGGCAAATAATTCTTTAGCTTTCCTTGATATACTTGTCATTAGGAACCCTGACAGCACTTTGGGACATACTGTTTATAGGAAACCCACACATACGGATAGGTATCTCAATGGCAACTCATACCACCATCCTATCCAGTTAGCTACCGTTGGCAAATCTTTGTTACAGAGAGCCCAATACCTTTGTGATGCTGACCACCTAGAGGCAGAGCTGCAGCATGTAAAACATGCTCTCACCACCAACAACCTGCCCGTGCCTCGCCAGCATCGCAAGAACCACTTGAAGCCACCCACAGTTGAGCGACAACCTGCGATACTACCATAGGTACTATACTACCATAGGTACCATAGGTACCATAGGTACTATACCATAGGTACCATAGGTAGATACTACTGACAGAATAGGCTACATCTTGAAGAAGGTTTCGATCAAGACTATTTACAAACCACATAAGAAAGTGAGCCAATTCTTGAGACCTATCAAGAGTACCATTCCTTTGTAACAAGCGGGTGTATACAAACTTGATTGTGATTGTGGCTTATCATACATTGGACAAACAAAGAGGAGCATCGGTACAAGGGTGAAGGAACACATCTCAGACATCAGAAATAGGCGTGCGTCGAAGTCAGCAGTGTGTGAACACGCAATGGACCAACCAGGCCACTACATTCGGTTTCATAAACCACAAATCCTCGCTCTAGAAGACAGGTACATACCGAGGTTAATCCGCGAGGCTATTGAAATTAAAAAACATCCACATTTCAATAGAGAAGATGGCTGGAACCTACCCAACACCTGGGACCCCCTCCTTAAAAATATAAATACCCATGTCCGTGACCACACCGCAGGACCTCGTGACACCGTAAGCGCATTGTGCCAGCATCCAGAGCGGTACGCCAGAAAATTAAGAAATCGATGGTGGTAGATGATAAATAACAAGGACTGACTGACATACATTCACATCTTGTCTGCCCGTGATCACGGTTGCTGAAAAGTAACCGAAACGTCGGGATTATTTAGTTTAATAATAATAAAATCCGCGTAGTATATCCGAAAATATTAGTTTCATTTAAATGAAGAATACTATAAATTATAAAAAGGAAACGACACAAATAAGCAAAAACAAGAAACATCTCCCAACCCGGTTGGTCAGCGTGGAAGATTATGACCAAAACTCTCCAAAGAAAACAAATAATAATTTACCTAAAATTATTCAATCACCCAGAATGACTAAAACTATTTATAAAATATACATACAACGTTAGAACTTTATCGTCTTATGAACGTATAATAGAACTATCAGGAAGAACTAAAGAACGTAAACTTTGATGTTATTGGAATTTCGGAAACAAGACGTTTGGGTACTAAATTAGAAGAATACAAAATTTTTATATTGTCACACAGGCGTAACTAAAGGGCTGTATGGAGTAGGATTTCTAATAAACTTAAATCAATAGAAAAACATAGAAATCTTCACCGGCGTCTCTGATAGAGTTGCACTATTAAATATGATCTAATCTGAAATCTGTATAAAGTTATGGATCTTGCGCATAACACATATTTGATCATAGGTGATTTAACAAAATAATAAGATAACCTAAACCCGATTAACATCTTATAATGAATGGTAAAGTTAATGTATATTTTACTCTACATTGTCTGTTGTCTTTAAAACGTCGCTAAGATTGTACATTTCAGTCTACTATAATTCTTATGATTGTTAATTTAAGGGTGTACAATACAGGGTACATTATTATTATTATTATATAGGAACTAGCAAATTAAATAAAAACCTATACAATATAGTTTAATATCAGTTTTGACACTATATGATTTTTTAAATATTTATTTCGAATATTCCTAACAAAGTACTCTTCGAAATAGTCATTTGTTTTATGCTATATCCCCAAATTCCTAAAGAAAAAATAATTTTACTTTAAAACAGTTTGATGGCAACAAAGATTTGCGCCCAATAGTAAATTAAAAGTATAACAATTAGGTCGATGTAATATCATTTTGTCACATATTGTAATTAAAAATTGTCATTGCTATTACGAATAATCTTTTTTTAATCTTATTTCTGTTAATTGTTTTAAATGTAATGGTAATTTATTTTGTAATTACAAACTAGTTATAAATAGACTGATTTTGGAATATTCTACAATAATTATACTAGATCACCATCGATAAAATCATAAGGTAAGAAAATAAAATGTAATGTAATCTGTCTTTATATACTTTTTCCAAATTGGAAAATATTTTTACTCATTAAAATTGTATTTTTGTTGGTATTTCTCTAGATTTTTCTTCATTATGAAGTCTATAGTTTTATTTGCGGTTATTGCAATTGCGTTTGCTGAATACCCTTATTACAACCTCGTTAAATTGGATATGGACCATATAAGTAAAGATCCTCTTGAATTGCGGAGACTCAGTGACTGTTTGTTAGACAGAGGACCTTGTACACCTGTTTATGACACGTATAAAGGTATAAAAATATTAAAATATCAAACAAAATAGGCGGAATCACATTTATTTAGAAGTTTTTACAAAATGAGTTATAAGTATTTCATAGTTTTTATTAGTCCGCATAGCAATTAATACTTATTTTTGTGGGCCTGTGCTTTTTTATTATAAATTTTAAAATATTTTTTTTCACAGCTGTCACCAAGGAAGCTATTGAGAGTCTGTGTATGAAATGTAGCCCGTACCAAAAACACATTTTCTGGCAATTTTTGCAAGCACTTAGAGCTTTCTCTCCGAATGATTACCTCATGTATAAACAAAAGTACGATGTCGATAATAAATATTTCGGCATTCTGGAGTCAATATTGAGTCAGTTCAATGATTCATATTAAAAAATGTAACGACTACTCCTCATAATATATCTCCAAAATATAATTAAAGATTTTTTTTCTAACTATTGTGTCAGTATCTTTAACATCGATTACAAATCATTTTTATGAGTATTATTGTTCAGACTAACAATAATAAAAAAAAATTAATATACAGTATAAAGTTTATATTACAATTTTGTTTGTAAAATTATTTCTTTAACTTTATGAATTAAATATACTGTCTGGACGAGCGATATAAAAATACATATCTTTGATTCTTCAATAATAACAGATATTTTTCTTATCTTACATTTTACTTCTTATAGTTATCATCGCATTTTTAAATACATTTTAGTCGTATTGTAGACGAACCCAGAATCACAGACGGATTAGAACTGTAAAGCCTTCGACGGGACGTGAGTTCTCTTTTTTTCTTCTACATCTACATATATACTATGGGGAAAATTTTGGAATGTTGATTGACGTAGTGTCTACGTCACATAATCGTACTAAGGGCCGTAGGTTAGGATGCGTCCACATCACTTATGTAAATATACCTTTCATCATAAGAATGTACGTGCGTCACGAACATTATTTTCATTCACTTGCAGGATGTGGACCTACCACTTTCCCAGAGAATTACAAAATGAGATTACAGGTATAATATTCAGGTACCTTCTTTACCTTTAATCATTTACCATCTAACGTACCGTCTGATCAAATAAAAAATATAGAAGTACCGTAGTATATATATTTGGAGATTGTTTAAGTCTTAAAATACTCTTTGGAAAAAAAAATGAAAAGATCCTTAAAAAGTAAATAAATATTTCCATATAATAAATTAAATTTTTTTATTTCAAACAGTTTAATTAAAAATATGTACATTAAGTATTTTTCAAAATTTAAATATATTCAAGGTTCACCGTCTTATTCCTCCCTTCAATGTGATATGAGCCACATAAACATTTGACATGTCTAAAATTTTAAGGCATTGATTTTTATAAGCATAGCTGGTGAAAAGCATACTAAAAAGATTTTATTCCTTAACTAATATGCTGATTCATGGTACGACGTGGGGTATTAGGTATATAGGTTAATAAGTAATAATTTATTGGATTGCAAGAAGAAACTAGGTTTTTCTTATCCAATTCATTTTTATTAAAGAAATATATCTTACAAAAATGAAAATATTTTGGCGGTTTTGAAGCAAAGTATTTATCTAGCGATTTTCGGACATCTTCGACATAAGTGAAGTGCTCCTAGCGTTAGATAGGGGCCCTTAAACCTACACCTGGTCGCAAGTCCTAGACGCTGTTGAAGCTCCTCTCCCTGCAACGCGATGGACCCGGCACCCGCATGGTGAATCCATGGAATGCTGAGAGGTTTCGTCTCTTAAAAATGACAACATTGATTTTAATAAGTAGTAATCAGAAAGGGATCAGTCTGATGATATTGCTGAATGATTTACAACTTTCCAGCCTTAATTGAAAAAGATTTCCTAGGTTGATTTTGCTGCATGTGGACGAGCATTATCATACAACCACATCACTTGTCCCTTGGTCTTTTTTCCTCCAGAGCACCACTTAATTTGATCTGTTGGGTCTGGTAAAGCTCAGCTATTACAGTTTGCTCAGGATAGAGAAGCTCGTGATAAATGATTCTTTCCTTCCCGCCAGACACAGATTAAATGTTTTTTCATGAATATTTGGTTTTGCAACGGATGGAGATGGCTGGTCTGGATCAACCAATGCTTGCCTACATTTAGCATTGTTGTGCAAATCTATTTTTCATCACCCGTAATGTTTTTATGTAGAAATATATATATATATATATATATATATATATATATATATATATATATATATAAAATAAAATCAAATATATTTATATTTTTTTAATCGAGAAAGCAAAATCATGCAAATGGCAACTTTTTGTTTTTTGTTTTCCTCTGTCCGTTTATGAGAAACCCATTTTCCTTCTTTTTTTCTTCTTCTCTTCTTTCTTCTTCTTCTGTATTTCACTTATGTCTGCAATTGTACTGAAATTGCTTGGTAAGTGGCTCCTATTTGTTCAGGAAATTACTATTGAGTTTGATATGGATTTTCATGTAATAAAACTTGAAATTATTCATACTCAATTTTTTTTGATAACACCTGATGGATCTTCCTGGACTAAAAATTCCATCACGATTTCTTGCAAACCGCTTTTTCAAGGTTAAATGGCTCATAGAATGTTCGCCCAATATCGATATATTGCCATAGCTTTAGCAGCACTTTTATTCGTTTGAAAACTGAACAGGATGCAATTGCGTAAATGTCTATCGAAATACATCTTATACAATTTATATACAGGAAATAACTACTTGAAAACGACTGATATAACTGCTACAATAGTCACTATACACGCATACAAATCGGCGGACGAGTTCGATGCGTTCAAGTATTTTGTATCGTGTAAGAAACTTAGAGCCTATTTTCTACTTGCACACCTATTTAATTTTAACCACCGCAAATAACATAGTTTTTGTAATATAAAAAAAATAACTAATCGGTTGTTAGAAATGATAATTGATTTATAACAATGTTACCTATCTTTTGACATGAAACACAATTTAAACCACAATAATCGTTCATAACAGTTATCATCGTTTACAAATAATCATTTTTCAATTTTGTGGCTGTTAATGTCTTTTAAATTAACAATAATCATAAATTGTTATTGCTAACAAATTATAAATGGAGGTAATTTCTAAAACAATGAACAAAATTATAGAATTTTGACATTAATTGGTAAGAAATTAATACAAAAGAGACTAATAATATGTATATATATTTAAGAGCGTCAGAGTGGTGCCTCATGGTGGTCTCGGCTATAAATATCCATCATAGGCGATGTAACGATTGAAATTGTAACAATTTGTATTGTAAAAACACACTTGTACTGTCCAACGTCTTATTACTCGATTTCATTACAATTGTATTTAAAATCACACTCAAATAATAAGAGGAAAATGGATTATGAGCCAAAAGGTTAGACTTGTGCACTTCGTTTGACGGCTGTCCATAGCACGATGGCCGTCCTCACTCTCAGCGACAATAGCTGCCCTATTCGGCATTGGCCGCTCATAATTTTTATGAAACAAATCGACTGAATTACTTATTAGGTTTATTATTAAACTAATTCAAAATCAGCGCGCCAACACATATATATATATATATATATATATATATATATATATATAAACTTTTCATCATAATAAAGACAATAATTGCATTCGTGATTACTGAACTCGAATATTATATAATATTGATGTTAATAAACAAATCTAGTCAAAAACATTTAAAATCTTTAAAATGTCCTATTCTCTTAGGTATAGTAAATTAAACAAATAGTAAATAATTAGTTAAAGAGTCAATATATTTTATATAGGATATACTTGTGTATGTAGTCATAGAGAGTCGTACAGATTAAATTACCATTATCAGACTTATCTGATTAGATACATTATAAATTGTAAAGAATCACAATTATCATTTTACGATTTTAAATTGAATTTAAAAATTAAGAAAGTACTACATATAAATTGTATTTCGTGATATAAAGATGTGCGTTCATTGACTTAAAGCAAAAATTCACTAGTCAGAATGTCATTAAATTTTTTAATCAATAAATGCATAGTCACTATTTCCTGTGTAGAAAGTCGCGGATACAACTAATTAAAAATAAAATTCTTAATCCACCTTCATAACATATGTCTAAAATATTTTAAATTACCAGATTGACTTGATTGACTTGCATAATTGACTTTTGTGGAAGCACACTGTTGATAATGTTATTAAAATTCGTCTATAAATTGTTGGAAAGGAAAAATTTATGAAATCTAGTAAGAAAACATATGATTGTTGATTAAGTCTAAGTAATATAAGAATCGTTTATGAAATCACAGTAAAAAGAAAAATAAACCAATTAATTAATAAAGTTGTTACAAACTATTGAATCCTTCAACCGAATATTTTTTCAATAATATTAGGACAAAAATTGTTTTAAATTAAACTATTTTGATATCATTTGTAAACAAGATGCTTTGCACACTTAGCATTCTAGTGTGAAGGTCTCCAGTCTGACAGACGCTCTTAAATTATATTTAACTAGTTCCTAAACTATGGGATACATATCACACAGCATTACTACGTTTTACCTCAGAAGAGCTCTTATATATTTTAAAAATAAAAAAATCATAAAATTTTACTGTTAGCTGTAGGTGCGTGTGCAGATCCGCAGGTGAAGGGAAAGTACGAGGACGACAATATTTCACTATAATGACCTCAATCAAATGAATCAATTATATTTATAAGTGAGCTCTTGCACTGTGTAATTGTTCTGAAAGAAACTCAATAGAGAATTTTAATAATTTTTAATAGCCTATTGCATATTTAATATTTCGTTTTGTTACATTTTATCGAGTTACTGAAACTTGCTACATTAATACATTTTACAGTATTGGTAAGACTGGTAAAGATACTGGTTTGTATTTTTCTAGTTCCTTCATCAAGAGGTCGTAATATATATGTTCAGGATCATATTTCTTCCAAAATTCATTGTACTCCTGTGGGAATACAGGTTTAATTATATGAAGGAACCTCCAAAACAATTTTTTTTGATCTGGACTACATCTTCTGCAAGCCTGTGATACCGCCTCTGCAAGATTTTCTGTAACAGCCCAAAAAGAATAGACATAAATATATCATAAATTATTATAACCTTGCGATGTTATAGAATTTAGTTATTGGAATAACATAGGTTAAAATAATAGTACAAAGTGATGTTGCACGTTTAATTACTTTTATAACTCGCTCCTACCCTGCAGCAAGGTCCTCTGTCCAGAAAGCAATTAATGTAGCTGATCATTTTGAGAGGTTGTGCTGCTAACGCCTCTATATCCAGCCCAGTATTATCTGTGATGTAATAATCTATTGGGTCTGCAGCAGCTAGTGCCCCGAGGGCAATAAGAATAAATGTCTTCATTGTGAAATCTGTAACAATAATCAAGCAGTTGATATTATTCAATTATGATTAATATTTTACAATGCTTACAATAGGACGTGAATCTAAAATTGTAATCAAAATTTTACATGAATAATAACGGAAATGCCTAAAAGTTCATATTATGCAGACTCATTGTGTCAACTCAACAATGAATTCAAATTAATAAAGGTATCATCATAGTTTCACTAGATACAATTACTTTTCCCTGCTACTTTGGCCGGGTAACTTTTTTTATGGTAAAGGTGGCAAATGAGCAGACAGCCTACCTTATGAGAGGTAGTTAATATCGCTCATGGACATCTACAACCTGGTGTTGCAGATATGTTGCCTGCCTTGAGGTGAAGGGAAGAATGAAAGGATGCTAATAGTCTAATAACCGTCTTGTCAAAGACCATTGCTGTTGATCTGAATTGAGAGTTGAGTTCTGTGAGTCGTTAGTACCTAGCTAGTATGGACCCCGTTCAACCCGCAGTTGGACCCTATACGAGTGAAACACACTGAACACCTCAAAATAGACTTAGATTGATGCATGACGAGAGGTCTTCTCAATATCAACATCCCGGGATAGGAAAGGGTGGGAAAAAGGAAAGGACAACCGGTTCTCTCACTTATCGGACGAAACGCAGCTATTATAGACTACTTCACTGCGATCTTCTATGACAGGATAATACTTCTCCGGCCGCGCCAAAACATTTTCGAGGTGTAGTTACTTTACCACAGCAAGGCTCTATCACATCCACAATTTTTTTAGAGAGCAATTTAAAAAACTATAGGTATGACATCCAACCGGTAGGAGCATTCATACTTTGTGTTACGAGTATATATATACAATACCACTCTTATGTCTTAACCCTGCAGCAACTACACAACATTTTGTGATAAATTATAGTCTTATATTTTGATGTCTAAGCTACATTACCATAAAGTTTCATCAAAATCCGCTGGGGAGGTTGTGCTTGGAAAAGCAAAAGAGTAAAAGATGAATGCGAAGGTTTAGGCTGTTGTGTTAAAATCCAAAGATTCTCTAAAACTTAAAAAAACATAAAAAGTGTACATTATTATGACTAAAGCAAATTTATTGTTCCACATTTAAATTATAAGATTAATTCAACTTACTGTTGTTAAATCCCTGAACAAAAATAGTTAACAATAAGTTAAACTAAAATAGAATTTTAAATATTATACATTCTTTTTTATATAATTCGTATTATAAAATATCACATTCAACTAAGCCAGCAAAATACATTACAATATAATTAATCACGTAATGCAAATTTTAATATAATATTTATGGTGAGGAATATCAGTTAAATATATTAAATATACGGAAATGTTTGTGACAATAATGTAAACATTGAATTTGGGCTAGTTTATTAAAAATAAACACATTCTGTCAGCATGCTAAATGTGCTGTGCTGTTTTTAATTCTGTAACATATACCATATATGACAAATCTGCTTCCTCAAAAAGATCATAAATTTCAAAGCAAAATTGTTGCCAACATTGAGCGGTACCTCATTAGTATACGAGTAACGAGACTTCTTTAAACCATTTTGACAACTTTGATTTTAAACAAACGAATCAAATTAAGTAAGTACTTAAATTTAATAAGTACTTAATTTGATTCATTTGCTAAAAATGCAGTTGTTGCAATAACTGATTTCGTAACACGTTAGTGGGGAGAAAATTTTAATTAGTCAACTTCTATATAAAACTCAAATACTTGCGTTATTCATAGAAAATATTTGACAGTAAACTAATTTCTTGTTCAAAATGAAGGTCGTTATAATTTTAGCGACACTAATAACACTGGTCTTGACGCAGGACACATATAGCTCTGATCTGGAAAATTTTGACATTGACGAATTATTGGAGAACGATAGACTTTTGGAATCTTATGGCAAATGTCTTGAGTACAAAGGACCTTGCACTTCACAAGGAAGGGAATTTCGAAGTAAGTGAGCATATCTATTACATATATTACATTTTAAGTTCCTGTAAATTACAGATTATTATTTTGATTCGCTTATACTTAATGTGCTAATTTACACAATTTCTCCTGTTGATATATAAACTATAATTATGTATAATTCAAATAAATTTTATAAAATAAAGATGTATAAATATTATCATCTGTGTGTTTACCACAAGTTTACATAGACTATCTATATACGGAGAGTGTTCCCTTTTTTATTAAATCTTCGCACATTGTCATATTAACGTCGGTTAGAGAATTAAAAAAAAGAAAATTCTTTCTATGTAGTTCGACCATACCAACCTGTGAAAAGCGTACTGTAAATATTTTCACTTATATAATATTTTAAAGAATTTAATAACACTAAAACTTGACTAATAGAAATATCACAATTTTTTTATTCTACATTAAAGAAATTCAGCAAGTCTTTCATCAGTTGGACTTAAAGATTTATCGTATATCTCCTTACCCACTTATTTGCTTTAATAGTTTTTTTTTTTATAATGTATCTAGGAAGGTATAACTTCTGCCTTTCATAAAATATTTAACATTCATAGATTTTTTGCTACCTACTTGTATAAACGTTTACTGTCATGGTGGTGTCTATCGGTTTTCAGAACTAATGCCAGAAGCAATTAGAACAAATTGTCTTAAATGCACCCTGAAGCAACGTGAAATGGTCCGAAAAGCAGCTAAAGCTCTTAATGTTAAACTGCCCAAAATATGGAACGAGCTAGTAAAACAAGAAGATCCTAAAGGGGAGTTCAAGCAAAAGTTTGAAGATTTCCTTCAAAGATCCGATTAATAGTCTTTACTTTATTGCATTATAATTTTAACAGTAAACAGCTTTTTCTTCATTATTTTAATAGCAATGTTTCATTTAATTGTATTAGGTAATTAAAAAATCAACTTTGTAACATCACATTTATAATAAAAATAAAATAGTTATTGTGAACCATAATAAAAAAGTAATATTTGATTTATATCATGAAAATTATTATTTATATTTATTATTGATAAAAATATTTATAACAAATTGTGATTATCTCCTGAGAAGCTTTTTTGTTCAACTGAATGTTAACATTCGTTTGAAATTAATCTTACACATTTAATTTCGAAGCGGATGTCGTCAAGCTCAAAACAGGTACCAATTTATTGATGCTGGTCAAAATAAAATTTTATTAGGTTAAAAACCGTGCATAAACCGAAGACATATCGCTCATCATATATAAATATATGTGTTAAATATTGTTAGCGAACTTGATTATGTGAAATATTTTGAATCTTGGTCTTTTAGAAGTCATGTAATTTTAAATGCAATTCTATAAAAATATAACATTGGAATTATGTTGCTTTGTACAATTATAATAATTGCAATTTCAGTGTCTGCACATAACAACACAATTTTCACTTGTTAACTGTTTCAAAAATAATTATTGTCAATTTCGTCTTAAGATTTACAATGTTTGTTTGACAAGGGGTTGGAAGGACTACAAATGTTCCGCTAATTAGGGAACGCTATTTACTTATTACTCAAGTATTGTATATATCGGATTTATTACAAATTCATTATTTTAAAGAGAGGACGCCAGCCTCGCCGACGTCACTAATGTCACTTGTTTCAGTACGTTCCAGATATTTTAAAATGAAACTTCAATTCTTCTAAATGTTCTTGTATTTCTCGAAGGTTCTTCATAATCACATTCTTTATGATCCGCACTCGCTGAACTCTGTAGTCCGTTGTCGTGCGTCCAGACGTCATATTTATACCAGAATTCAAACATAGTTCTATTCTCTTTTATTTCGTTTTACTTTTAACAATAGTAACGAAGACCAATAAGTTGTTATAAGAATTGATGACAGCCTTTAGTTATTTTCATGTTGCATCCGTCATTGAAGCTGCTTGCGCCGATATGTACAATAATTCGTTTTTATTCTTTAACGCAAATAAAATTATAATTTTATGAACATTAAGGGTGTCTGGTCACGGGGATGCCGAGGTTAAGGTTCTGGAAATAATTAATGTGCTTTTTAGTAAGATTCTGGAGGAATTAAGGTGAAATTCTTATATTATGCGTTACGTTTCACGACATATGTCAATTAGTGTTTATTATTTTCTAGTCCCTTTTGTTTTTTTTTATATATAAATTTTCATGGATTTTGCTTTTTGTTTTTGATAAAATCTGTTTTGTAATTGATGTCCCACCACATTGACCCACTAAACCAGACTGGATGGAAACCGTTCTGCTATTTGTACCTGAGCTATGAGTATATCTCTATCTTAATAGGCTATCAAATAAGCTTTACATAAATTACCAACCGTAGGCCTATCTTGCGAAGTGTTTCGGCGGTCCAGTTCGTTACCTCGAATAAGTATGAAATTTATTTATATGTTAACGGAAATGTATGTAATCCGTCATTGTATACAATTCCTAGGAAATGTATGTAATTCCTAAAATCGCACGTAAATGTGTGAAATAAATTATACTATACTTACACATTACAAATTTCCTAAATAGCAATCGAAAATGTAAAATGTAACATTTAAGATATTGGTTGGTACGTGGGGACAGCGGGACGAGGGAAGGGTATTCAGAATCACGCATCGCTCTTATGAAAGAGCCATTTTATAGGACTTTGGCGTCATTAAGAATATTAACAAACGCTAAAAACACTTTTTTTATTGAAAATGAACGTTATAAGGAGTTAATTAAAGAAGTTTCTACGGCAAAAACATATGCTAGAAAAACTTCTCGTGATTATTAGTTAGATAAGGTTATATTATTATTATTTTATGGTATGACTGTTACCCGATTGTCTCAATAAGTGTTATAATAAAAAAAATATTATTACCTACGTGTATTATTACAGAAAGCATTTACTTTATACATTTCCTTACATAATATTGCAATTATATACAACTCCGAGAAAATTTATACATTTCGTAGGATATCATATTCATTAAATAATTTTTCAAACAATATTTTATAAATTTCCTAAATAGTATCGGAATTGTACACATTTCCTAGGATTTGAATCCAATTCCTTGATTTCATACATTTCCGGTAACATATACAGAAGGAAGAGAAGAAATATATTTTTCATTTATGTTTTTACTTCATCTGTCATTTTATAAATTAACTATTGTCCAAATTAATTAAAATTTCAAGAAAAAATTCTAAATTCAATTCTCTTCTTCATCTCTTCTTTTTCTTGTTCTTCATCGTTGCGATCGTCCCTGTGATGTAGAATTGCAAGTTCCCCTTCAACAACATTTGTCTCCAAGTCATTCATGTGTTCTGGGTCAAAGGTTCTATTATCATTAATATCGGTCTGATATGGTATAGCATTGAGACTAGCTTGTCCATTACACTGGCCGCAAGCAAAAGAGCACTGTAACCCTTTCTTCCTTGCATCTACATCTTGAGCCACAGCCACTTTTAAAGTTACAAAATATTGTATTAAGTAGATAATTTACCTGGCATACGTGGTAAAGTAGTCATGATAAGTTCCAGGAATTCATTACGCATAGTCCAACTCCACCCTTGGGGATTGAAATCATTAGCTAACCAAATTTGAATTTGATAAAAAACGTGATTGAAATGTTGGTGAGCTGCTCCATGCGTTGGTGAAATATTTGGTAACTGCCCAGGTTGTTGCTGGCAAGTCAAGGAAGTCGAATAAACCTAGGCACAACGGAGGTGGTCGACACTATGCACAGATTTTTCGGCATTATAAGCTACAAATAAGGTTTGGTTTTCTTTTTCGAATAATGAAGCAAGTTTATGCAAATTAGGGAGCTTATCAAATGTTGTTAAAAACGTTTTTTTTCCTTTAAGTTAATATATATATAATGATAATTGTACGTCTTGCTATAAATTATAACATTAATATTACAAGTTTTTGACCGGGACTACCAGTTGACTTCCGATAAATTTCTAAAAGCGAACCCTATGCCTTCTATCTCGAAAACAGTTCAACATATAAAAAAATGTTAAATAGAAAAGTAATAGAGAATTTAATTCTCTACAATATTGATAATAAACTAACTAAAAACAAAGTAAAAAATATATTTTTGAGACCTTTCATCCCTGATTTTAAAACTTGCAACCATACAATTATACGTGAATTTTGAGGATGCCAAAATATATTTTTTTATGTGGTCGCTTACTGAGTATGGCAATTTCCCGAGGTCAACCCCTATAATGACTGGACTACATGTCATCTGCAAGAGTTGTTCTTGAAATCTGTTCCAGAGAAACCTTCTGATCTGATGTTCTACCGTTAAGTGATGATAAGCTTAATTTAACCCCGGTTTTACTATGCAATTGTTAAAGAAAATTAGTTATTTGTGTTGATGAAACAGATAGAAAGTTTTGGCTTCATGTTTTAATTCGTTGAGATTAAGATTTGTTCTACATTTTCCTTCGGATTTGAATATTATTAATAGAGGAGATCTAAAAGAATGTTTTATAGGTGCTGGCTTCACGAGCGTCAACCTAATTAAATATCACGAGTTTTAGTCGAGATTAAACGTTAAGTTTTAGTTTGAAAATTCACTAAAATGTGTGAAGTTTGAAAAATTTGTCGTGGTTGTTTACTAAATGGTATTTGGAGACTAATAGCTATTTTTTATTGGTTTGGATTTTTTGAAAAGAAGTCAAATTTTTAGAAAGCGTCTCAGACACCTACCTAACAACCTTATTAACTCATTATATTTATATCCCGGCTTTCCACCTTTTTGGTTTTTATATTTCTCTTCCCCTTTTATATCATTTATAACTAATGATTGTATTTTATAATATTTAATAGAATCATCACAAAAAGAACCTTACAAAACCAGAACGTAGAAAACTAATTATCCTTTTTATTTGAGTATAAAAACATCATTTAAATAACATTTAACTGAAATAAATTTTAAACTATTAAGTATCGCAAAGATGGTTTAATTAGCAGTTACGCAATATTACTTCTGGTTAAAAAGAGTATATGAATGTAATTAATTAATGTATCAGCAAGTAGATAAGATGTCAGTTGTATATCGTGCAATTGGCAATAAATATTCTCATCTGAGTTTATAAGAAATATTTTTATAATTAATATATATTTTTTATTATATATACTCTTTTAATGGTCAAGAGCATGTGTAAGAAAAATTATTAACTCTTAAAGAAGAGGCAGTTAACAAAATAAAAATCATCGCTCTTTCCTCACTAGTTCGGATGTTGATATTAATTTCTTGACCTCTTCTGACGACCACCTTTTTGTCGCTAAATTAGATAAATGCAGTGTAACGTAAATTTTACCTATTGTTGACTTTTAAATTACACTGACATTCAGACAAAAAATTTGTATTTCATCCATTGGATTATCCAGTATTAAATCGTCATCATGAGAAACTTTATCATATTAGTAAGAATTTTTATAATTTTTTTACGAATTTCATGCTTATAATAATTACCAACCTTCACCAATGTCAAAATCCCACTCTAGGTGATTGATTTAAATATGTTTACATTGGCATTTTTCCCATCTTCGAATTTCCTACTGATCCAAAAGTTATAAAAGACCATGGCAGCATGTACTTTACTCTTGTGATGTTTCGTGAGTTTCTATCTGGAACTAATAAAGATGTTAGAAGCAAATGCAGTTCAATTGAAAAGCACCACTAACAGTAATTCCACCTAGTATTCAAGGCTTCCATTATAGACGTTAGGAGTATATATTATGACAAAAAAAGAATATAGAAATAAAAATACTTTTATTTGAAACGCTGAAGACAATTTAAATGTAAAATATGTAGTTAATTATAATCCAAACAAATAACAAAAGGACTTTTGAAAACCATATTTAAAATTTCACTGGAGATATATTTGAGTGTATCACATAAAAACTAATTGCTTAATCTGAGCCGTTGAGGAATTTTTCAAAGGATTCTTTGTATTCTCCCTTAGGGTCCTCCTTCTTGACAAGCTCTGACCACATTTCTGGCAAGTCCTTCTGGAAGCCGCGGACTACGGTGCGAATTAGCTCGCGTTGTTTTGGCGTACATTTAGCGCATGTGGTACGAAGGGCTTCAGGAATTGTTTCTGTAGTAAAAAAAGAAACTGTAAGTGTATTTATATCTAACAAATTATCATTTTGGTTTCTAAAGTCTTTGAGATATAACAAAATAATATATGGTGGAATTGTGTATCTTATATTGGTGTACAGAAAAGTTCGCGGTGGCATATGTCTATACCTTAAGGATAACACACTGTTATATCCATTTTACAACTTTTAAAAATTGCCATTCCTAAAGCGTTTATAGGAAAGCTATTTAGATAAATACGGTATTAAGTCTTATCAAAATAAATTACTTTGTTTTCAAGCCTACATCAGTATCTGTAAATTACTTTTTAAATCATTTAAATCGGGCGTACGATTTGAAAGTTATCATAATTTAAGTTTAATAATTCTCAAAATTAAATAGGCTATTATAATTATATCTTTTGTAAAGAGCCCGTGCGAAGCCGGGGTTGCTACATAGTGTTAAATAAGATTATTTATAGTAAGAAATCGATTTTTTCTCATACTTACTTTTAAAGTCCGAACCCTCAGCTGTGCATGGGCCCTGATCAAGGAAGCATTTGCCATAGTTTTTCAGAAGTCGTGGGTTCTCCACTAGCTCTTTAGCATTGAAGTTATCGTATTCAGGATTGTAGGTGTCAGCTGGGAGGGCGAGCGCCGCAGCCAAGCACATAGCGAACACGACAAAAGTTTTCATTCTGTTTAAACAGTTTTAACTTTTAGAATAAATGTTTTGTTCTTTACAATTTAATATGCAGGTAAATGTTATAAAATAGAAAGCTTAAAATATTTTTTATAATAATTTGCATTTTGGACGAATCCAAAAAAAACCTTACAGATAATAATAATGATGGCTCTTAACTTTCACAACTTATATGAGCTCTATCAAAATATTTATAACTTAAGTATGACGTTGAAGAAATATTTCTTTTACATATTTTTTTATTGCCAGTGTTAAAAATGGTCGCAAGTAGCGAATAAATCTTGCTTTATAATCTCTAATAACTCAAGATTAGTTATGGACTTCGCAAGTATATTCCAAAATATATCTTACTTACGTTACAAGTATCTTGTATCCTCGTTGAGATAATACTGTGTGTATAATCGTTCAAGATTCTTTTATATAGATCTTGCAGAAGGAAAACATGTCTATACGAATTGGTCGGTAAACTCAATGGATTGAATAATTGTAAACATTATATGTCATGTTTGATGACTCAGAATTGATCTAAGAAAAACATAGCCTCGTATAATTGAATTCTGTTTAGATTGTATTAACCAAAGTAGTGTTTTTCAATAAGTTACCATCAAAAGGTGTGAATTAAATTTGTAGGTTTTAAATCATGAAGTCTAATCACAAAAATGGTGATTCAAATGTGTTGTTTCTCTTTTCATTGGTTAACTGTGTTTTAAGTGTCTTATTATATACATTTTATTTCTTTTATGAAAATTATTAATATTTTTTTTATTTTATAATGCTTTAAAGATTTAAGTAATAAAATATATTGTAAT
Organism: Danaus plexippus; assembly: GCF_018135715.1. Taxonomy (NCBI): domain Eukaryota; kingdom Metazoa; phylum Arthropoda; class Insecta; order Lepidoptera; family Nymphalidae; genus Danaus; species Danaus plexippus. The sequence goes on along the minus strand of NW_026869851.1, from coordinate 408,634 downwards.
AATATATAATGAAATAATACTAATAGAATATAATAAAATTAATTGTGTAAATAAAAAAATAAAATAAATTTTTATGAGATGCGAAAATTTATACACAATAGTGACTTTTCAATTTATTACGGTCAGGATAATCTGGTTCAAATCACTGTAAATATTAAATTGTCCTCATCTTATTCGATAATTTTATTCCATCATTTCAATTACAAAGTGATTTTTTGAGAAATCATAACAAATTATAAAAAATGTATAAAATTATAAATAAAAAATTAAAGTATTATGTTGTAGGAATATGAGAGGCTCGGACAGCAGAAAGAAGTTGTCAGAAAAGATCACGACTCTCTTTCGATTGTAACGCGCGTTAGTGTGATAAGTTAATCAATCGTAGTTTTTCGAAGTGTGTTTAAATCTTTCGTTTGTGTTATATTCACATTTTATTTCACGATAAGTTTAAAGCGAGATTGTTGAAAGTTATTATTTTATTTTTTTTTACTTTTGTGTAAATTTAATAAATTAATAGTGAAATTGTATTGAATATAATTTTTAAATAGTCAATTCTGATCTTGTTTTTAAGAATGTACATTAAAAATTCGTATTTTTATTCATAAAGGGCTAAAATGTTGTTTGTAGTTTCGACTAGGTAAACAATAATAAATTAATGATATCCCCTAATACATTAGCTAATACAACCTAACAGACGTGTTTAAGTACAAATACCTATTTTAGCTTTCTGAGTTCTGTGATGCCAGATAGAAAATGTTTTTACATTAGAAATCTTTCTATTAAAACGTTAGTAATGCTTTTATACAATTGACCATTTTTTTTGATACACGTATATATATGTATTTTATGTATATATAGTAAAGTCCACTTTAAAGTTATAAACAGAGGCAGCTTTGTAAGTTTTCATTTGCTTATGGGCATAAATGAAAAAATGAAAATTGTATTTTTCACCAACTCCACCCATGTTAAAAAAGTTATTCAAATCTTAAATAGTATGGAAACTAAAAAAAATACAAGAAAAAATTTTTGTTTACTTAAGATATTCAAAATCTTACTTCCTTAAACAATGACGAACTAACACAATCATTAATATATACAGTTGTTATCATAAATCTAACAAGACAGCAACGGCCTTTCTGTAAAACGCCCATTAAAATTCTCAGCGTGAGTGATTTTATTACTAATTCCCTTATTTATACACCATTCACGGTTGTTATCCTCTATCATCATCTTCAGCTTTATAGTTTAAATATCCGTTAAATTACCGCATTGCGATTAGTTTGCCTTCATAAAACTACAAAACTTACTTCCTAAAATTAAATTAAAAAGATGCAGACTGAAGGTAATACTGAGATAGATATTTAAGTTCAGACATTGAGTACACGAATTATATTTTTTATAATGTAATAAGAAAATCAATCCTCTTATATTTCAAGACACTCATAACAAGGCTGGCTGTTGCATATCTATCAAGCCCCGTTGTAGGTCTTGACACCAAAGATTACTACCTCTGTAAAGCTAAAAAGGTCAAGACGGCAGAATCACTCGTTTTTTATTTCAAAATTTAGTGCTCATTTAGTGCTGATTACAGATATTTGGTGCTGTGATAGGTAGCGACTTCAAATCAAATACAATTATTATAATAACGCCAGCACTCTTAAGCGCTAGTATGAGACTTCGACGGGAAATAATGGAATTGTTAAAAATAATAAATATATCATTACTTTTAGCTTATGTGCCTCTCGCTGCAACTGTATTACAGCGCGGTTACGACCGTTACACTACTAGCTTAATTAAAAGTTAGCAGTGTTCTTATTTTTGATCTACCTATCACAGCACCAAATATCTGCATTCAGCACTAAATTAGTCCTAAATGAGCACTAAATTTTGTTATAAAAAAATAGTGATTCTGCCGACTTCACCTTTCTAGCTTTATAGACGTAAGATTACTCTTAAGCACCTCCGCACTAGCATCTGCTAAATCTGTTCCTTACATTACATTGAAAATAGCAAAGGTAACTTTATTCCTGCTTCACTCTTCACTTTTTTACTCATATTATCTTAAATGATGGAAAATTATCATTTTAAAACCACATAAAAAAAAGTACCTGAAATAAGTACAGTCATCATTGTATATTTTTAAAAATTTATATGTCATCGTTTATTAATAAAGGAAACAAAGACAAATACTTTCCACTTATCAAGTTATATATTTAAAACATAAATAGAATAAAAATAAATTAATATAATTTCTACATATAATTAAGCAAATTGTGCCTATGATTAGATCTTCTCTATAGATCTTCTATAACTATAGAGTTTTCAGAAAATATAAAATTACTATACTTTTGAACTGACTTTAAATTAATTATTTAATAGGGTAAGAGAAAGGAGGAGATTTATTAAACATTTCTTTAGTAATAAACTTTAAATAATATTTGAGATAATTACTCGTTCTTCTACCTTTGTTTCAGATTTTATTGCATGCATTGTTGTACATTTGTGGTCAGTAAATTTAACTAATAATAAAATAATTTACATTCTCAGAAATAATCAATATATTACGGGTCAACACTCATAAAACTTCCATTCCTATTATACTGGATAAGTGGAAAATTTAATTGTCCCTTTGAACAGACAACAAGTTGCTGAGGAAATCCATTGCTGCGACAAGAATTTTATATAATATTGATTAAATGACTTCTATGTATTGATTTTTATATTTCACTTAAAATTGTAACCTGCACTTCATATTTTTACACAGCGAAATCTTAACTTCTTATAAATCTAAGATCTATGGGTTTCAGTTGTCACATAAAGCCATGTATTTGATAAATTCAATTGGAATAACACTTTTTCAAAGCCATTCAATGTTTAATAATAATTAAATGTTGTCTAGAAATCGGTTTAACCTAGGTAATAAGACTTTGGATACTACAAGTAAAGCCAGGCTGTGAAAGTATCTTTGACATAAACATGTAAATAAATTTTAAACATTATTAACTCATAAAAGTCGGTTACAAAGTAATTAGTTTGGATATTCTGTTTACCTATAAAAAAATATACATTAATCATAAATTCTACAATAATTAGAAGGAACAACAATGAATATTTTACAATAATAACCATTGAATTCTTAGAATGAAGGTCACCTAGTTTCCGACAGTGCGATAATTGTATTTTACTGCCTTGTGTTTATGGCGATGGCTATATGATCTATATCTTTAACAAACATTTATTAATGTAACGAAAATAATATGAAATTAACATTGAGTAAGCTTCTGGAATAATTGAATTAAGAAAAAAATTTTATGTTAGCTTAGTTCAGACAGGATGATATTTTAATAAATCTAATAATATTATTGGAAAAATTCCATGATCAACTTCATTGTGATTAAAAGAATCGTTGCACAAGACAAACATCCATATACTGGTTCATGACAGATATACAATTCCTTAGAAATCTATAATTAGATTGAAACATGGTGTGTTTGTTAATTTATCAAAGATTTTACTAGCTGAAAATGATTGATTCTACTAAATAAATAATTTTTGTAATTATACTTCTTACAGATATTTCATTTTTGTGTTCAGACAGTTTGACATGATATTACTTTTCGATGAATATCAAACTACTCATGAATTAAAATGAATTCACTTTAGTTATTTTTTTATTACTATTTTATAGATAAATATAGATATGTGTTTCTACGGTTAAAGGTTATCTGATACAAAACATTTATTTATTAAAAGGAAACCATTACCGTTTGAAATACTGAACACGACAAACGATGTCTAAGTTTACAGTGAGTATATAAAAAGACTTAAAAATATACATAGATTGTTTTAGATATATAATGTTCTTAATATAAATATCTTGACAGATCCTCATTGTGTTTTTGGCCGTGTTCGCCATCGTTGCCGCCCGTCCTCAAGGTGGTGAGTAAAATTTTCTCGCATAACTCAAATCTTGTGCATAGCGTATTTTTATATTTCGTTCGTGAATTTTATTATAACTTAGGCAGAGAGAGAAGCTTAGACGGTCGAGGAGAGCGTTTAACGCGCGTTAGATAAGGGCTCCTTAAACTTACAGCTGGGTCGCAAGTCCCAGGGACTGTTAAAGCCCCTCAGTCCGCAACGCGATAATCCCAGCACCCGCACTTTAAATCCATGGAATGCTGGGAAATTTTCGTCTTTAAATTATATTTTTCGTTTATCACATAAAACTTTACTTATGCCACATCATAGCTGACTTTGATTTTACGAGTGCATAAGTTTATTCATTTAGTTATTTAATTTAAAAATAAAGTTTGCGAATAAAATAAATCAATATTCATCTTAAAAATTATTATTTTCAGTGTCAGTCGTCGATAATGGCAGTCAAGGTAGGAGCATATTATCACAACATATTATTTGATTAATTCAATTTTCGAAGGTCTTATTTTACATATTTGATAGTTATTGTTAAGATGCCATGTAAATGTCATTCTATTATTTGCCTGAATGTATCTTATGCAGCGTTCTAATATGACATTAATAATAAAATATTGTATTAGGATATTATGAGTAAGTGATAAGTTTCTTGCAAATATTTTTATATTAGCATGACAAGCAGTTTTAATTCGAAATAAAGTGTTTAAACTGACTGCAATCTATACATTTATTTCAATTTTAGTGAACGTCGTGGATTCGGATCCGGATAGTCAAGGTAATTATAAACATAACAACAGACATTATTTACAAAGACAATGAAAAAAACGACTCCAAAGAGCAAAAAGAAGCAATCAAACAGTTTCATCTGTGCATATCCTCTATGAAAATTTGATATATACATATTTCACTCCTATTTTCTTATAAGTATTTATATCAAATAATTTGGTACTTATGCCTTTAAAGTTTAAAGTTGACACGTAAACATAAGTACATAGGTAAAATCGCAAACAGGTACGTATTTTGTATTAGTTTATGAGGATAGCTGGCCTAAAATATTATATTATACTTATATTTTAAATAAGCCTAGTTTGTTATGGAAACTATAATTACCTATAAGTGCCAGCTTTACACATGCACAAATGTATTTCATTTAAAGTAAATATTTAAAATAATATGTTTTATTTGAAATTCCTTAAACAATTCATATTAAAGATGATAAGAATTAAAGATATTAAGTATGTTTACTTTTATTATTTATCATAATTGTATATAAGAATTTAAAGTTTTAGAAATATTTAGACGAAAAATCGTAGGTGATTCTAAATATCCATCCAGTTGGAATTTTTACTAATGAACCTATATGTTTTAATTACAGTCAAAATCAACGACCCAGATAGTCAAGGTTAGCAAAATTACTAATGTATGTTTTATATTATAATTTGTAACTCTTTATACAGTTAGTTATCTTTTATGATTTCAGTGAAAATTGTGGATTCTGGAGATCAAGGTAATTATATTTATATTAAGAATAACTGTCATTTAATTTGTTTTGGTAATACAGAACAACACGCTAGCAGTATAAAATATAGGTTATCTGTATGACTTGATATAAAAAATTCTAGTTTGCTTTAATTATAACATCCGACTGAGATTATTATCATTGAAACAATCAATTGATTATGAGATACTCATATCTTTTCACATCTATTGTTTCAGTTAACGTAGTAGACTGACAGAGTTAGTAACACGAGGCAATGTTATATTACAATATGGTAAGTATAAATATGTGTTGATGTCTTAATCTACTACAACTAGTACCGCTGAACCGCTGAGATCAACAAAAGCATGTGTCTTGATAATAAATTAAGATGTTTTTGATTAAATACAATAGATGAAAGTAAATAAAAATGAAATTCAAAATTAATTTGAAGTAGGTTCAAAGAGAAACTTTTAAATTTAGCTTTTATTATTTTTTTACGGAAGAGAGTGTTTGTTACATTGTGGTTGAAACGACTATAAATTAAAAAGTTATTTCATTTATTTACATTTAAGAATTTCGAAAAACTCACGAATATATTTTACATAGAGATAAATAGAAACTAAAATGGCAATTTTATTTCAATTTATATTTTTTTTGTTGCAGAACACAATTATAAAATAGCCCTCGTACTAAAGAAATTACTGTTATATTTAAGAATATAAAATTTTATCCGATAAGTGATTTTCATTTATAAGTCGGACAACGGAGTGACCTTTAAAATATTAGGTAAATGGGTCGAGCATGCAGCATCCCGGAGACTGTCTGATTAATGACCACTTAAAGTTTTTGACGAATATATTTCCTTGTTGATTAAATTGATATTGGCTGAAAAAAAGACAATCAAAAATTTCTTTGTAATTTCTTATTCTATTATTACTTAAAATCCATGTGTAATGTACCTACACTTTAAATAATAAGTAATTGTTTACTTAGTATCATATAGTTCGTTTTTAGTAGTTAAATATATTCATTACAAAAATGAAGATTATCTAATTATTGTAATATAAGGTATAAAACATTCATTGGCTAAAAGCAATGAGCATGCTTCCACCTAGTCCATGAAATCCATGTTAGGCTTAATTTTTGCTTATCATTCTTTGTCTATAACATATAAATTCAACAAAACTACTTAAATAATGATTTAATTCATAATCTTATAGTAAAATTATTTTTAATAAGCCTTTAAAAAAGGGTATAGTACCTACGTATTTCTTAAAAAGTCGTAGTATAAGTGAACTGTACCAACAACAACAACAATAACTTCAAAAGCAACAGCATCGACAACATATAAAAATTTATTCTTAATCAGAAATCTAATCTTCTTCTTAATTTGTCAGAGAAAAATTTGCTGATTTTAAGGATCATCAGAGATTCAGTATCTTAAGAATTAATTAATTCAATGGTGCACTACATTTTGTTATAGGTCAGGACTTAATTCCATGAAAAAATATATAAAGGTCTGTTATAGTTTTTTAACAGACGTATAATTATTAAATTTTGCAGAACCTTTTGTGAGCCACGATTTCTCTGTTATGTGTCTCTCTATTTTAAAAGTAAAATCTTTACTTGTTTATAAAAAAAAAACCAATCTTATTGTTGTTTCGTTAATTGATTCCTTTACATTTATTCTTTTTAGATCATGTTTTATCTAAAAAAAATATAGTATTGTTAATATTGGCCAATAATTTTCTTAAGTATTTCATTTAATATTTTATCAATCATATTTGTCTGTAACATTGCTCCAATTTTTTAGAAGGAACCCATATTTGAAAAAGTACACAATATTATAATATAATTTTTTATGACCTGAAATACACTCTATAGATTTTATAAGAAAAAATACTTTCATCGAACTATGAAATCTCCATCAGATAACAGATACCTACTACCACTTTTTTATTTGACATTCTTTAAATTTTCAACAAACTTTTCCGACTAATTCTGGCCAATCGACATGCCACACAACATAATGGATGCACATCTTTGAATAAATTTCTATTTTATAATTATATTTTGTTATTAAGGAGCTGTATCTTTTGAATACATTTCTTACCTTATCTTAATTTTATTAATGTTGTGTCGGGAACGAATAAAAATTACAATAATATGCCAGTTTTATAATAGTGTTAGTTGATGTAAAATGACTGAATTATTTATGTAATGGTGTCATCTCTGGTATTAAAAATATATTATAAGCAACTACTAACTATATAAGACATAATAACACTGAATCAACAACCTTCAAAACCTAAAAGTTCATAAATTTAGGGAATAGCGACGTAGTTTACTAATTTTATTTACGTTATAATAAATATAATCTACAACCCAGATTAATAAATAATTTTATTACCAACTTAGCGTAACAATTGAGTGGTTGCGGTTGACAACAATGAACAATACGATATCGACATAACGTGATTGTATATTTCTACCAAAGGTAATAAACATTTGATCATAAATTTCCGTAATTGTAAATATTATTTAGACAGACATTCCAATTTTTAATATTTTTATTCAATGACATTTGTAAACATATAAAATAGACATTCAACATCGTAATTGAATATTCAAAATCAAGTAATAAATAAAATTTATAAGGAAAAATTCAAGAACAGTTAATTCAAGGCAGTCATTAACTTTCCTCAGAGCGAGGTATGTGTGTTGGAGATACTATTAAAACTTATTAAAACTACGAAGAATATACGAAATATTACACAGTGCAGATGGGTCTGCTAATCAATCCAATGACATCACACATTAAAAGAATTACTACCAGCTTTAATTGAGTACGACGACTGCGAACCGAACGTCAGCGACAGTTCCAATCTCGATTGCAGCACTCGTGTCACTAAAACGTCCCAGATTGTAACAAACGTTTGAAAACAGAATGACAACTTACATCGTTGGATTTATATGCGCATTAGTATTGGTAAGATTTAAATCAGGTTTGAGTCTATAACTTGTTACTTAGTTAATATACTTTAAGGACTTACATTTAATAAAAAAAATGTTAATATTTTTACAGGCTCTCGTACTGGTTGTGTGGATAACGTACTGCATGTTTTGCAAGGAGAAACACAAGTCGGAGATCTATCAGTATAACATATCAGATTTGCGACGGTATAATTATGAAATTGCGCAAGATCACGAGGAAAAGAAATGCAAAGAAGTAACAGCTGGTATATTTATTCTTCCGTCTCGACACAAAGAAAAAGATGACAGCTATATAAAAAGGCCAGATTATCCGGAAGGACCAGTTTCAAATCTACAGCCGAGGACTGAACAATTGATAGATATTATCAGTGACAGTCGATCTGACAATGAGGATCGAAGGTGTGTCAATTTCAATATAGAGTCAAACGCTCAAGGCCAAAGTGACGTATGAAATAGTTATGCAATCACTATTCTATAGACACAGTACACCGATTATACCTGTATTACCGTGTAGCTTGTTGCACCGCTATTGTTGATTTTTTTATATTTATTTTTTAATAAAGATTTTTATGCCATAATCCCTTTTTTTTTACTTCTTATTACTCTAATAGACAATATATTCATTAAAATTTTCTTCAATATCCTAATAGCGTCTTCATTGCGACATAAAAAAATATTAAAATATCATTAAGTGTAAATCAAAAGCCATTAAGGTGAAGTTCTAATTATTATGCCTAATTGTTATTTTTAAATAGTAAGTACCTGCTTTTTATAATTTAAGCAAAAGTATTTGTGTACTTCCTGTTATTATTTTTTCTATTATAGTAATTTATATGTTTGTTAATCTTTAAGACAATTAAATCAATTGTCCACCTATATTCCAATTTAGCCAGACATTGTACCCATTTCTTGTACCTACATCAAATTATTCAAATGTAATTTTATCTCACTTGACTAGTATAAATTGATATAAAATAATTTACAAACAATTTAAATAAAAAACATAGTGTTTGTATCACCTGTATTTATATAAGACCCTAGCAGGAGTTAATGCGTACTAGTATGGACGCATGTTAAACTGGTTACTGCACAGTTCTTTATCACCTTGACACTTTCGTCATGTCGGCCATTTTGTTGAGAATACTTTTCTCAGTGGGGTGTGCTAAGTCGTACACAGCTTCACCAGCGCTCGTCAGTAGTTTTGCACCTTCATTCCATGTATCTTTCAACGTCTCCAAAACATCACGTTTCTCACGTGCCTGAGATTCCAGTGGAATTGCCGTCACTAATACTGCTAAACACTGCAAATGAAATCAATTCAAGAAGGTACACACGGGGTTACTTACTATATATCTGTAAAAGTCTTGTGCTTATTATGAGAGAAGTCTTGTATTTTAAGAAACTTCTTTTTTTATAAATAGATTTTTTCTGATTTCGTGCGAATACATTTTTTTTTAAATAAACACATTTGTATAATTAACAATACCCCGTATTGGAAAATCTCAAAGATATTTAGATGTATAGCAATTGTCAGTATACACTTGTAATGGTAAACTGTAATGATTGAATATGAAAATAGTGGTAGTAGTTATTAATCTAAATAGTATAAATTGTTATTCCAATATTATTTGAGAATACAATCATCATTCGAAGAGGCCAAAAAACAACTAGTGAGTTTGTAGGCCCTGTTAGATGTCATTTGTTTAATCTTTACAATACCTCCTTTTTTTTAATTCACAAAATATGTTATCGAAAACATCTGTGCTTCTGTTATATAATTTTCTGTAAACCTTCTGTTAACCAAGAGACCATGGCATATAATTATTTAATATTACCTAAGAAATAACTATTTCTCGTAAGCTATGAAGGTAATTTGAATTTTAATAAATGAATATCTTATTGCAATACAATACACTATTATTACGATTATTCATCAGAAGAGAACAAAATCCTTATATATTATATATACGGATTTAATTTAAGGAAATATTAAAATACACCAATAAAAATTAAAACTTAAAATATTATAACTCTAATAATTTGCATGAAAATAATTTCCACATTTTTTTAAATCGTATTACACTTACAAGGCATAATAGCAGCGCAACTCGAAAATCCATGTTTCGTTTGTTCCTGAAGCAACCGATATCAATTCTTTAGGTTTTGAAATTGATCGTTGAGAACTCGCTGTCCCGCTGGATGTGAGAACTCGACAGGAAACCTTGAATTTGCTTTGTTCAAATACGTTTTATGGACGTGCAGACAAAATGACAAGGGATAATAAGCTTAACCTCACAGGGCTGTCAGTCAAAATAAATTACAACAATCACATCTTTATCAAATTATTATTCTCAATAACCCACAATAATCACAAATGTTTGATAAAATGTTTCTATATATTATATTTATTAAGACTGGTTCCATAATAGTTACTTATCGTAGTAAAACATTGTTTTTTATTCAATATAATTTGAATTGAATCTTTTACGACATCATCTTAAGAAATCAACCTCCACTTTAAAATTCACCACCTTCCGTAATTCGCAGAAAATTTCCGACTCACTTTATTTAAGTACAGTCCTTTGCAAGAGGCACTATTCCCGACTGGCAAAACCTGAATAACAGGTTTGCATAGTCATCCCGTTCGTTTCTACTTACTCTTGATTTCTTTTGTAACTTATATGAAGTGCTTTTTAATGTAATAACTTGAGATTACAATTTCAATTATGTGTGTCTGTACCACCAAATTTACGAATATCTCACTGTAATTCAAGTTACGGTGCAATTTGAAAACCCAAACGAGCAAAATTATTCCTCTGAGATAACTAACGGTATGTAATCAAGAAAGAAATTGACTTCTAAAGTCAGTTTATGTAATAATCCTATACATTAGGGAACTTCCTAAAACACGTGAAATTTTTGGAGGAAGATTTTTAAATTGTACGTTTACCGTACGGCTGGCCCGCCAGGTCCTCCCCCCACACCCGCATAAGGCGCGACTCCCCCTGCCGGCGGACCGCCCGGATCTCCTCAGACGAAGGGTTCTCTCCGAGAGCCCTCCTACCCGAGACGTAAGAGAACACCTCGGCGTGAACCGACGCCACAAGATCCTAAGGCGGATCGCCGGCAAGAGCCGTCGCTGCGGCCCAGGAGACCGTACGGTACCCCCTAACCACCCTCACCGCGGGAGCCCTTTGCGCAGAGCGCAGAAGGGCCTTGACCCCGCGACTCATCGGGCGATCAGCCCAAACGGGAGCACCGTACGTGGCTATACTCCGACAGACCCCAGAGTATAGCCGCCTGCAAGCTGCGCTGGGTCCTCCGAGGTTCGGGAGGAATTTCACCAGCGCACCTACCGTCCTCATGACCTTCGGCCCCAACTCCCTGAAATGGGGCACGAAGTTTCACCCTCCGTCAAGAGTGAGCCCCAAATATTTCATGGTCGGGCTCACCCTGACCCTCCCTCCTCCTATGAGGAGGGTGGCACCCGGCGGGGGTCCTTTCCGCCCAGTCCCGCGGAAGAGGAGGGCTTCGGTCTTGTCGATTCCGACCCGAAGCCCCAACCTCTCTATGCGGCTGATCACGAGGTCAGTTCCGACCTCGGCCAGCCGCGTCGCCTCCTTGTAGCTCCGTTCCCGGGATAAGACGAGGGTGTCATCTGCATAGCAAATGACAGCCATCCCGGGGAGGAGGCGACTCCGCAGGACCCAGTCATACCCGACGTTCCACAGGACAGGTCCCACTACCGAACCCTGTGGAATGCCGTTGTCGACTGTCCACCACTCTATGGACCCCCTCCGGTTCTCGACTGCCACCCTCCTCTGGGAGAGGGAGGTGCCTAACAGCCTCCTTAGATACTGGGGCACTCCGAAGTATTCGAGTGCCGTATGTATCGCGCTGTGTGGGAGGCTATTGAAGGCGTTGGCGATGTCCAGCGACACCGCCAACACTACCTCTCCTCTGCGTTCCGCCTCTTCCGTCACCGCCCTCAGACGTTTGAGGGCATCGACGGTCGACCGGTGGGCTCGGAACCCGAACTGGGACTCTGAAAGTCCCGGTCCCGAGCCTTCCTCCAGGTGCCGAACGAGACGGGTGGCTATGATCTTCTCAAAAGCCTTCCCGGCCTCGTTCAGCACGACCACCGGTCGACGACCCAGACCCAGAATCGCCTCCATTTCAGACTCCGTGACGGTGGGCGGAACGCGGTCGCCCTCTTCCAGCGTCTGCCGAGCCATCCTGGGGGGAGTGAAAGTTTAAGAAACCTAAAACAGTATTATTCAACCACCTATATGCAACTGAGGTCGCCTGCAATTCTTGTTAATAAAGTTATTTTAATAGAAAACGAAATTTCCTACTTTTTCTATCACTACGTTTGATGGGTCATTTAAACAGTGGCTAGAGATCAACAATACGTATTCTTCGTTAGTACAGAAGTCCGACCAAGATCCATTTACAACCACTATGAATTTTCACTCAGAAAGAAAGCTTTCCTACTATTGTTATACTTCCTAAAGTATATTTTACATGAACACATTAAAATACATATTTAACTCACAAACTTTACTTTTGAAAAAAAAATATAAATAATATATTTTAACTTTTGATATCCTTGATATTTAAATAAAGCAATGGTTCTACACCGGAGATGACAAGTTTAATTTAAGTTGTGTGACCAATAGCGATACAATTATTCAATTTTGTATGACGCATTGATATACTATAATAAAGCAGAAAAATAAAAAGAAATAAATAGGCTGTGTACGACTGTATGGTTAAGATTATAATATTATTAATCTAGTGGGATTCCGCACTAAACTACTTTTAAAATCTATAAATATCTATAAAACTATTGAAATAAAATCAGTTGCAATAAAACAAACTTAGCTTCAAAATACTTTACACATGAATTATATAAGGTGGCAACCGGAGGTTCTAGGAAAACTACGAAACATACTTATATGTATATTATAATAAAAATTACATATTAAAACTTATAACCTATACCTAACACTACATGATTGCCCCGATGTTATGATAGCAATCCCATTCCAGAGCTTATTTGGAATCTTCTGGTTCACACGGCTTGGTGTTCGTTCCGCGGAGTCAGCAGCGTCACTCGTTATATGATGTTTTATCCATACAACGATGTTGCCCCGGCGATGTTCATTTATTTTATAATATGTAGCGCGTACGTAACACACGTCAATACGTTTCATACCTATTATATTGTACTATACTTATATTATAACTATAAAATACAGGATATTTTTTAATCATGTAGTTGGATGCCCACCTGCAAAAAAATATAACTTCAATAACTTCGTTTAAAGCGGTGCGCGTTGATATGTCAATGTAGGAATTTTATGAGACAATAGATCTCCTAGTTGATAGCAAATTTTTTAAGGTGGTACCTGCTTTCTATGATCATTAATAGTTTTTCCTCCTCATAGTCAAAATATTTACGGTGTTTTTGTGAGCGGCTTTGATATTTTTATCCTCTCCATTGAAATATAAAATCCACCTTAAATTCTCCTTGTTTATGAAATTATTTCAGTATTTTCTTCCTTAGCTGTGGCTTACCTTTAATTGTGGTTTTAGAGATAATAATATCATAGGTTCATTGTATTGATAATTTCTTTATTCTCATGACCGTAAATATGAAATTAAACTTATTTCCTCTTAGTTATTTTATTTTATATCTAATATAAAAAAATATTTTAATAAAACTAGTATTTTTTGGCAAAATAGATGCTAAACTTAAGATTGTTCTATTCAAAATAATACACAAAGCACACATTCGGTACATATTACAACTAAAGAGACATTTGGAAATTTCCACACCATAAACAATAAAAATTTAAGCATTGCAAGGTCGCTTTTTACCCGCATATCTATATATTAATCTTTATACTCAAAAAGTGTCAAGTGGACGCAATTTCCATATAATTTGTTTTTTGTTTTACATATATTAACGATTGCAATTAGAAACAGTCAGGGATGATCATTGGCAAAAATCTATTTTATGTAACAGAAACTTTAAAATTTTAAGATACATCACTAAAAATTACATACATATGTACCTACTTGCAATTAAGAATCAACTAATGGTAACTTAAGGTAAATATCTTTTCATAAGAGAAAAGATCCAACCTAACTGTATTTTAAAATGCAAAAATTCCTAAAAAAATCTATATAAATACTCAAAATATGCTAGAGGTATTGACGAAAAAAGATTTGTCTTCACACGCCAATGATATAAGCTCCGACATTTATAAAAAGATTTAACGATATTACTTAATTTTTCAGTAGAGTAAATCTCATTGTGAATTAAGAAATCACATAACGCGTATTTTTTCTGAACTCGAAACCTTATGAAGGGTATGGGTATACAGGGTATAAATGTACATATCTATGTAGGTAATAGACTCATATTTAAATTAAAACAACAATGTAAATATTAAACAGCATCAAATTTATTTAATTGCCCGAAACATAAACAATTGAATTATTTTTCAATATTGTTTTGATTGTGATTAAGCTCTATGTGTCCGTTATTAGTGTTTTCATTTAATGCAATTAAAGAAACTTCCCCGCTGGCTATGATTTGATTACTTGTGTTATCAGCAAATGCAGGAGCAGGTGAGGTACTAATAGAGCTGATGCATAAGAGAACGAAGATGCATACCGTTATTGCCTGAAACCATAGAAAACGATGTGTTTGGATACTTTATTACCTTAAGAGTTTGTAAAAAAATTATATAACAATTTGGTTCTTGAATCCCACACCATTCATATTATAGACAATCCCAAAATTTCAAGTTATGTACAATCCTTTAAGGCCTCTAAAGTTGTTAAAGCCCGTATCGCTTACTAAAACTTTCGTAAAATTTTGGTTTGTCGAATTTAATGCCAAAAACATATTTTTGTCAAAATACTCCTCTCCGTTTCATTAGATATTAAATTTACTTAATTTACTTCTATTCAAATATAAAACGCTTACCTTAGCTGCCATGATATAGAAATAGTGAGTTATTTCAATAATTAATCAATGTGTCTAACATTCTTCAATATATACAGAATATTATCGTAAAATGTAAATTTATATGGTGCTAATCATATAACATAAAATGCAATGAAATTTAAATTGCACTAATTATAATTTATAACTATGTTAGTGACTGACTGAGCAAAAAATATGGTTTTAATTGTCGTCTTTATTTTCATGAATACTATGAAATATATGAATAATAATATTCTATAAATATTCTTCAAACAAACAATATTCCCCATTTAGATTCTATGGAAAAAAAAGTCTCCTATACCTGAAAAATAAACTTTAAATGGATATTTAGTAATATTATTAAATATAAGTTAAGATTAAATACGTCTAACAAATACTTTATTTCAGATTTGACCGCTTTGAGTAAACCTTATTACAATATTTCACTCGAAACACTTATTTCAAATATACGCAAATATATATGCAAGTTTGTTCTTGTGAAAAACGAAAGTCTAACGGTCTAACTAAATAAATAAAATTGCTTTAAATGCTGTATATTTTACTTATTCTGTTATAACCTGTTCCAACTGGAACTAAATTTCTGGACTCCACATGACGTCTAACGTATAAACCTTATATAAAATTTTATAAAATTAAAGAGTAGAACGTTTAAATCTTTACAATATAATTATAACGGTAACCATAGACACAAATTTGTGATTTAAAGCGAGATTCAAAATTATACGTTAATCACGTCTAAAACCGTGGAACTCATTTTCATGACAAGTAAATTGAATTTTATTTGATGCAAAGCTACGGAAGTTGACCATATCACCAATTTACTCATGTCATAACATTAATACTTGATGTAAAATTTTACTACCAGTTAAGACTTTTAGTATTGTCTGTTGCAGTAAATCCTGAGATAATATTGAGTAAAAACTTCAGTACTATTCGTAAATACGTTCATTGACATCTTATAGCTGCAAGCGGGAAAGACACATTTTATTTTGAAGTTGTATTATAGCATTTTAAGAAGGAAATATACATTTATGAACAGACAATCTCCTAGTATCGAGTTCACGAACTGCAAGTCATACGTCCTACATTTCTATGTTGATTATAAAAGTTATTTGTTATAATAATTAAAACAACGAATAATTATGTCGTTGACTTCTGACATACTATTTTATAGTCATTATATGGTAGAATAAAACAGTTTTATTTCATAACTTTTACCTTTATATATATTACCTTTTGAATTTAAAATAATATAAGCAATGAAAAACAAATTTATTTGTTAAAGAGAATATACTTAAATATATACTTAAATTTATTGCACCAATGGCAAATAACCGACTTAAAAATAAAAATCTTATTGTGAAATTTTGTAAATAAGATTTTGGTTTTATTAAATTGTATTATATATACATTTTAGTAATTAGGTATACATTTTTTATTTACAGCAAAATAATGTGTATTTTATTGTTATTTTAATTGCATAAGTAGCTTTATTCATAAATATATTTCTGTCCTCTGATCGATGTTTAAATACCTGAATTCCAAAGGAATTTCTGATAATGTTTCATAGAATCTTGCAGAAGAGTACCTAATGATTTTTTTTTTTCAATACGACAACCAGCACTCGTATTGCACGGAGAAAACTTTATTTAAAAAAAATATACGTAAAAATAACAATACAAGCAATAAGAAAATGGGTGTGCAAAATAAGATTTCAAATTTCCGCTGCATTCCATTCATAATATATACATATACATATAAGGCACTAAGAATCTATGAATGTATGAATGTATAGATGCATGGATACGTGGTTCCGTGGATGAGTGGATGGCTGAAAAAAAACAATTCTCACCCCGCAACATCCTTTGACATTTCGTGAACGAAAATAATATCATATAACAATAGTAAATAATTTCTGAAAACGGTTGATACAAAGTAACCGAAACGTAGATTTAAAAATAATAAATTTATGCGTAATAATCCGAAAAATATTACTTTCATTTAAATGAATACTCCCGAACATATTAGATCTCATTACACAAATTCTTTTATAATTTAAGAGAACAAAAAAATTATAACCCTATGAAAACAATCATTATTGACTTTTAAAACTAAATAGTAATTCCTGCAAAATTTTTAAAGATTTTGTTAAAGTAACTTTTTCATTTAACTACAGTTCTTAAAAAACAATTAATACCAGACACTACATTAAAAACTAAGATTTGAAAAAAAAACATATTTAATGTTATTATTTTACTACTTACTAACTTATGCATTTAAATTTAACTTCTGTTTTTATTAGCCTACATATAAACTGTGAAAAAATTCATAATCTTACAAATCAAAAATTACAATGCAAAAATATTTTTGAGATATAGGTTGAATAAAAATGCATAGAATACGATAATAGTCCTATATTTAAATGTACAAAACTAAATTACAGAAAGGCATGTATCTTAAATCGTCATTTAAATCAAAGCATGTCCTCATAAAACATAATTACAATATTAGTCGTTTTCATTAAGAGCTATATTTCCATTGTTAATATCTTTATTACTTGTAATTATAGTGACATCCCCGTGAGATATAATTTGATTGTTCCCTGTTGTCGCACCAGGAGCCGGTATGCAATCAATACCGCTGGTACATAGCAAGAGGAAGACACAGAATAGAATAGACTGAAAAATAAAAAAAAAACAATGTTTTAAATTTTTATAAGCTCTATAAAATAGGAGTTTGGTGTACACCTGTGAATGTCTACGGCCGGGTGAAGCCTTATGCATAAAAAAATGATTTAGCTGTTTGTATTTGAAAACTGTTCGTTATAAATTTTATTAGAGAAGAAGTGAAACATCTACGAATACAGGAACTTGACTAAAAAAATTGGAGGAAAGAATTGGAAAGGATTGGAAACTACTTTTAGTCTAACGTCCTATTTTGTTAATATTTTGGAAGTTATTTATGACTGAATGACTTAATAAGGTGCATTTGACTAATAGTGAATTAATGACTGAATACAATTATTTAAAATTAAGGTTTAAAAATGTAACTAATAAGGCTAATGTTACTAATAACGTAGGGACAAACATTTTTAAAAGTTTTAATTTTTATAAATTAAAAATAAACTTGAAAAATAACAAATTATATTTTATGAATTTGATTCAAATTCTAATAAACAATAATGCTTACCTTGGCTGTCATTGTGGGACTGTTGCAGTATTGTAATTTCAGACATAATTTTCCTATATAAACTTAAATTTTATCAAAAAATTTCAAATTATACTCGTTAAACCAATTAATTAAAATTTAATTAAGATGATTATTGCAATTTTGTTGATACCCTAGCTCCAAATTTTAAGTTTAGTGAATTTTACTTTTCATATAATTTTGTTTTTTATTTTTTTTTTTCGTTTTATTTTTTCCTTGGTTATTTCAGATTAAATGTGATTATTTATATAATATGTAAGATACCAAAGTAGGACTGCATATACCATAAATGTACTTCTGTAAAAACCTGTGAAATCTGTCTGAAGTATTTTTTACAGTTTTGAACTTGATTTTTCAACTCGTCGTACGGTTGTGAAAAATATATTTTTAAAATAATGAAACAGATTTGTATATAAAGAAAATTTTACTCTATTTTTAATTTATACTTTTGTACTCGCTATAATGATGTTTATTAAAGTAAAACAAACAAACGTTAATTAAAGGATTTTCAAATAAGAGCGGGTAGATTGTGGCAGCCCGTGGCGGCTTGTCTTGATGACATTTGTCAATTTTTTTATTTATTATTTTCTTAGAAACAAGGTAAGAATTGACTTTTTAAAAAATAACATTCGATACAATTCCACTGCAAATTTATTGAATTTACACAAAAATAAAAACAATTCTAAATGAATGACTTTCAACTATCTTGATTTAAACTAATCGTTAAATGAAATCCGAATATAATACAATCGAAAGATTTAAACACACTTCGAAAATCTACTAACGACTAAACTATCACACCAACGCGCGTTACGAACGAAAAAAGAGCCCTGATGTCCTCTGACAACGGCTTATATGTCGTTTGAGTCTCTCCTACCCTCTCATATTCCTACATTGATTCTCTTCTACCCTCTCATATTCCTACACGGCCTTTCCTGACATGAGCACGTCCCCGGGCTCCTTTGTGTTTAACTTTCTTGACGTCCAAAACGTAGTATTAGCACCAAGGGCAGGAAATTCTTTTCATTCGCACTAGACGTATTCAGTTTTGAATGTCTTGACATTCCAGACGGGCTTGATTGCGGCTCAGTCCCCTCCACAGGCAGGTCAACCTCCGGAGGCAAGTTGGCGTCAACTTGGCAACTCTTCTCCCTCATTGTCTCCGTCTGAAATTGAGAAATATAACGGCAGAAATCTTTTCGATTTTTGATTTAACTCAACAGTAACATCATGGTTAACGTCAATGTAAAGTGAGCCAAACAAACATAGCCCACACAAAGTGGTTGTAAAACATCCCAATAACCAACCACTTGGGGCGGGACTTGTCGGAAGATCGCCCCCTCACACCTCGTCAGAGACCCACAAGGAATTGCTTGAGGCATGACTTGGTGTGTGTGTGAAGGTTATTATAAAAACATGTTCCAAAACATACCATCTGATACAGGCAATGTTGGCCGACCAACATCCCATAAATAAACTCATGATCTTTTACAACCACAGCTCGATAGACAACTCACTATCAAAGTCAAGCTTCCAAACATACTAAATTAATTCCTAACCAAGAGACCAGATCCTCAGGATAACGTATCCGATGCACTCCAAGATAAACAATTATCCCAGGCCTATGGTCCCTCCTGGGATAACCGAACCCGATGCACTCCAAGGTAAACGGCTATCCCAGGCTCAACGTACCTCTTAGGATAACCGGCCCGATGCACTCCAAGGCAAATGGTTATCCCAACCTAAGCGTCCCCTCCGGGATAACCGGCCCGATGCACTCCAAGGCAATCGGTTATCCCAGACACAACACCACTTCTAGGACAACCGGGCCCGATGCACTCCAAGGCAAACGGTTGTCCCAGGCACAGCGCCACTTCTGGCATAGCCTGTCCGATGCACTCCAAGACAGCTATCCCAGACCCAGAGATCTAACCTCTAATACAGCGTGTCCGATACACTCCAAGACAAACGCTCACATCGTAACAAGTAACTCATGTCTCCTCGCTTTAACCCCAATACATTTAGAGATTTGTGTCAAAACAAAATTAAAATAAATAACACAATGGGATTAAGTTTCAATAAAATCTCAAAAGGAGTTTTAGTCAAAATTTCAGGCAGAATAAGGCAAATACCTCACCATCAAAGAAAGCAGAACACACATCGGGAGTCCATTCTCACTTCCACGGGACCATATATTCCGCAGCTGCTCGAGTCGATTTGCCGTATGAGCCAGCTAACATCTGCAGCTCATATCGGCAGTGTGATAGTGTCTTCATAACCCGGTATGGTCCCCGCAGACATGAGTCCAGCTTCCTTGTTGACTGAGCCACCTTGCTAACAAAAACTAAGGAATTTAGTTCAAAAGAGTGAGCTGTTTACGTCTCTAGTTTTCATAGGCATCTTGACGAGTTTAGTTGGCACGAAGGAGTTTAGATGCCCTCTGACGACTCATTTGACGAAGGACTTCTCGATTACCACTTGAGCCTTCAACAGTAACGTACGAGACGTATCAAACTACGTATGAGCGGTGTGGCAGCTTCAGCACCTATAAGCAGGTTTAAAGCAGAATATTGAGTTGTCTTGCGTTTTGTTATGTTTAGGATCAGCTGTAACCTCAACAAAACAGCTGGCCAAGTCCTTGACCCAATTAATAAAATCAGTGCTTTGAAACATTGAAACATGCGTCCCCGATCAGTGACAATTAATTTTGGAGTTCCAAAGAGAGACACCATGGTAGTGAAGTGTTGCTTTAGTTCGTCAGTGTCTTGTCGGAACATGGGATACAATAAACAAAATTTTGAAAACGCGTCTATAATAATAAGTACATGACGGTGACCGTCAGTTTCTGGTAGGGGGCCCAAGGTGTCCATATGGACTGCCTCAAATGCTACGTCTGGTTTTCTCCCATGAATGAATGAGCCGTGAAAGAGCACGAGCTACCTTTTTATGAGAAAGGCAAACCAAACAATGGGAAATGTATTTTTTTTTCTTTGCAAATGTTCTCAACCCTGGGAACTAAAAGTGTTTTGTTATCAAGTCTACAGTTTTATCAACCCCTTGATGATCATGTTCGTCGTGAAAATACACATAAGACAGTCTATGGCCTTTTGGAATATAACAACAAAAATTAGGATTTTCACCAATAGGTGAGAGCTTGACTTAAAGGATGTCATAACGACTGAGGTTTAACTGCCCATTCACCAGTTTTTGTTTTAGAGAGTGAGTTTTCTCGTCAGAAGCCTGAGCAACTTACGCCCAATTTAGCGGTCTTTTAATGGTACATAAGTTAACCGGATTGCGGCTAAGATAATCTGCATGGGACAAAAAACAACCTTTTCTATATTCCAGGTTAGAATCGAATTCTTGGAGGTATACCCACCACCGAGCCACCCTTGGCAACAAGTCTTTCTTACGTTGGGTAAGTTTTAACGCGTTACAGTCAGTAACCACGATGAAGTGTGCAACCACAAGATAATGCCTGAAATACTCTAATACCTTAATCACTGCCAGCGTCTTCAGTTCGTACGAGTGCTACTTCCTCTCAGCCCCCTGAGTGAGTCTACTACAATAAGGCAGTACTCGTTTACGATTTCCCTTATGCACTCTCATCATGACGACTCCGTAACCAATCGAGCTCGCATCTGTGTAGTATTTCTATTGGCAGCGTAGTATCATAAATGGCGAATACTGGCTTACTTGTAAGACAATCTATAATGTACTCACGAGCGGCTTGTTGTTCAGCTCCCCAATGAAAATTAACTCCCTTTTTAGTAAGTGCCGCTATGCAAGGAACCCTTTGGGCAAATCCAGCTATATACCGCCTAAAATAGCTAGCTAACCCCAGAAATTGCCTTACTTGCTTAATATTTTTTGGTACGGCTGAATCAATTAAGGCCCGCACTTTCTGACGACTTGGCCTATCCTGACCTTTACTAATCGTACGACCCAGGTATTCAATAGTGGTAGCTAAAAACGAGCATTCCTTTATTATTTGCTTTTCAAGCAAATCTGTTATTATGTCACGACCACGGATCGTTTCAGCGTGTGAGAGTTGATATGACCGATTATACACAGGAATGCTGGATTTAAGTTTAATTGACATGCTGCCTATGTTTACGGTTGATGTAGCAGTTCC
Source organism: Danaus plexippus (assembly GCF_018135715.1). NCBI lineage: Eukaryota > Metazoa > Arthropoda > Insecta > Lepidoptera > Nymphalidae > Danaus > Danaus plexippus. The sequence goes on along the minus strand of NW_026869851.1, from coordinate 385,864 downwards.
CGTAATAAAGTACCGAGAGAATTCATTAATTATCCTCTTAGTAACCCTCTCTAAATAGTTACCTACCAGAGGTGTATCAATTGTCATCGAAACATCAGACTGAACAATCATCACCATTCATTCATAAAATATGTTCATGGTTCGAGCCTAGATAACTTAACGCCCTCACTATTTGATAAACTCCCTGATAACCGTTCGATTTTGGGTCTCTTACTACACAAAGCTTCTTTTAGCCCCAACTGCCCACAGAAAAAGTACCTGATATCACTCAGATTACGTTTACGTGAATACTCCAGAGATCGTCTATCTGTCGTAACGTTTCACAATTCCGAACGCGAGTATAGTTGTCTCGAAATACTCATTGTATTTGGTTTAACATAGATTGAAAAGAATTCGACTAAATCATTCGGAAATAGTTTAGCATTTGTCGCCGTAGACCTAATATTTGGATCAGTGACACTGCGAATAATTATAACCGAAATAAGCTCCTCACCGTGTCCTTGCACTATACGTAAGCAAAGTATCGACCGGCGTACATATTACGCGTACGTTGGATAGTGATCGGAATTCTTAGTCATAACTTCAAACAATATTCTAACAAAATCTGGTACTTCAGGACATAAAGGTTTGAATTCTTTCTTAGAATTGGTCCAACTACGGTAGCTAGACACCCATTCACTGAGCCAAGATTTCGCATCCCCTAACAAACAATTTCCTATTCGCGAAAGGCATTCTAAATCATTCCAATTGTTTAAAACTTTCGCGCAATCAACTTGTATGCACTAATCGTCAAAGTTGTGTAGATTTGGGTCAAAGTTCGAAATATAGTAATACCGAGATTTTTCAGCCGTACTAATTGATCTGATGGCACTAGCAATGCAATCGGTAACACTCGCCTGTACTAATTCCAACGGTATACCCCCGCGTCGCCTACTTGTCGTGATCGAGCGAGGTCTCGGATCCTGATGATGATAACATTCTGAATGGTAGCTTCACGTCAAGTCACATGCGTCGGAGAAACCAGATGCCCTATCGACGATAATTCACGCATTCTATAGGGTACACGACGATCGGAAACGCGAGATATATCGCGGACGCGCGTTGGTGTCTGCAACTGTTGTGATGACTGCCTATTACAAACGCTACCGGGCGTCAAACCTTTGTAACGCAATTCCTCATAGTCGTGTGAATTCACCGACGCGCGGTGCGGCATGGACGAAGCCCTTGTTTTCGCCTCTAACGTTTTACGACGAGACATCATTGCCTCCATATCAAGTCTCAACATGTTATTCTCATCAAAGGATTACTCACGGGAACTATTACCCTGACTCTAGCTACGATCACGACGAGGATTACTATCAAGACCACTGCGGCTACAATTGCGTTCACGTTCACACATTTTAGTAACAAAATAAAATAATTAAATAAGTATGATCGCTAGAAATTAACGTATCAACAAACAAACGCAATAAAAGCTTACTCACCGCTTAATCAAAGTAATTAACACAAATTAATATTCTCGATAATAACGTAACACGATATTTAAAATAACTCAGTGTCTAAAAAAAAGTTATAAAGAAATATTTAATAAAACACAAAAAAAAATAATGTGTGGGTAAATTGAAATAACAAGGCCTTACCAAACGGGGTTCTCAAGGTACGTATCGCACTTCTGATCTTAGAAACAAGGTAAGAATTGACTTTTTAAAAAATAACATTCGATACAATTCCACTGCAAATTTATTGAATTTACACAAAAATAAAAACAATTCTAAATGAATAACTTTCAACTATCTTGATTTAAACTAATCGTTAAATGAAATCCGAATATAATACAATCGAAAGATTTAAACACACTTCGAAAATCTACTAACGACTAAACTATCACACCAACGCGCGTTACGAACGAAAAAAGAGCCCTGATGTCCTCTGACAACGGCTTATATGTCGTTTGAGTCTCTCCTACCCTCTCATATTCCTACATTGATTCTCTTCTACCCTCTCATATTCCTACAATTTAATATTCAGTTACTTATGCCAAATCACAATGGCAGGTCACATTATTGAACAGCGCGTACAAATGATGTACAACTGTACAGCAAAACCCGAGACAGTTGATTCCTCAACATCCACAAGAACTCGATCTTTATCAAACTTAAACTTGGCGAATTTTGCGGTGAGATTTAGGGTTACACTCGTATAAGATCCAGCTGACGCAAGAGCTCAAAGTTCAAGACCACAGACAACGCCGTTTGTTCGCTGTCTGGGCTTCAAATCATTTGGAAGAGGTGAATTTTTGCATAAATGGCTTTATTAAACAAACAAAATTGCCACATATGGGACGAAACAAACCCACACGAGGTTCACCAGGTGTTGATGCGTCCTCAAAAAGTTACCGTTTGGTGCGGATTTTGGCCCGCGGCGTCATTTGTCCGTATTTGCTCACCATCAATGGCGAGTGCTACAGAATGTTGATAACGAATTTCTTGAACCTGAACGACATGTGGTTCCAGCAGGATGGTGCTACATGCCACAAAACGGACGAAACGATTGACATTCTGCAAGAGTGATTTGAAACTAAGGTTATCTCGCAGGAGTGATAGGAATTGGCCACCAAGATCATGCGATTTAACCCCGATAGACATTTTTGTGGGGTTTTTCAAAGTAAATATAACACAAGTACAGCCACAGTTCAGCCAAACAACACGCTTAAATTCAGCCGGATCTATGCGGAAGAATAATTGAAAATTAGGCCACTCGAATCCGTGCAATTGTGAGAAACCAAGGTGGGCATTTGAATAATGTCATATTTCATACTAAGTGGCATAAATGGGCCTTTTAAATAAAAAACATAGTTTAGTGAAAACCTGACACACAGCTTGTTTAACTTCATTCTAAAATCTACCCGTCCTTTTTGAAAAACCCTTTATAAGAAAATCCTTTGATTAAAAGGTTATTTTAATTTTTATATACAAGGGTTGTTTTTCCTGATTTTTGAATAAATATTTGTATATCGAAATCAGAACCTATGAATAAAATATTTGAAAAATACAAACATGTATTTTGAAAAATTTTATGTATTTTTATAAAACAAAAAAATGGAGAACTATATCACAAAGAGAACATTTTTCTAGATATGAGTCTACCTTGTTTATGCAATTACAAATCAAAAACTCGGTACACAATACGTCCTTAAATAAATTGCAAATACTAGTAGAATATGAGCTAGGTAATATAGAATCACTGAAATAAAATTGAGACTAAAATTTCAACATATCGTGACTTAAATAACATTGTGACATTTATATGAGAAGTGCAACTCAAAATATTGCTCTAGGAGTCAATTAATAATTATCAAGAAAAATGCTCTCAAACAAGATTTCAACAAATCAAACTTATTGTTTTTAGTAAGATTATTAATGACTATATTTTTTGATTGTAATAAAAATATATCCCTTTTTGAAAAACTATAAAACACTAGTTATATGTTCTAAGTTGTAATCAGGTTACAAAATGAGAAATGAAACTTCTTTGATGGTTTTTACTTTTATATAACACAATACACATAAAATATCGGTAGCCACTTTTGTGCTCCACTGTCATGTCACCCTTTAACAACAACAACTCAGATTATTTTCAAAACACTTTTAACTACGATGTAAAAGACACTAGATTTTTGTATTTTGAGTTATGAACAGGCAACGTATAATCCCAGGATATTTCATTCGATTTGAACTGGTAGCTCAATTTTAATATAACAAGTCCAAGTTTCAATTTCGTTACTCATTCGCTGACTGATAGACCAATCATTAAACCGAAAAGGTAAATTGTGGCAAACATAAAAAGTTATTATTTAGATAATAATTAGGTACATACTATAAACCGTATACATCAACAAAAGTTTTCGAGTTTCACCAATTGGATAAATAAAGTTTTAATCCAAAATAAATAAACAAGATTTCAAAAATACTTGTGTAGTGAATGATCTTTAACAAATAGATATGTATAATATTTCAACTTAATAGGGGTACTTAAGTATAATTATGTTCTAAGATAAATTGTAAAAGGATCATCCGAATGAAAAAGTAGGAATGAGACATGCCATATACTATGCCATGTACTATAAATTAGGACCTTTCAAAGTCGAATAATTTAAAAAATTTCAAATTCATAGTTTAACAAATAGTGTTAATTCTAGAAAACTCGGGGCAATTGTGTCATTATTTTTGACTGTGGTTCTAGAAATATTACTTAGGGTTACGATTCCAAAGTTTAAATGAACAAAAATAATAAAAATAACAACAATTACCGAAAAATGGTTATAGTTTGACCGATTTTCTAGGTTTTTCTAAAATGCCCATATTTTTTCAAACTGCATGGGATAGATGTTTTTTCTGATTTTTCTCATGATGATTACGATCAATCCTGGCACCCCGTTTCGGTTTATCGTTGAGTTCTGGGACACCCTGTATATAAGAAGTTTTACAAAAATCTTGCAAAGTATTAAATAGACTTATTTTCCACGAAAAAACAACATTAACAATCATGACTGTGGCTGGCTTGTCCTAAGTGTTTCATGCTTCTTACCTGTCATGGAAAGTCAGCCACATTGTTTTGATTTACCATATTGCATATATACACACAAACCCTTTTTATTTCATTTCCGAAGGTTGTATCAGTCATCAAGGGTGTGAAGCAATACAATATCAGGCGCAGAAAATGAAACTGTATTAAGTAAAATTTTCAATAACTATTTAAGTATACAAGAGTAATGAAATTCTAAAAAAAACTTGTTTTCCTTGTTTTTTTTATCTTTTGGTTTCTCCCTCTATTGTATTAAGAGATATTCCCCTCACCATTTAATTAAGGATTTTTGTTCTCAGCTGGTAAGTGGTACCTGCAAAGTCTGTAAATACTAGACCTGTAGGAATTCATTCAGAAGACATTTTGTTGTTAATACAAAGAAGTATTAGATTATAATAAATATCGAATAATACAATCAAGATGAGGTAGTTTAAAATCCATTTATTTTACGTATTTAGACGCTTGTATCCAAAACTCTAAGGAAATAGGACGATGGCCCTAATTGTGGAATGTGTCAATAACAAATTTCATATGCCAGAAGTGCAATAAACGTAAAACCTGCACTTTTAATTACATTCAAAAATAATTTTTGTTTAAGGAGAAAGTTATCCATCGCCAAGGTTCCAAACCCAAATCTTTTCAAGGAAAAGCTTTAGTACCTCATTAGGATCGATAAATATTATTTATTACATATTATTTTTTTCACTTTTCAATTGAATATCCTTAATCATATTATTAAATCAATAATAAAGTAATTTAGTTAACTTTAAAATATTAATTAATATTAACACAACACAAAAGTGTACCTTTTTGTTAAAAAAATACACTTTTATGTACCTTTTTAACCTTTTGTAATGCTAGGATCCCGACAATATCACATGTAAATAATTTTAAATTAATATTTAAAAGCCCTTAGTATACTATATACTGCGTATTAAAAAAATTATACACTATTGAGGTAAAAATATTATATTTTAACGAAGAAACACATAACTTTCAAATATAATCAATCCTGTATATTGTCATATAATTAAATATATACACACTTCTTATGAATAATACATTTCCCTCTGATTAAACTCTATATTTCCATTATTAACATTTTCATTCTTTGTAAGTAAAACAACTTCCCCGCTAGCTATAATTTGGTTATCTTGGTTCGTTGCTAAACCGGGAGCCGGTGACGGATTTATACTGCTGATGCATAACAAAATGAAGATGCATAAATTGATTGTCTGAAACAATATATAATGTACATTTAATTTTTCCCCTTTCGTTTTTCTTACCTATTATTATACAAATTTTGTCGCAATATTATCTAAATAAAAAAAGCTGAATTTTTTGTTTATTGGTGATGTTTTTTGTTAAATTTCTCCTAATTTAAGAATAAAAGAAGAAATATTAAAGATTTCAACTTCAAACTACATTTCTTTATTTATAACATATACTTTTGTTTAATTTCTAATAATTCGTTAAATAAAAACGAATATATAACACTTTTAACATTTTGTAGTAATTAGTGAAAGAATTTGAAAAACACATAGATTTATAATCCAGCCACATTACGTTACTACGTTCTACTGCTACCTCTATCTCTACTACCCTCTGTTAGCTTTTTTAAAACTGAAAGTACTAGGAAATCCAGTTCTACACACCGTAATAATTGCTTTACCATAAAACTTGCTCAAAAAGTACTTACTATTTTGACTTTTATTCCAAAACCGTTATAAACGTGAATACTACAAATACTATTCAATTAAAATGAAACTAACATATTTTCGGATATATTACGCGGATTTTATTATTTTAAAACTACATAATCCCGACGTTTCAGTTACTTTTCAGCAACCGTGATCACGGGCAGACGAGATGACGAAACGTCGGGATTATGTAGTTTTAAAATAATACAATCCGAGTAGTATATCCGAAAATATATTAGTTTCATTTAAATGAATAAAAGTCGCGAAAGTCTTAGATCTCAAATACTACGAGGAAAACTATAATCGACGAGGAAAACTATAACGGTAACATAGCAGTTTCTCTCGTTAGCTTGGATATAAAACTCAGCTATTCTTTAAATATATTATTATATACTTTATTAAAATCTGATGCTTACCTTGGCTGACATGGTGCAAGAATTAGGTAGGAATGTTTTATACTGTTTAAATTTTGCATTATATACAGAATTTAATCGGCGAAAAATTTTAATATATGAAATATTCATTAATTGATTGTAATCATGTAAAACGTATATATTATTTATTGGTATGTATTGCAGCCGCCTGCAAAGTCCAATCCCTTGAAACATATTTTCATAAGTTTTTCTCGTCCCTCAATATTTACGGTCATTTACTTTAGTTACTTATATATTAAATTAAAAATTATATCACTGAAATGTTATAAAACAGTTAAAGCTGACTATTTTATTTTTTATACGGATCTCTCAAATTTCGACAAAAGACTTGAATATTATATGCATTTTTTTTTATTTGTTACAAAATTATATTTAACCTTACAAAACTAATATAAAAGTCACTGACCTTTGAAGTGAATAATAAAATTTGTTATCTCGAAGATTACATAAAAACAAGACAAAATTTCTGGGAACAATAATATGATCCACACGTATTATTCCATAAAATGAATTCATCATATAGTAGAAAAATTAAAATAATTTGTAATTTTGCGTATCCTATTTTTTTCTGTGTATTAAAAACTAATGATCAATACATAAAATAAAAGTGTAACTTTGTAAAGTTGTGAGAGAGTTAAAACCTCTATCAAAATTTTTATTTTACAACTCTATATTGATTTGAAAGTAATCCATTTACAATAAAATATAATTCTGAGATTAAACATGATGTAAATTTAATAAGGTTTTGCACGCAAGGGTCTTTCTATTGCTCACTTTTATGAAACTCATCAAAGGAATCAATTTAAATGAAGTTTATTTTGTAGGTAAATATTATGTTGGAGAAAAAAATCGGATATTTTTAACGCCAAATAAGACCTATTATTTAAGAAGTACTTATGTATGTAACTAACAATAATGTTGATTAGTTTAGACAATCTCTTTGAAACTTACCGAAGACTGAGCTTTCTTGAGTATTTCTGAGAATCTCAATGGATTTTTCTCCAAACATTAAAGGCTATTCGAGATACATTGTCGGTAGCCACTTAAGCGATTCGAACAATCCCTTCAATGCAAGACAATCTACTTTGACTGAGTGGTGGCACTAACATTGCTGATAATCTGTTCCAAAATCATAGAAAATAAACCTACATCTAGATCCTCATCTTCTTTTATTACTCTAAAATAAAAAAAATGCCTCAAAAGTCGCCAGGAGTGCAATGGACTGTTCATCTAATTCATTCAGATGCACACATTTATAAGCTTATATTTGATAGAAAAAAAGACGTCAACTGGGTAATCTGCTATGTGATTTTCAAAAAATCAAAATGTTTTGTTTTCATTGTTTTCAATCAATATTGTAGTTCTCAGTAGCTATTTTTGTTTAATATTTTATTTAAACTTCCAAAAAAAAAAGTGTTTTAATAACATAAGGAGACCAGAAGATTTACTTTTGCCTTTTTTTGAAAAAAAAATTTACTGACTTACAGATGGTTAATATTTAGAACAATTGTAAAATATGATTCATTAGAATTAAAAGAGCAACCTAAAATGCAAAGTATTTACATTGGCAAGAAAAAAGTATTTTAAAAAATGTGATAATTTTTCAAGAAGTAAATATATATTATGGTGTGTGATCGATTCTTTTATGTATATAAAAAATACAGGACCAATGTAATTGTATTTAAATGAAAAAGTGGAGAAATAGTAAGAAGTAGGTATATCTTCATACAGTATTACAATATTCATTCACTAGTATATTACAGATAAATTGCCATTGTTCATATTTTTATTAATTCTAACTATTACTACATCACTAACAGATATAACTTAATTATCTGTGTTACTTGCGAAACCAGGAGTCGGTGAGGCAACAATGCCGAGGCGATTGTGGTAATCACCTGCATGAATAATTTTCCTTTTTAATGGAAGATTTATATTGTTTTAAATTTTATTAAATTAAAAAAAATTAAGTCTCTATATATCTCATTAAAAAAAATTAAATAAGAGAAAGAGTTTTACTTTATATGAAATAAAATAACAGAAAAAAATGTACTTTAAGAAACGTGTATGCTTCAAAAATTCTCTGACCCCTACAACCATGAACTAGTAACTACATGCTAATAGTGGATAATATACATATATGTGTATTGGAAATATATATAAATATCTATACATAAATTTGACAAAATTATATATTTCAAAAAACTGTTTTTTTATTTTCAAATTCATACTCCGATATAAAATGGAGCATAAGTTAATTGCCATTGAGATAATGATATTATTGTAATTTTAAATTCAAAACCCAATTAAATACACAAGTTTACCGAAAAATGAAAATACATATCAAATATATTAATTATTAAAAACGAATAAAGTTGTTAACAGATTTTTTCTATTTTACACAAAATTTATTTACTTAATAACGACTTTATCATTGTAAAAATTTTAAACATGTTTTGATTAAATCCGGAATAAATACATACTCGCTAAAGTTTTAAATATCATTAGATTCGGAGTAATTGGAAAATTAATAATTACCATGCAAATCTTGTGAAAACTCATTAATCTGTGTATTTTGGTTTTGATAAAAAATTTCATATCTTAGATTTAAATAAAACAAAATTATAATTACGTCATATACAATAGCATCAAACAAAAACCGGCATTACAGAAATTGGTATGTGTATAGCTGCTTGTTTATATCCAAACAAAACTGATAATCCTATAACCTGCTTTTTTCAAAATTGATTATTCATTGCATTAAATGTATCAGTCATTGACTTCCAAGTGTATTTTATAATCAACATCCCGCATATAACAAAATTTTAAACAAGGCTAAGATAAAAATGTATATATGTATAAATGTATACGAAGTTTTTGATGATATAGATAAATTTATAGTTTTTATTACTTTAATTAATATTAGTTTGTTCACAAAGCTATTATAAATCCAAAAAAATTTAAGGTTTTTTTGATATTTACCAAAGTATTTACTCAATCACTTATTTTATAATTTTGTATTGGAATATAATAGGCAAATTTTTTAGTCGTGAAAACGGTGAGATCGGAATCAAAAATTGGTTTGCTTTAAAAATTTTCACCAAAAAACCGCGAAAACAAAAAGACAATATGCATTTAAAGTTAAAAAATGTTAATACGCAAAATATTCCAATAGTACGACGTTAAGGAAACTAAAAGCGTCGGTAAACATTAAATATCCTTAAAATATATCTGATAATGAATCTACTGTCAATAAAGGCACGGATGCTCTGCGACATTTTGTGATAATGTAAGGTATATATGCAAAAAAAAAAAAATTCTGAGAAAAATTCATGATATTTCACAAAGATGGCATTCCAGGTAAGTAATAATACAATAAAAAGGATATTGCATACTTAGAATCGTGGAATGTATGTAAATACTTATATAACTTGTAATCTGTCTTAATGATACTCTTGTTTCTTCCTCAAGCGCAAAGCAATGGAATGGAATAGTTTACTTATGCCTGTCTTTCCTTAAGAAGACTTTAATTAGGATAGCGCGTTTACCTTCTATAGCTTCCTTTAAACATATCAATAATTGTGAGACATTTGCGTCAAGCATCATTCAGTTAGTAATATAAAAAATTACGTGCGATCAAAAACTTATTAATATATATGAATGTAACATTGTCATAAGTTTCTGTTTTAGGTCGTACTCGTAAGATTTCTGTTTCTCGTCTGCCTGATCCATTCACTTCAATGCAGTGAAGAAGAAGGTTCGTCAACTGAAAGTCAACCTGCAACAACAGAAAAATCGGGTTCGGGTAATTCCCAACCGTTGGGCGCGGTTGGAGACACATTGATGAACCAAATAGAAAGGCTCGCGAATAACATAAACCCGACATTTTTCATAAATATATTCAGAAAAATATTTAACAATTCGTAAATATTGATTGTTTGACTTATAAGAACGAAAATAAAATATTATATCGCATAAAAACTTTTTGAATTAAAAACCTCTAAAATAGTCACTTGTACTAAATGTAACCAAAAAGAATAAGTATTAATTAAAACCCGGTCAGGAATTTCATATAAACTTTCACTGACTCATTTCAAGATTTCTGGCAAAATTGAGTTATGTATCCTAAGGAGTATCAATGTATCGACAATTTTCTTCAATTCATGTAGATTGGAAAAGGGAAGAAAAATCATGGAAGACGCACTTGTGTTTGAAAGCATGATTAAAATACGTTAGTATACTATTAACATTTATTCTCAAATCTGTCAACATTATTTATACAAAACTAATAGAAAATTTTATTAAAATAAGAATTTATTTAATCAGAGGTAAAAGCGACAAGTTTCAATTGAGTTTAAAATGAAGACATAAATATATCTTTAACATTAACTTTGAGTCATTTAGCTGTTTTCAAATGTTCCATATCCTATGAGGTTGCAGGCTGCTATAATTACTCAGTATTAATTCAAAGTAAATATAAATTTAAGAGTTTAAACTTGCTTCATTAAAGAGTAGTGTGTTTTATGCAGTTATTATTTATTATATTATTTCTCCATAGTTGCACCCTCAGTTGTACCCACAGCTAATACTATTTATTAAAAAAATATATCATAATTGAGATAACGTAGCCTACAGCTATAAAATAGCAATTACGACGAAATATTCTTCATTGTTATATTTTTTGTAAATAATCGTGTTTTTTTCTGTATACTAGGTAAAAATTATAATGAGATCTAAGATTTTCGCGAGTATTCATTTAAATGAAACTAGTATTGTTCGGATTTACTACGCGGATTTTATTATTTAAAAACTACATAATCCCGACGTTTCGGTTACTTTGCAGCAACCGTGATCACGGGCAGACGAGGTGTGAATGTCTGTCAGTTGGTCCTTGTTATTTATCATCTACCGCCATCGATTTCTTAATTTTCTGGCGTACCGCTCTGGATGCCGGCAGAATGCGCTCACGGTGTCTTGAGGTCCTGCGGTGTGGTTACGGACATGGGATTTTATATTTTTAAGAACGGGGTCCCAGGTGTTTGAAAGATTCCAGCCATCTTCTCTATTGAAATTGGGATGTTTTTTAATTTCAATAGCCTCGCGAATTAATCTCGGTATATACTTGTCTTCCCGAGCGAGGATTTGAGGTTTATCAAACCGAATGTAGTGGCCTGGTTTGTCCATTGTGTGTTCACACACTGCTGACTTCGACGCGCGTCTGTTTTTGATGTCCGAGATGTGTTCTTTAACCCTAGTACCGATGCTCCTCTTCGTCTGTCCATGGGAGCATCGGTAGCTAGTTTTAAGACCGACTCTTATAGAAAGGACCATTTTTGGTTATTAAACATGCTGTTGATATGGGGATTAACTAACTTCCTAAGAATGGTATCTTCATAAACTTCGGCCACTAGCCTATATGTGCCGATGTTTATCAACTGTTTCCAAAAAAACAAATGGGTCGGTTACCCCTTCAAAATTAACATCCAGCTAGACCATTACTGAAGTTGGTCAATGCCTACCTTGTACTCTTTTGAATAGTTGGGAAACGTCTTCAGGGTCATTAGGGGTTATTAGTTCAAATATAGCTCAATAGTAAAAATCTTCTCATACATAAATAATAACTTCCAGTGACGTCTTTTTACGATCTGCTTAAGACGTTATTTTGATTTCGCATTACTTTTATTTTTTTAATTATTACGTGATCGAAAAATACATATACATTGGGAACGCAGAAAATGCTTAGAACTGGCAAGTTTGAAACACTGCTAATGAAAACTTTTTTGAATTTAAATTGTACAACCCTTTGGTAACCTAATTCATTAATTTATCATTTGTTATTATGAATTGGCGGCAAAACTATAACTTTTGTTAATCATGAAAACGAATCTAACGCGAGAAATTTTTCGGTTAATGATTTATTATCACTTTCATTGTGGGCTTACTCAACAACAAAGCTATGATAGGCTGCGATTAGCATTTCTTAATGAAGCCCCGTCTCGTGCCACTGTTTATAATTGGTTTAACTAGTTTAAGCGTGGACGTAGCAATCTCAATGATGATCCGCGTGAGGGACATCCTTTAACAGCGACTTACTTAAGATAACATTAGTGCTGTGCGACGCATGGTAGAGGAAGATAGAGAGTGACCTATCAGCAGATACGGGCAAGCCTATGTATTGGTATCAGTCAAGTTGAAAAATTATTACATGCACACTTAGGCGTCAGGAAGCTTTGTACCAGATGGATTCCCCATACTCTAACCGACGACCAGAAACACCTTCGCAGCGACTGACTCTAATGCTGCATTTGACATCGTCACAGTTTATGTAAGCTAAATATATTGCTACAAACCCAAAATCTAAAGACAATCAACTCAGTGGGTGTTACCTTTCGAGGATCGGCAAACTTAGGAAAAGGTAGGATGAAGTCAAGGAAAAAAGATGTTTGCCTCATTCTGTCGCCCCAATGGTCATTTCTCGACAGTTGTGCTAGAAGGTGGAAGGACAGTTATTGTAGACTAGCATGGCAATCACTGTTTGCCTGTTGTCTTGGAAAAAATTCGACAGTAGCGCCCTCGAAGCAGGATCCTCCTTCACCACTACAATACATCAGCGCACTCCGCAAAACGGACAGTTAAATATTTGACTACAGCAGGTGTCGAGGTACTGAGTTTTCCGCCATACGGCCCTGATCTGAAGTGCTGCGACTTTTATTTATGCCCAAGAACTGAATATAAAATTTGAAGTATTCGTTTTACGAGCCCTGAAAGCGTACGAAAATGCCATAGACAAGACCCCTAAAGAAGAATAGGCTCGGTGCTTTTCTCAGTGGTTTCATCGAATGCGACGACGTGAAGAAAGGTACGAAAATTACTTCAAAAAACAATAAAAGTATTAGAAAATTTCTACATTTTCAGTGTTACATTGGTAACAGATTACATAGCTTCACCGCCTTTTATCCTCAATGAGGAGTTTTGAGTCATAAGGGGACCCCATTCAAATTAATTTTCACTTAGACTACCCATACAAAACATATACAAGAGTAAATAAACAAAAGACAAGTCACAAAATATATTCTTATTTTTTAAATATATATTTGTTATTACAATATGATTCCCTGTAAACATGAAATAACCCTTTTTCCTAGCTTGCAGAAATTGAAGATACTAAATAATTAAAATAAAAGCTTTTTCGAAAGTTAGTTGAAAGTTTTATCCATATTCTTGGCTTCAATAAATTTCTGTCAGAGTTTTAGAAGTTTAAACGTAAATTATTAAATTCTTATTAGGCCTTATGCAAGTTTATTGTATAAAGAGAAGCTAGCTTCTTCCAATAATACAATATTGATATATTTTTCTTGCATAAGAAGTCATATTCTATATAAGAATTGAACAAGTGAGTTAAAAAATTTAAATAATAATAAAATTTCCAAATACGTTATGAACATTTTTATTTTCAATATCAAAACATAATCATGATTGTCCGTTTTTTATACGCCATAGATCATAATTATTTTTAATTCTTAGGAGGTTGAAGAAATTTGTTGAAAATGTTGAAGAAAGTATTCGGATTCAGCGATCCAATAACTTCCTCAAATTTATTAAGAGGGTTCTCTATGTTGAGTGGAGATTCGGAGCCAGGTGCATCGTTAGCCTCTCTCTTCACTATTGCAGACTGAAGAGAATGGACAAAACAAGCCAGCACCAGAAAGTAGAAGAAAGCTGTCTGCAAAAAAATAAGAGCGTAAATTTATATAAGATATTATTTGGATAGTTAACGTGAGTTGTGGAAATTACACCTGTTTATTTTAAACTGACTTTTTGAACTAAAAAAAAATTATGTGTCCTTTTTTTCACTTTTTGACGACTTTTTTTAACTTTTTGAAGATCAGAAAGAAAAAATATGCTCTAAATACATCAAAATCGGGCAATTATTACACTTCACATTTTCAATTTAAAGTGGCGTGCGGACTGAAGACATCATGTTATTTCATATACATGTCGCACCTTATTACAATAACAAAAGAAGGACCAAAAACGTATAGTATTTTTATCATTGGAATTAGTTTATGAAATGATTTACATTTCTTTAATACTTTTACATGAGTAAACACACTTTACACAAACTTACTTTGGATGCCATGGTAATATAAAACGATGAGCTCAGAAGTGTGCAGAAGACAACATTTTAAGACTATATATACCATTTCCAAGTAGCTTTAAATTATACTAATTTGTTAATTGTTGAAGTCATTTCCGTTTCTAAAGTATTAAAGGAAACCCTTTACCTTTTCACCATATCTAAAATTGAAAATAAGAATTAAAAAGGAAATATTAGGTGCTTTATGGTATGTTTGCTTATCAGTAAGTCTACTAAAATGACTTTTAATTTTAAAATATTCATGAAAGAATTCCGCCAAACGTTATAAGTTACATTTTTTAATACTCAAGATGCTAGAAGTGCTACTTCCAATAGAGAATTTAAAAAAAATACCAGAAAATTTCAAAAGGAAAACCAAATAAAGAAAATGAAATGTTTTTTGAAGATTTCTAAAGACATTATTCTTATTAGTAATTACATTTGTGTTGGAAAAAAACATTTAAGATAAATTTTAATTATTTAGTTAATATGACCTTTTTTATGAATTATGACGTACTGATAAATATAATCACTGGTTATATTTCAGAGCAACTTTAAAAAATAAACAGTTTTTAAAACTTTTTTGTAACAAACCTCTTTTTATAACTTTTTTATACTTTGTAAGTCACGTTTTATATATGCCACGATTTTCTTTTACATCTAGACATAGTATATCTATTCATCCAAATTAGATCATAAAAGTACTATTTATGAATGTAACGTGTTTTGTTATTTTTTACCCAAACTATAATTGAATTTAAAATTCTAGAGAAACATAATTTACAGTTCAAGGTAATAATAAAAACTAAAAAAAATATTATCATCTAATGATTGTAAGATAGGACCTGTGATCAAAATTTGTGGTTACGCGACATGTAGAAGAAGTGTTTTACATGACCTAGTTAAAGAAGTCACTTTAATTTTAAAGTGATCGAAAAATTACATTCTTTATAATGTTACTTATTTTTGTGTTGTCTAGTTAATATATCTTAATACTTTCAGTTTATAGGTGCAGTAAACATTACGTTCACTTTTTTATCTGTCTAAATAACGATGTGGCCAATATTCGTTTTAAAAATAAAATTGAGATTTTCGGATATACTAAGTGTTTTTTATAAAATAAAAGTTTTGAAAAATCATCATTTTCATTTCCTGGCCAGTGATCACGGTTGCTGCAAAAGAACCGAAATGTCGAGAGTATGTAATTTCCGAAGATCTTAGTTTAATTTTAATGAATAGACCCGAAAATCTTAGATATAATTATCTAATTATCTAGGTAACTACTTTCAAAGGTGTAATGTTTTTATAAAACTAGTTAATATATTTAGTTAACCGACATAAAAAGGGAGGAGATAGTTAGTAAGACTGTATGTATTTTTGTACGATTACTATGTTGAAATTACAAATTACTCAAAAATCTTTTAAGCATTCATAAATGATTATAAATCCTTAATTATATTATGATTCCTAAAATGGAATCACAATTTCAAAGTATACTTAATTCACATACATATATAAGCCATCTTAGTTAATTTTAGATAAATATATCTTACATATTTCTTCAATGAATTAAAAAAAATATATTTTTAAATTGAGAAAGGAAAAGTGTTTGATATCAGAAATAGTTGAACATTGTTGGACCCGCTTTGAATTATGACGTCAAATCTGGCAGCATTTCCTCTTACTATTTGGTGTATGGCAATTAAGTTGGTGATTACAGTTTACATAATGGCTGATACATTAGTTTAATTAAAGAAAAAAATACAATTTTTAAATGTGGTTTTATTTTTTGTTGTACTTAATCTATAAAAAATATCATTCAAAAGTAAGGTTTTCGTAATTGTTTATTTACTTTATTGTAAAAGATTATATATATTAACTTATATTAATAAAAAAACTTCTTTCAAGCTATATTTTATAGAAAACGTGTAAAACTTAATATCGATAATTATATAGCAATTTAGTTCTTCAGTAACATTGCTGCTATTAAAATGATTTTTTTTTTATGACAATATTCCCCGAAAATTCTTATTTGTAGTTACGAACCTAATTTATTACACTTCTGTTCGTCGATGAAACACTGACATCTATTTCAATAAAGGTGTTATTTTTCTTAAAGTTAAGCTATTGAAATTTTAAATAATGAATTAAGTTTTAATTAAGATTATATCTATTGATTTTTATATAATAACTATATTATTTTAAGGAAGCTAATTTATATATAGTTTAAAAAGCTTTAAACTCAACCATTTTCATATTTTAACAAATACCACCAAAGATAAAAAGCAATATACCAACTGATGGATATTCTTGAAAAAAGTTAAAAATATTTAAATAACAAATTTTTTTATTAAATTTATTAGTAACTTAAATATTATCATTACGGTTTTTATTAGGTTAAAAGTCGAAGACCATTTCCTACATCCTCGACCTTTATGACCGTGATATTGATGTTGGATAAAACCTTATTTCCTCTGTTTGTTTGAGCCATCGGCGTCAGGTAGACACATGTTATGTAGCAAACAAGAAAGATGACACATGTGATAAATGTCTGAAAAAAATTTTTTTAACGATAAAATTATTAAATTATAATGAAGTTTATAAATTAATGCGATTAATAATAATAAGCATATCATAAAATATTTAAGTAAGTATTACCTTGGACATCATTTTAATGACTTAATCCTTGAGTTTTGAGAAGACAACTTATATAGTGTCGGATATCAGTCGTTTGAACTAAAAATAATTTATAAATTTCTGTACAATTCATTACCATTAATTGTGGATATTTTTAATTAATCAAGTACAAAAAACCTATAAAACATTGTTGATAACAATAGCTCTATAATATTATCGTTAATAGATAGTGAAACGGCCGGAAAGTTTTTTTTTTTTTCATACATTTTTTAAACATTTCTGTGTCACACATTCAACTACGTAGTCAATAAATTTTGTAAATAATCAGGTTATTTTATTTATGAATTTAAGTTGTATTGGATCTAAATTCCATTACTTTGATATATAAGCAGTAAGAGTTTTATTTTTAGACTTTGCAATTAACGATGACTGTTTGTAAAACTCAATACTTGTATATTCATATAAGCTAGTGAACCAAAAAATACTACAATGTAAAGGATGACTTCAAACGATAGCATGTGTATCATAAATATTTAATTATTAATGTAAAAAAAAGTAAAATTACCCTTTTAAACATTGAAAAGTGGGGGATTTCACTTAAAATATATAGAAAAAAAATTGTCGAGCATTAGATAAAAGGTAATTAATTATTCAGGACGTAAATGTGCGCCGTCATCGAAAAGCATATTTCCAGTAGTAGTCAAGGTCCAGTCCAGACTTGCCTAAATGGCATTCTTAGCTCATTAATAAATATGCCAAAGAATAAACATAGCAACTTATTCATAAATATCGCACAAATCACACTCGTACCATCACATACATCAATGTTTTTAAGGTTACAATGTTATTCTTGCCAAGAGGTAAATATGATCTGGTTTTTTTTTATAGTACAGAAAAATTTATTAACAAAATTATAAAAAACTTTAATTTTAATACGTATATTTACATCTTTTAGGATAACTGAAACTAGCTACTATATACCTTAATGCTTAAATAACAAAGTTTTAATTTATACGTTTTAAATACATAATTATAATTGATTATTTCTTTTTAATGAAATGTTATGCAAAAACATGCATATACAGTTGATAAATAACAAGAATGTAGGCTTTTTATTTTTTTTTTCTACATAAAATTAAATAACATGTTTTATAAAAAATAATATCATTATTTCTATACTATTCATTAAATAATATAAGTAAATATACTTTAATTATTATTAGTTTCGTTACGTTTTAGTTTTAGTTTTAATGAAAAGTATGAGGTTAAATCTACTTGTAGGTCTGTTTGTTGGCATTATAAGTTTTTAATAAAATAAATAATAACAAAACTATCGTTGTTACAAATCAGTTATATTGTCAAAATATATAAACGCATAATGTTGCAGACTTTTCCATCAATATCCGAGAAAGCCCGATAACATAAATAAACACAATAACATTTATGTATAAAATATAACTTTACGTATTTTACCTGAATGTCCTGGCTTTCCCTATATAATATTTAGACATAGTACATAACCCGCTATAGCTAGAACTACTATAACTATGTGTTTATTGCATTGAATAAGGTACCATGCATTTTGAAATACATATTTAATATCTAAACATATTTTCTTACATACTTACATATGAAAATAAATAAATATAGAAATTTGAAAATATATGCATGATAATAAGCAATATAAAAGTCACAGTTGCTTAGAAATTCTTTGTTTTCGTAATTCATATTCCGATTTTCCATAAAATAGCAAAACTCCTTAATGAAGTAGTATAAAAATTTGTGCTACTAAAACTGTTATCTATTTAATTGACAATTGTGTTATAAATTATGTATACATCTATTGATGATTGCCCCTCCCCCTATTTAAAGGTTCTTGATATCAATTTAGTATAAAAGTACAATAATTTTGCAAAGACAACATACTACAGAAAAAACTTACTAACAAAATGGTGTCGAAGGTAACATTTATTAAATTTATATATATTTAAAATTATTTCACAAATTTATGTAATTTTCCGTTAAATCGAATTTCAATGACAATTTTCCGTTTTTTCAATCATATGAAAATGTTACAGGCCAGTATAGCGTGTGTCCTTTTCATCGTTTGCTTCGTCACAACAGTCCATATGTTGCCAGCGGGATCCGAGTGCCGCAATAAAAACGCAATGCCCATGAAAACCAACAATGCAAACGAGCTTCTGTCAGATGTCAATGTTGAAGTTATAAGTTTAAAGGATATCTTAGGTTGCGCTGATATTCTCACTTCTTAATTGAATGAATAAATGACTTCCTTAAATCACCTTTTGAAGTTTAAATTACGTTCGACTTTTGAAAAATATGTGATTCAAATGTATAAAAAAAATCGTTTAACAGAAAGTACATATAGTAGAAGGATTGATTACTTAAGCCATGAAACATAAGTACTTAAATACAAATATTTAAACTACTTTGATATTCTGGATAGCTACCCAGCAACCTGCTTGTAAAAAGGCTAAAAACCTAATTTAATTTATTTTTCTTGCCATAATATAATTATTCTTTAGGCATATTTCATTCTTAATACTATTCTTAATACTGATATACAAATTATACTCAAAAATGTGTTGCTTTTAGAGAAATCTTACCTAATTTATGTATATACAGATGAAAGGATATTGAATACAATAATAACTTGAAATAAATATTTAATATATATATATTTTTTAAACATTCAATTTTAAATAATTATTATTAATTAAAAAGTATTATTAAGATAACTAATAGAAAGAAATTAATACAAAATATATGATGAAAATTGTTTTGTTTTTGACACAGTAAACGTGTGTATTTTATGATTTTCCTGTGACCGCACAGGTAGCGTATTTAGAGTGCTGAATCACGTCACTGGCAAGTTAACTTATACTTAAAAAATACATTTTTAATTGTAAGCTCTCAAGAAATATCAAGTGAATATTTTTTTCCAATAAAATTATTGTAATTAATAAAAAAGAGGACTATCTATAAAATTACAATTATAACACAGTCTTTTTATACCGGTATCTACTTTTAAAAGTAAAATGAATCCAGCACAAAAATGTTCAGCACTTATAAATAACAAAAAAACATTATTAGTGTTTCTGCTTAAATTTTAGAATACAAATAGAGTAATTCTTGTTTCTGAGACACTCTTCCGAATCTTTAACGTCCCCATATCTGTGTACGTGTTTTGGAGTAAAGTTCTGTGAATATACTATTTAAGGAAAAGATATAATACACTTTATTCTGATCTTTTTCTTTTACCCAAAGAATTATTTCTCTTTTTGCTGAATGAAAATTCCTTAAGAAATAACTAGATAAAAAACAATTTGCAAAAGAGCACGCATACTATATTGTACATCAAATTATATACCACCAAACTGTTGCTGATACAAAAAATACAGTTATTAAATTCAAAACATTTATCTGTGACTGAAAGCTATCCTAATATTAATCATGTTATTATTTTTTTGACAGACTAAAAAAAATACTTGGATTCTTGCATTTTGGAATTACATTCAATGCACATGTACATGAATAATTGTTTTTCAACGATGCTAGTCAAAATAACATAGATTGAAATTTATACACTAATATACGCTATGAAAAATGCGAATATACACTATGAAAAGAAATATAAATAAATCTTATGAGTGCAAGTAGGCTACGATGAAATTTAAATACACATAATTTTCATTATAAGAGGACTGTTTGAACTAAATAATATCCATATTTAAAAATTATAAAAATAATAAACCCATATTTAAAAATGGAGAAAGAAAGAAAATTAATATAAAAATCATTAAGTAATTAAATAATATAATAAATTTTAAAAAAATAAGATAACATGTATTCTCTGCTACAGTTTTAGTTGTATCAAGAGGAACAGCAAGATGCATTTGCCCTCGCTATTTATTAATATAAATACTGGTATCTGATTGTTATTAATATTACATTAATATTTCATATAAGTCAAATTCATTGAACGTTAAAAATGTTGCGCAACTATGATATAATTTCATTATATTTTTCTGTTTCATTTTTCTTATTAAGCTAGTTTGTTTTTTAATTTTATATTACATTTATTCACTAAGGATGCAAAATTATATAATTTTGCGTATTTCCGGTAAAAGAGTTGAGTAATTTTAAACAACTTAGAATATCTGACAGAAAATGTATCATCTATCTTATAATAGCAAGGACAATATCTATGAAACATTTTATAATATTTCTCTTAAACTTAACTAAAACTGATAGACAAATAGAGAAAACGACAATCTTTCAGGGAATATATGAAATTTATTAGAAACAAGTTTTAGAACCTCGAGAATTGAGCATATGACAAGTTTTTAGGACCATTATCCATTAATTTAGACTACTTTTAACAAAAAAAAAAAACAACTAAAAACTACCTTCTTATTGAAAGTAATGAAATAGTAAAGTTACTAATGGCAAAGCATAAAATCATTATTTATTTATTATAATGATACAAAGATAATAATAGATAGTTACACAACATAATTAATTACTAAATTATTTTTTTTATTTACAATCAGCGATTTATCAAAAAGACTTTAACAACCGAACGTGTTTTAGAAAGGGCATATGTATAAAGATAACTATTAATCGATTGGCCTAAAAATAAATATGTAAATTTCTGTTCATTAAATTATAATAATTTATTGAAGGTTTCTGATATTATGCTAGTATAAAAGAATTTTAGCTCGATATAAACAATATATTACAAAAGAACAACTGTCAAAATGGTATCAAAGGTAATATGCCTATTTTTTATTTCATATAAATTTTCTTCTTGCTGTCAAAATAATTATTTCTTTAGCTAACATTTATTATTGTATTAAAACGTTTGACGTCGAGGCTTTTAAAATAATATAACCTTCATATTTTTTTTTTTTGTTTTAGGCCAGCATCGTGTGCATCTTTTTCGCTGTTTGTTTCGTGACATCGGTTCACATGTTGCCTGCAGCGTCCGAATGCCGCAAAAGAGCTGCACCTCCGAAAACCAATAATGCGAACCAAGTGGCATCAGATCTCAATATTGAAGTTATAAGCGTACAGGACGTTTTGGGTTGCGCTGATATTCTGACGTAATATTTTAGTGATTTCGGCGTCCCTTATTTCAATAAAGGTTTTGGTTTTCTGTGAAGTTAGTGATGAATAAATAAAAATATATTCCAAAACATACAATTTTTCATATTTTCGTCTATATCCCTGTATATTTTGCTTGAATAAGTTATGGATCCAGGCAAAACAATGTTGGAAATATAGAACTGAATTTCGTAGGTCAAAATGGGAGACGTTACACGCATTATTTCGTTTACAAATACATCTTCTTTGATGACAGACTATAAATAATAATATATATCAGAAGCAAATAAAATATGAAGTATATTTACAGAAAAACGAAATTGAGTTGCAAATTACTCATATATGAAATTAAAAAATATATATATAAACTTATTTAAAATTCATGCATTTTAAATTCTAAGCAATTTACTAAATTTACTGGTCTCAGAAAGATAAATAGGTTACAGTTTTTTTTCTATTGCTAAATAATCACTAATATTGGGTAGCAACCGGAGGTTCCAGGAAAACTAAGAAATTTACTTATACGTATATTATATTAAGAATTACATATTAAAACTTATAACCTATACTTGAGACTACATGATTACCCCGATGTCAGGATAGCAATACCATTCCATTGCTTGTGTGGTATCAGGAATTTTCTGGTTCATACGGCTTGCTGTTCCTTCCGCGGAGTCATCAACGTCACTCATAATATGATATTTTATCCATACAATGCTGTTGCACTGGTGATGTTCATTTATTTTTTAATATGTTGCACGTACGTTACACGATTACATACAACATTATTTTCTAAAATTAATTGGAAAAGCTTACCTGTACCCTTTGTTAGTCTAAAAACTGTATTACAGGGCAAAGTATTTTTACCGAATTTTGCAAGTATGATAATATTGAAATATTAAATCATTAACAGCCGTATATTATGTATGAATACCGCAGTCATATAGTTTAAACGATTTTGTAAAATTGTAATTCTGACCACATATAAATATGTAAACTTTAGATATTTACTCGTAGGTTAGTTAGTAGACTAAAACGTAAACAAGCTTTCAGGAAGCTGATCGTAAGTTTCATTGTTCACACCTAAGAATCGAACAAATACTATTTACTTAAAATTTCCTAAGCTTTAGGAACGTTCTTGAAGCAAGAAATATAAAGTCGACAGCAAGGCGATTGTCAGTAATAAAACTTTTGGTAATTAATTTCCTAAAGCAATAGTATTTTTCATATGAAGTATTAGCTACTTGTATTTTATAAGAAACCTCAGGTTGCATAGACTTTTTTCTTAGGATAAATAGCATAATATATAAAATACGTTGGAATCGATGCATATGTATTAAAGTTTCTTTTTTTTTTAATGATCCTCTATAACTCCTCATATAAATATAAAATAGGATTGATTTCCTGCTTATACTGTGTATGTATGTGAAAATACTGAGACAAATCCAATTATTTCTTGAGTATTCTTCCAATACAAGTAGTTCTTCCTAACATTATTAGCAAAATTATATGTCTTCTAAAATAAAATTATGAGAGCTGACTTTTATATGCACTTAAACAAATATAGCCATAAATATTCTCGCACAAATTACTACGCAATTTAAAATTAAAATAAGACTGGAGGCATTCAATTCTTTTCTTTACTTAATAAATATTTTTTTGACATTAAATAATCCTTTAGTAAAAAATATTTTAAATAATCAGTAAGGTTGATACAAAAATTCGTAAAATAAATCACGGTTGCTGCAAAGTAACCGAAACGTCGGGATTATGTAGTTTTTAAATAATAAAATCCGCGTAGTAAATCCGAATAATACTAGTTTCATTTAAATGAATACTCGCGAAAATCTTAGTTCTCATTCAATAAATAATAGTTTAAAAAAGCTAAAAAAAACACGCTTTTATAGCTAACCGAAGTGAAAAATAGAAAATAATGTCAAATTACAAAGAAATTATATTACAGTACTAGACGGTCAAACAATCATTCACAGTTAACCACCTCAAAATAAAATTATAATAAAATTTAAGTTATTAACAGAATAACTTAATTCAGAGTAAAAAATGTGGGGTACTTGGTATTGAATGTTACAATCATTCTAATGGCAACTATCTATGAGAGGAAAGATATGAAATGCACCCCACGCTTTTTACTCTGAATTAAATTATTCTGTTAATAATTTAAATTTTATTAAAATTTCACTTTCTCTTTTTACTTAATTAAATCAAAAATATCTCAATATAACACACATTTTACAGTTTCAAAATAATTAAAAAAGATATCATTTAAATTTTTATTTGCCCATAAAAAAAATAATACGGTGATAATAACAAGTAAACTATTTAGTACTAGATAAAAATAGGCATAATTAATGTAAATTACTAACAATGAGTAATTTTATTTAAGGTGACCGATATCGATTTAGTATAAAAATTGATTCTCAGAAAAAATATTACACAGAAACAAAAACAAAATGGTGACAAAGGTAAATAATTTGATTACTTGTTTTATTTTGAAAATATATATTTAATTTTAAAATACCAATAATATAAATTATATTAATTTTTCCCATTTTTGGTGAATCAATGTTATTTTAGTTCTATTTTTTTAATTTATTTTTTCAGAATAATGCCTAAAACTAAATATTTAACTTTTTCAGGCTAGCATCGTGTGCATCTTCTTCATTGTTTGCTTCGTGACATCGGTTCAAATGTTGCCAATGGCGTCAGAATGCCGTCAAAAATCCGCACCTCCTAAAACCAATAATGCAAACCAAGTGCTATCAGACCTCAATGTTGAAGTCATAAGCGTTAAGGATCTTTTAGGTTGCGCTGATATTCTTACTTCGTAATCTTGAATCTTAGCTTCCAGTACCAAATGTACGACAAACGAAAACAAAAAAAACCGATTGCTTCTGTATATTGTTTCAAAACAACAAATAAATAAAAATTTCTAAATGTATGACATTATAATTTTCATACTTTTAATGCCTTAATAATTCCTGTTACCAACTTGATCTTTTGGTTACAAACTACTGCTAATAAAAGACATGTTGAATTACAATAAAAAAAATATTTTATTTTTACTTAACTTTCATAATTTAAGTTCGACTATCGATAGACTCCCATTCTAGTATTACGAATGCTACACAATAACAATAATATTTTTATTGCACACTACTTCTCCTTTTAGAGTTATCGTTTATAATATTTGCTTGGCTTTAGCCACGTCTCTGGAAGAACAGACAAGTGTTGAGACCCAAACGTTTCTAATAATGTTATACATCTAAAAAGGTCACGTCTTGAAAGTCAACTGTACCTATATATGGTACAGTTATAAAACAAAAAGTTTCATTTATTACTCTAATCAATTAAAAGCTTGTTAGTAAAAAGACGTATTATACAATGCAATTTATTTAAACACAAACCACACTCAATGTGGGTTGTAACAAAAAATATATAAGGTTTCAATCAATACCTAAAATATTACATAAAAACAAGTCGGAGTCTGAGTTAAAATGTTACGAGTTATTTTTTTCAAAGAGGTTATTAAATTTGCTAACTATTACGAATAATTTCAACATCATTTTCATTCAAAAAAAAAACAATACGATAAGAATTGGTAAACGGTAAGCAACGATGTCATATAATACAAATAAAATAGAAGAAAATGAAAAAATTCATGAATATTCCAATGAAAACAAACAAAGAGATATATTATTTATTATTTATTAAAAAAAAATCAGTTTTTACGTCACTACCGTAAATATTATTAGTTTAATTATAGGTCTCTTATTAGACTACTTTTATAAAGATCTCATTTAATTGTTTTAGATTTAATATAAAAATCAGACTTTATAAATTGTCAAGTATAATCTCAATTCTAATTAAATTTTGTAAGTAAACAACTAACTTGATATTATTTAAAATTATGAAAGCTGACTTTCATATGCACTTAAACAATCATAATCCCATATATGTCCTCGCACAAATTACTACGCTATCTAAAATTAAAATAAGACTGGAGGCAGTAACTAACGCCTTCAGTAACGAAATCTTAATAATTTTGCATTTAATTCCTTTCTTTACTTATCAAACATTATTTTTTTTGATATTAAAGAAAAAAATATTTTAAATAATCAGTAAAATGATATTGAATGTTACAATCATTCTAATGGCAACTATCTACGAGAGGAAAGATAAGAAATGTAGTCAAATGCACCCCACGCTTTTTACTCTGAATGAAATTATTCTTTTAACAATTAAAATTTTATTATAATTTTATTTTTAGGTGGTTAACTATGAATGATTGTTTGACCTTCTACTACTGTAATATGATCTCTTTGTAATTGAAAACTATTTTCTATTTTTCCCTTGAGTTAGCTAAAAAAACGTGTTTTTTTATTTTATTTTATTTTTTAAACTATAAGTTATTTTTAATTTTCAAGTTCAATTAATTTAAAAAAAAAAATTTATTAGATTTTTTAAACTATTACATAACTGCAGAAATGCGCAGACCGCGCACTAGCTCTATCTGTCTCACTCCAATACAGAGGCGATATAAAAAAATTCATTACACTGGCGGTCCTAATAAGAATAAAGGAAAGCTGTTATGACATTATTGCATTGTGATTAATCCTTGATACGTATACAAAGTTTAAAATTATTCAGACGTACAATAACCAGTGAAAATAAAGCTCAAAGATTCCGTTACATACATACATACAAACAACCCAAACTAATAAAAGCGTGTTAAGAACCAAATGATTTCACTTTCACTTTTTACTTAATTAATTTTAAAATATATAAAGAAAACACACATTTTACAGTTTCAAAATAATAAAAAAAGATATCATTTAAATTTTTATTTCCCCATAAAAAAAATAATACAGTGATAATAAAAAGTAAACTATTTAGTACTAGATAAAAATAGGCATAATTAATGTAAATTACTAACAATGAGTAATTTTCTTTAAGGTGCCCGATATCGATTTAGTATAAAAATTGATTCACAGAAAAAATATTACAGAGAAACAAGAAACAAAATGGTGACAAAGGTAAACAATTTTAGTACTTGTTTTATTTTGAAAATATATATCTAATTTTTATATATCAACAATATAAATTCTATAAATTTTTCCCATTTTTGGTGAACCAAAGTTATTTTAGTTCTATTTTATTTAATTTTTCTTACAGAAGAAGCCCTGCAACTAAAAATGTAACTTTTTTCAGGCTAGCATCGTGTGCATCTTCTTCATTGTTTGCTTCGTGACATCGGTTCAAATGTTGCCAATGGCGTCAGAATGCCGTCAAAAATCCGCACCTCCTAAAACCAATAATGCAAACCAAGTGCTATCAGACCTCAATGTTGAAGTCATAAGCGTAAAGGATCTTTTAGGTTGCGCTGATATTCTTACTTCGTAATCTTGAATCTTAGCTTCCAGTACCAAATGTACGACAAACGAAAACAAAAAAAACCGATTGCTTCTGTATATTGTTTCAAAACAACAAATAAATAAAAATTTCTAAATGTATGACATTATAATTTTCATACTTTTAATGCCTTAATAATTCCTGTTACCAACTTGATCTTTTGGTTACAAACTACTGCTAATAAAAGACATGTTGAATTACAATAAAAAAAATATTTTATTTTTACTTAACTTTCATAATTTAAGTTCGACTATCGATAGACTCCCATTCTAGTATTACGAATGCTACACAATAACAATAATATTTTTATTGCACACTACTTCTCCTTTTAGAGTTACCGTTTATAATATTTGCTTGGCTTTGACCACGTCTCTGGAAGAACAGACTGTGTTGAGACCCGAACGTTTCTAACAATGTTATACATCTAAAAAGGTCACGTCTTGAAAGTCAACTGTACCTATATATGGTACAGTTATAGAACAAAAAGTTTCATTTATTCCTCTAATCAATTAAAGCTTGTTAGTAAAAAGACGTATAATATGCAACTTATTTAAACACAAACCACACTCAACATAGGTTGTTACAAAGGTTGTTTAAAAAAATCTGTTATTACGTCACTACTGTAAATTATCAATTTAATTGTAGGTCTCTTATAAAACTATTTTTATAAAGATAAATCATTTAATTATTTTAGAATTAATATAAAAAATGACACTTTATAAATTATTATAAGTATAATCTGAATTCTAATTAAATTTTGTAAGTAAACAACTAAACTTCATATTATTAATTTTAACGCATATTTGATTTTCTTATTTTTATTTAAATTATCGTTGTGGTTCGAAATTTGAAGAGTTTAAGTTCAATTACACACCTAGAGACGAAACCTCTTAGTATTCAATGGAGTCACCGTGCTGGTGCCGGGTCCATCGCGTTGCAGGGAGAGGAACTTCAACAGTGCCTGGGACTTGCTACCCAGGTGTAAGTTTTAGGGGACTCTATCTAACGCGCGTTAAACGCTCACCTCCACCGTCCAAGCTCCTCTCTCTACCTAACCAAATTTGAAAAGAACCAACTGCGGCTGCCTACAAAGTATGTTCCAAGAATGAATTGATATTAGTTCTGGACTGGTCCAAGTCTTTTAGTAGGTTGTAGAGAGATTTTGCCATCAGACCTCTGGCTACGACTTCTACCGCGTAGAAATCCACGACGAACCTATTTCGAGTGAGTTCGTTATACGCGAATACATAAATATCTCTGGTCTAGAGGCCGACGCACAAATATGCTCTGGGATTTTGTATTGTTTCTCAAACGTATCCATCACTATAGTCCAATCCGAAGCAGCTTTAAGGATAGAGTAAGACTTGACGTTTGATTTTATAGCCCTAGTGCCTTCTCTCAAAAAAACCTACTGATCGCACGTTTGTGGTTATTTCCCTTTGCGCTCTAGCTACCGCAAGACTAACCGCGTCACGTATGATTTCCAGAACCCTATCGTGACTACGCGAGTATTGACCGCTATTCAGGAGTACCTTACAGTCCACCAGCAAATGCTTAGCAGTTCCAACTGCCTTCCCACAGATATAGCAAGCTTTTTCATTTCAAGCATTTCAAGCATTAAGATAAAATTTTAACAATTCTGGCGACCAATCATGAATTAAGGCGCGCCATTTTAGATCCAAGCTTGTTTGACGTTACTGATCTATTGGCTATCTACCTTGTTAAGATCGTTTAAAAAGCTATCTACTATTTCTTCTAAAGATGGAGTACGACCTATACTATCAATCTTACGACCGAGAAATTTATATGGTGCATGTTCAGTAACCGTAGAAACGCTTTGACCGCCTAACGATAATCCCGGTTCGTATGAGGTATATCTTGTATTCCGTTTACCGAGACACAGACATACTATTTATTTGGTTTAGTCCTCAATCCATTCCTCCACTCACAGAATTTATCCACTTCATTCAATAGTACTTGACAGTGTTTGGGGTTACGTGTCAGTATTGCGAGATAGTCA